>NC_081842.1:80323427-80678039 GCF_963259705.1 Myotis daubentonii
CCTACCCCCCCTGGCACATGCCCTTACCCCCCACCCCCGCCCCCAGTGTAGATATGCTCTTGACTGGAATCAAACTTGGGACCCTTAGGTCCGCAGGCTGACACTCTATCCACTGAGCCAAATCAGCTAGGGCCATGCTAAACAATTTTTAATTTATAGGATATTTTATCAAATAAGGTAGAAGAATGGGAGTCATATACTTTTGCATGTTTTAAACTTTAGATACGAAGATAAACTAACAGTAACATTACTTTTATTATAATTTTAAAACAGCACTTTGACTGTTATACATCTGTCTTTATAAGGTCTGTGTGTACCATCTGCATTTCTCAGTTGAGAAACTGAGGCCCAAGAAGATTAAATAACATGCAAGGCTGTTGTTACAATAGCCCTAGAAATGGAACACAGACTCCGGTTCCCAGCTGCTGTGTAGTGAGGGGTTTAGCTTGGAGTAAGAAAGAAGCAAGTGTACTGAGGGTCTACTCTGTGCTACTTGATTTTACTTGATTCTTACATAATTATTATCCCCATTTTACAGATGAGGCTAGTATCAAAACCCTAAAATTTAGAGTGGTAAAATAATTACCAAACAGCAAAAATAACCAAACCAGAATAAAAACTCACTGACTGCAAAGCATGTGTTCTTTCCACTTAACCAGGCTACATGCCAGAAAGCCCAGACAAGAGTATTGACCTCCAAAGAGTTTCCTCTTTCTCCTATTCCATGTTTTTAGTGTTCATTTGTTCATTCCTGCACTCTGTCCTCATCAGTTTTCTGGCCCCTCCTACTTTGCTCACTCTGTTCCAGTCACACTAGCTTCCATGTTGTTCTTTGAACACAACATGGCCTGTGGCTTTAGGACTGGCTGCTTCCCCAGCCAGTTTCTGGACTCTCTCCCTCATGTCATCTAGTACCATCTGGAATACTATATTTTACTTATTTTATCATTGGCTGTGTCTTCAAAGTGTGTGTGTGTGTGTGTGTGTGTGTGTGTGTTTTACTCAATAACTGGTCAATTTCAATTATTGGTCTGTTTTATTCAATGAATGCTACAGTTCTAACTTAAGAACAGTGCCTGATACTTAGTTGGTATTCAAGAAATATTGGTTAAATTTTGAACTACACCTATTCTAGATCTTAACTAGGACCCATTTTAGGAGTAACTGTAAGCAACAGACACATAGTATATAGTTTCTTTTCTTTATCATCTGTAACAGAATTACCATTTATTGAGCAGTTATTATATGCCATGTATAGCATGCTAGTCCTGGAAACAGTTATAGCAGGGAAGTATTATTGTCTTCATTTTACAAATAAGCAACTGAGGCTCAGAGAAGTTAATTTGCAAAGGTCCTGCCTAGTAATTGGCAGCACCACAATGCCAATATAGTATTTATTCCGAACCCTGTTTCTCACCGTGACATACACCCACACCTCCTATCTCATATATCTCACATGCAAATCATCCTCCCCAGTGAATTTGTGTTGTAATATTCTGCCTGTCAAAAGCACAGAAAATCACCACCACTTACAATCCGCTGTTTTGTCACAGTATTTTCTGTAGGTTCATGGCTACTTTGAGCCTTGATCATGAGACATTAGCAAATATTCTTTAATCATTGTAATAATAAAGCCAGTTTAGTCATTTGGCATAAATTCATAATTATTTTTGGATGGTTTAAAAATTTGTGGCTTTGCCAGTAATAACATCTCATATTCCCTAGGGGAGGTAGGTTTGTCATAAATACCATTTCCCTAGTACATTTCAAGGAACTTTAAGTTCTCGGAAAATATTTTTAACATGCAGCCTTTTTTCAGACAGACTTCAAGGGCATAGTGTTCTATACCCTTAAAAGTGTATGTCTATTTGTTTTATCTTACTAAGACTATTTACATGTTTTTCTCTTATTATTTAAAATCCATTTTGTATTTTCTATCTTAGTGAATTGAGGAAAACAGAAATGGATTCTTTAGAAGAACATTCTGATGTACTTGAAGAATTTTCTGGTTTTAATTTCCATTAGTCTTTTTTTCTCTTCCCAGATCACAATGTTTTCAATCAGATATTGCAAATGGGTATTTTGGAGGATTAGTATAATTCCTTTCTCTTAATAATTATTCCTTGGTAGGTTGCTTTTCTTTCTTTTATTCATTCCCTTTTAAAAAGCTACAAAGAGTATATCCCTTTCCAAATCTTATTGAAACACCCCCCCCAAAAAATTTTTTTAAACCCCTAGTTCCTGTAAGTCTTTAAGAAAAAGACTTTCCTCCTTCATTTGGCTTTCATATGTTAATTCTCTGGTGTTCAGTTTGTCAGATTTAACATAAAAGGCCAAAGGAGGAAGCAGTCATGTGCCAGAGTTGATGAGTTCACTGGTTTTCTTTCACCTTCTTGTAGTGTGGCTGCTGCCTGCACAGAGGCAGCGGCTAATGTGGTATGCTTGGGAAACCAAAGGTTTCCTAACTTGTTAGTGGGAAATTCCGACTTCAGAAATTTACAAACCACAACAACAAAGGCTTAGGTTTTATTGTGACTACTGAAGTCATTCAATTTACCATGAGAAACAGGGTAGATAGGAGCCCAAAGAGTGTAACATATGAAACATTTTGATCCCTAGAGAACTTTCTTTTTCCCCCTGTTTATTTTAGCTATAGTAAATCAGTAAATAAGGGACAACAGAACTAGGAGCATTTCATAGCACTGAATAGTAAGTAGAGGTGGGGGCAGTTGGAGGATGGAGGCTGATGCTGGGTTTGGCTTCCTGCTGAGCAGTTAGATCACGAATCACAGTGAGTGTCCTCCATATGCCCTTACCCACTTTTCCTAGTTCCTGAGGATGACTGGTTTCTGTTTTTTCCATGATGTTATAGAGAGCTAGAGTTTGGGCCACAGATAACGTTTAGTTACAGACAGCTTTTCTTCTGGAATCTGTTGGAATATAAATTACCATTTTTCTTGTGGTCTGTGTTTTGCATGTCCTCTGTAAATTGTAAACTTAAAATTATTTCCGTTATCTAAGCCTTAATGTTCCCTTGATTGACAGTGCAGAGCATTTGCATTACATTTTCCTTTTCTGTCACTTCCAAGCACTGAGAAGATAGAATCCATGTACACAGAGTTTGATCCTATTTTTCTCTCCTCTAAGTTGGGTTCTTTTAAGATGAATGTGTTCTAGACAATATTAAGCATGTGTAGTGAGGGGCAGTTTCATCAAGATGTTACCGTGGTTAGCAGTAGACCTGCTAGGGGTGAGAGCAACGACTTTACATTCCACTTCCCTTGGCCCTGGCTCTGCTGCTGGTTTTGTGCTTGAGTAAGAGTTTCACCCATTTAGTTATGTTTATCTCTGTGAGAAATTCTGTTCATAGCAGAATTAGAGAAAAGGCTATAGTGTGCTTCATTATGTGTAATATGAATGCCCATCCATTTTGCCCTGACCATATCTTATCCTGCGATTTGAATTCTAATGGAGGACAAACTATTTCAGGTTTGCGCTATGTAGTTGAAAAAAAGTATTTTTGAAAAAGTACTGACTTCACTATACTTCACTTTTAAAGTTCACTCATTCACACCGTTTTAGAAAAAAAGCAAAAACCCCAAGTCTCAAAACAACAGAAAAGCTACCTTCAGAAGAGCCTTGCATCCAATGGACAGGGAATATTAGACCAAAATCTGCTGCTGACTTAACTCTGTGACATTGCCTCATCTGCCTGTCACTTCAGATGCAACATGGGAAAGCAATACAATTTCGTCTCCAAGGTTTACACAGGTTTTTGATAAGCCTCAAATCTCACTTCCACAGAACAAAGCTTTAAAGTCCTTTCCTCCCTTCTTTCTGTTAGCATTGTATACAAATTCATGTCAAAAATGTATGCTTCCTTCCATCAGAAGAGATTTTTTTTTAAAATCCTCACCCTAAGATACATTTATTGACACAGCACCCCCACTGGGGATTGAACCTGCAACCTAGGTATGTGCCCTGACTGGAAATCAAACCTGCAACCTTTTTGGTAGTATGGGATGATGCTCCAACCAACTGAGCCACCCGGCCGGGCTCCACCAGAAGAGATTTTTATGACTTGTCAAGTCTCATAACTGTATGGAAACCCTAATTGGAATTTCATGTGATTCAGATTTATTTTTGGTTCTTTATATGTCAAGGTTATAAGTGTGCTATAAAAGCTATGTTAAATTGAAAGTACAATTAAACTGAAAAATTAACACCTGGAAGAAGTGTTTAGCCTATTAGTTTCTGAAAAGGGAATCTTTATTATCTGTGTCTAGGATCTGATATATAAGCTATAAGATTTGTCTTACCCATTTGTTTTTATGTGTGCCTCGAAGGCATGGTAAGACTTTCAAGGTCAAACAGGGAGATTCCAGGCTAGCTTTTTATTTTTATTTATTTGTTTATATATTTTATTGATTTTTTTACAGTGAGGAAGGGAGAGGGACAGAGAGTTAGAAACATCGATGAGAGAGAAACATCAATCAGCTGTCTCCTGCACATCTCCCACTGGGGATGTGCCTACAACCAAGGTACATGCCCTTGACCGGAATCGAACCTGGGACCCTTTAGTCCACAGGCTGACGCTCTATCCACTGAGCCAAATTGGTTAGGGCATCCAGGCTAGCTTTTTAATCCTTTGCTCTCTTTGGTCCTTTACTCAGTAGGGGAGGTAGGAGGGAGAGAGAGAGAGAGGGAAACATCTATGTGAGAGAGACACTTGGATTGGTTGCCTCCCACAAGCGCCCCCTACTGGGGCTGGGAATGAACCTGCAACCCAATGCTCTAACCACTTAGGTAAGCATGCCAGGGTTTGGTAACTTATTTTTTATCTCAGGTGACTAAGACACATTTAGGAACACTCCTGTGGGTTTCTCATAGGAGGAATTCCCTTCTAGCAAGGACGTCAGGATAAAGGATAACTTCGCTTTTCACAGTGCCTTTTTCAGAGAGGTTAGGCACGAGAGACATGAATTTTCTCCAACAAGCTTAATCTCTGACTTCACTTTATGGCTGGGTATAAGAGAACAGAACTCTTCAGACTGCATCCGGTAAGGCACCTCCTCTTCGGGCCCGAGGCAACGCCTTGTGCCTCCGTCTGGCAGAAGCCTGTAGCCCCATATGAGGATGAGCGCTATCCTCGTGGGGACTTGGCATAACTAGAGTGTCATAGGTACCATTTGCTGAGGGGCTGCTATGGTTCTGCCACTGTGCCAACTGCTGTATCACATTTAATCTTCACTTTAAGGATCGAAAACATTTAAGGTGCCTTCCTTTCTATGAAGGTCGAGGTTGTTCTGACAGATAGATGATGTATTTAATTATCAGAGTTTGGGTGTTCAGATCCTGATGCAAGCCTCCTTTCTCTTTTTACCTCATATTCCCTTTTCATAGTACATTTCCAAGGAAGAAATCTGCCATCCTTTTTGGAATGCTCTATTCAATAGCCTTCATTTACATTTCAATTCCCATCTTTTCCATGAATGTTCCCTAACTTGTCTAACCCTCACTGATTCCTCCTTTCTGAGTCGCCACAGACCTTACAGTTTTTTTTGACACAAATACTCTATTGTTTTATACCATTTTCTAGTTTGCTTTTGTGTATTTGTTTTGCTCTTGAACTAACGGTAAGCTCCTTGAAGGATTTGATACTTCTCTGTCCCCCCTTTGGGCTTGAGCTCAGTACATACTTGATGACCAAATAAATGATTGAGGGCTGAGTAGAACCATTTCTTAGGGGAGCATAACCCCCTCTTAGGCTGAATGACTGTAAAATTTTCAGAATTTACTTATTATTAGAGCAGGAGAAGTAGAGTAATTATTCCTTTTGTTCCTGTCACTTCTTAGGAGAGGAAACCATTCAGTGAAATGAGGAAATCACTTGGAGACAAATTTAAATAAAGTTTAGATGGGGAAATACAGCCAGAGAATCTTAACTCTGCCTGTGATTCTTTGCATCTTTGCTCAACTCAAGGAATTTTATGGGACCATAAGAAGAATCTTGTGAAGCATAATTTTAGGGGAAATGAGTGGAACCCCAAATCACTTGACAAGGTTATCACCTTTATCTGAAATATCTCAGATATTTCCAGTTGTATGAAAACCTAAAGGATAATATGTAACCTCAAGTATAATGTATTTATTTTAATAATATGAGTTTTTAACCATTTTGATAAGTAGATTGATATTATTTTTAAAGAATAATCATCCCTTTATCAGCAAATGATAACTTTTTCATAAAACTCCAGTGATTTATCTCCTCTGCCATTCCAGTTAATGGACTAACAAGTTAAGGCTAAGGGACTTACATAGCATCTCACTGCATAGCCCTTTGTCTTGAGCAAAGAGCTAGGAACTAGGAACTTTCTCATGCTCTCCCCAAGGTCCTAGGCCAAGCAGCTCTTTCTTTTCTTCAGATGTAATAGCAGCAGTCACTTAAGTCTTGTCAGCCCAAATGTGATGAATGTTTTACATTCCTCTTAGAATTTGTGCTCTGAGGTTTGTTTTTGTTTTGATTCACTTAGAAAAAAAAGGGGGGGGGATTTTAAAGAGAGAAACTTAGTTCACCTTTAAACTTTTGTTCCAAGACTGGTGGGCCATGAGATAAGATAAATCTGGCAGCTTTGCTCCTGTCAGAGCGGCCAATCCTGGAAGGCTGACCTCATCCTGGAGGCTGCTTTTGGTAAAATGGTTTGGAGTTCTTCCAGGCTTAAGAGCTACAGTTATGTTAATATTTCCTCTGTGTTTAAGTATGGACTTTTTCCCTCCCATTCCTCCCACTTTCCTTAGCTGAGTTGTGTGGGTAATGATAGATCAGTAGCTTGTATTTTTGTATAGCCTTTTGCTCTTCTTGATCAGAACCCCCTCAGTTACTGCCCACTAGTCTGTCTTTCCCAGTATTGAGAGATACTTACGGTGAATGACATTGTTGCCTTTTTTAGGTTTCTGGAAGCCAAGGCTACAGGAAGCTTAACCAGTGGATGGATGGCAGAGCCAGGAAGAAGAGAATTTTGATTTATGAGCCCTTATTCTTGCTCTTTAGTCTTACCATTGAAATAACACTATTTGTCCATGTCCATTTAGTGTCACTAAGCACGCAAGCTTGGAGTAGTCTGTTGAATTGTCTTAAACAGTCCCACACTCTTTTTATCCTTACTTAATTTTTATGTACAGCCGACTTGTCTTATCTACATTGCTTTATCAGTCCATTAAGAAAGAGCAGGGACCCTGGACCATGACTGAAGCCTTTGTGCAAGTGCCACTGGTGATCTTATTAGTCCTTGTCATCAACACAGTGCTAGTCAGCGCTAGTAGGTGTAGCTGGGTTAGTGACATGGTGTGGTGAGTAGAGAACTTAGTTGCTGTGTCTATTGTCCTGCCTTCTGCTTCGCACAATGCCTGGGAGATGCTCAGTAAAGGTTTGCTGCTTCTGAGGAGTTAAAAGCTCTAGGCTGGCTTTATAGGTTGACATTGGAGTTAACTAACTGTGAAAAATTATAGGAAAATCACTCCTTTTTTTGCTTCTATAAAACCTGGCAGATGCAGTGGACTACCCCCAGTAACTTGGGAATCAAAGTGTATGATTGGGAAAAGGCAGTCTGCAGATTTCTAGTTACTGTTAAGTACAAACTGTTTAGACCCAATGTCTGCATCTTCCAGGCCTTCATCTGAGGCACAGAGTTTAGGGAAAAATAGAGGAGTCTTCCCTTCATTAAAGACAAGACCACTATTTTCTGCTCCTTCGTGTTTTTTAGAGCCCATTCCATGTCCCAGAGTGATTCACCTGGTACTCTTTCACCACCTTTATTCACATTATTTTGGGAGGAAGTTAAGGTAAGGTAGGTGGAGGTGGGCAGTGAGCAGAGAAACATCTGACCTGGTCTGCCTACACAACAGATACTGTACAGAACAAAGCAGATTTCACTGTCGTGACTTCATCTGAGCCTAATTTGTTTTCTGGTTTTTGTGTTTGTAAGTCTTCTATATGGTTACTTCAGATAGTGTCAGAGATTTGTTTTGGGCTCCCAAACACAATCTAGAAGAGGCTCTTCTTAACACACTGTTTTTAGAAATACTTTTCTTACCAAGAGGCTTCTAGATTTTAATTTATTTGTACATTTATCCAATACTCTTTTTGACACATCTACTGATATACCTAGGGTACTTTTCTATGTGTTAGGGATAAATTGGTTGCGAAATTTACCCTCAAGGAGTTTATAGTCCAGGAGACAGACAATAAACAAATAAGCAATAAATTTGTAACTTGATGTCATGTAGCAGTACACCGATGTGCAGGAAAGTAAAGCAGGGTAAGTATCACCAGAAGTTTACAGCCTTCACTGATAACTTCCCCTGCTGTTTTGGGGAGGTTGTTCTTAAGGTACTGAGTCAGTTGAAGTTTGAAAGGAAACCTGCTAATTGGGGAGGTCTGGGGAGTGCAAAATGCTTAGTTGGAAGATGTGGAGAAGAGGTCACTTGTTAAGTTAGTGGTTCAGACATAAATGTCTGACTATAGAGCACACACTCTTTCCAGGTCACCTCTCACCTTCAAAGCAGAGTGAACTTTGCCACCCAGAGAACTTTTAAGTGCATTTATTATTTGTTTTCTCTGTCCTCTCTTTATCACCTCCTTTCCATTGTTGTATCCTGGTTAAACTGCATTAATTTCACCTCCTTCCTTTCCCTCTGCCTTCTTGCTGCCTATATTTATTTATTAACAAGAACTCTGAACCTTCGACTTTCTCTTTTTAAATGGATTTTATATCCAAATTAACACTTACAGTGTTGAGACTTCTGGGGCTACTGTCTTCTTCCTTCCTAACACTAATTTAAGGAGAAACCAAAGGATGTAGCCCCAAAATTCAAGGGGCCTTGCCTCTGCCTCTGAGTAGCTGTGTGTCTCTGAAGCAAGTCATACTGTGGACTTCAGCTTCTTCGGCAAGGTGAGGCATTTGGATCAGATGGCCTCCAAGGCCTCTTATAGCTATAGCATTTCCTGCCAGCTGTGTATGTACACGTGTGTGAATACACTCTCTATAGCCTGAGGCATCCCCTTGTCCATAGAAAAGAACCTATCAAGGTATTTCTCAAACTCACATCTGTGCAATTGCCTGTTTGCTATTCTTATGTAATTAATATATGCTCTCTTTTACTGATAATAACTGTCGTTTAGGCTAGAATCAGTAGTTATCATAAACAGAAACAAGGAGTTGGGTGTATGTTGTCTACACCCTTACCTACCCCAATAATACACTTAACTTACCTATTCCTCTGCATACCTACCTCCCTACTTCCCCCCAAACACAAATGCATTATTCCCCAAGCTTGTTATAAAAAATAATAATTGTATCTTAAGATTTAATCTTATTTTTGAACCAGTAGGGCATAGGGATGTGAGGATAGTTAGATTGGAGAAAGAGCACTACTGTGTTATTATTATCTGTTCTTGGACTCAATTTAAAATTGCTGCTGTCCTGTCTTATCTGCTAAAAGCATCTGAGAGAACAGTCATGAAAGGGGAGTTCTTCCCCCATAGCTGAAAAAGAACCAAGGGACTTTCCTTGGAGGGCCTTCCTACTTTTGCTTGCCCAGCTTTCTTTCCCAGTCGGAAATAATGTTAGTGCAAAAGTCCAGGGAGAGAGAATCTCAACTCTGTTTTTAAGAAAAAGAGGGATGTAGGAGTGTTTACAACAGTGTTGGTGACAATCCACTAGGAATTAATTAGTGCATCTAACATTTGAAGTAGAAACTGACCACCAGCCAGAGGAGGTTCTAAAAGTCTTTGTAGCATACATCAAGCTTAAGGATTGGTTTGGTGGCCCAGAAATACTGTAGTGATGGCAGAAGCAGTCATAGAAATATTTCTTTGAAAGTTTGTGATACTGGTGGCTCTACATGGAGTGTCTCTTCATCTCTAAATCCTTATTTAAACATAATTTACAAAAGTAAACAATCAGTTTAAATTAAAACTATATTCATAGTCAAATATAAATTAAAGGTAAAATGTGTTAGATCTTTTTTAAATATAATGACTGGCTATGTGAACAACAGATTTCAGTTTCTGCAGCAGGATGAAACCAATATTTCTTTACATCCTCAGATTACTACTCCACAATATTCAGTCTTTTGTAAACAGTTCTCTTCCTGCCCCCTTCCTTTTTCCCTTAAATAGGAGGCTGTGTTTTTTTGTTTCTTCACCTTGTAAAAGCATTCACTTTGCCCTGAAGCACTAGATATAGACAGAACATGACTTAAGAAGAATTAATGGAATTTTATTCTTCCCACATTTTATTTTACCTCAAAATCCATTTATTACCAAAGGCCCTTTTTTTTTTTTTTTGAAGGTGAAGGAGTAGCAGAGAAACCTAAAACAAAACTTACAGCTGTTTGAGAAAGCAAGCTCTAATGGTAATTGCAAGTGGACTTGAAAATTAGGAAGCTCAAAGCTTGATTTGTTTGTATATTGGCTGTTACTATAGATTCCATCACAGCACTAGGAAAATATCACAAAAATACCAGTGGCTTACCAGTTAATCATAATCACTATAAAAGGGCAAACGAATTTAATTAAGCATAAAATTAATATATGCTTTATTTGAAAATGTAAAAATTCACATTCATTCTATCTAAAACTTTTCTATCATATAGATTGTCCCAAAGACTAAGAAATGCTTACTTGGAGAGCCACTATGACATTATATATCCACAGTAAATCTTGTTTAACTTTTAAAAGGGGTCTTAATGAGTGATTGTTCCTTGAACATGCTTTTAAGTTAATAAAAGGGAAACAGTATTGAAGTGTGTCATTTAAAAATTTTTTTCAAAATTGATGCTTGCCTATTAAAAAAAATAAAATGCAGACTCTGGGAAACAGCTTTTAGAGCTTTGATAGAGGTTATGATTTTCAGCAGTTGAGCTATAGTTTATGGTACAGATGGTACTTTGGGTATAGCTGAAACAGTAATTGATGGTTTCTGTTTCCCTTCTCCTCTATTTGATGCAGAAGAGTGGGATACCTTTTTCCTAAGGCAGGAATTTTTCAGTTTCCAATTACAGCCTATATCAAATAAGCAACTTTTTCTATGGCATATTCCGTACTTCTCCATAGTGACCTGGGTGTTGGCCCCTTTCTCTTCTCATTATTGTACGCTTCCCTAGATTTGAAATAATAGTTCTAGGGAAATCCTACTTCTTGGTACTAACCTGCAGTTTATATAGCCTATCTTCACAACAAATAACATATAATATTTCTTTTAGAATACTAAAACCAAAGTCTTGCATTGCTCCAAACAAAATTAGCAAAGAAAACAAAATCCTATGAAGCAAAAATAGTAGGCATCAATGTCATATACTTTGGAAAACTCACACAGGAATTACTAGAACACAGATAATATCTTGAATTTTAAGCAAATAAAAATGTTATGTTTCTAATGATAAATAAAAGAGACTATTTAAAATGAGAAATAATTCTGTCACAATTTCTTTTACAATATATGTTCAGACCAAATACAGTTCTGAGTGATAAATCAGTTTTTCATCTTCTAATGTTTTAAACTTGACATAGCATGTTTTAATTTAATTCCTCTGCTGCTTTTTTATTCTAAAAAGTAAAGTAAAATATGTAGATTTTTAGCACCTTCCAAGTGTTCAATTATCATACTGTAAAGGTTCATTTACCACAATAGCCTTTTCAGGGTTTAGATGTAACTAATTATGGTTTGAAATGCCACTGATTAACAAAATTCTTATATAGGCTTTGTCTTTTAAATTAGTTTTTTACATAAATTACTGTCCAAAGTATTACTCTAGAATAGCCAGCTTATCTTTAATTTTCAGTGCAGTTTGTCATTTACCTACTGATTGGAATTGCAGTAAAAGTTATAACTTAAAACGGTGATAGTTGTTACTTCCTTGTGCAAATTGACATATGCTTTTAAGACAATGGCGTTTGTAATATTTTTTTTTAACTTAAAGACTCACTTTCTCTTAATTACAGGATGTATTCCTAACAGGAGTTTTGTAGTCTTTTATAGTAGATTTACAAAAGGCATGGGGTGGGGGTTCACTAACAAACCCACTACCATGTGGCCATGTTTCGCACTCTGCTCTTAAAGGGAATTTTAGTCCAAGGAGAGAGAAGATCAGGAGATAGCATTGTTGTATTACAATATACTTCCCTCCACCCTATCCCCAAAGATTTCTTAATACAGGCAGGATTCAATGTGTAGCTCACTTGAAAAGCTTATGTAGTATATAGTCGTCCCCCACCTCTCAACATTTAAAATTAAATCCCAAATCTGTTTCCTCCATCGAAGAAAACTTTTACTTTCAAATTTTGTAGAAGTTGGAAAAAGTTCTGAAGCTAGAGTTCATTGGATGCGCTTTTTGAAACCTGTCTGCAGTTCATGATGCTGGTAACTTTAAAAGCTACCTACCGACTACCTGGCTCTCTGACAGTAGTGCCCCGTGCTGGAGCAGAGCGGCTCTCCCGGGCTTACCTGAGCTGCCTGCGCCGGGCCGGGCGGGGGCCGCAGTTGCGCCGCGCTGCGAGCGGGCTGTGCGCGCTCCGGGAGTCGCCCGAACAATGCGAGCTGGGCGCCGAGCGCGCCCGGCCTATGGGCGTTACGTCACTGCGCTGCCTTATAAGGCGCTCCGCGTGTGCGGCGCGGGCGGCGGGGGCGCCGGTGACAGCCAGACCGCGGTGGTGGCGGCGCAGCAACGTGCCCGGCTCCTCCGACGCCCAGACCTTAGGGAACGGACCTTGGGTCCCGGGCTCCCCGCAGAGAGGCATGGGCGGCGGGCCTGGGACGCTGGCGCCCTACTCCCGGGCAAACCAAGTCATGGGGGGTCATGGTCGATCTGCTTGTACTTTCCTCCCTCTGCTCTGGGGCTCTAAAGCTCCTGTTATTACTTAGGATTCTTAAATACACATCCTGTACTTTTAAAAGTACTATTGTTTTATTTTAATTACAGTTTATATTCAATAATATTTTGTATTAGCTTCAAGTGTACAGTTTAGTGGTTAGACAATCACATACTTTACAGACACATCTGTAATTCTATTTAAACTTTTGTAAATACATTTTTGTACATTTGTTTTTTGGTTGCTTGGGGGGAGGCAGGAGAGGAAAGCCAGAAGTCTTTTTTTGCTTTGAGACATCTCTGGGGGTGAGTTAGACTTCAAACCTTCTCTTTCCTCTTTGTAAAGAGTTGGGGTCCTCAGAGGATAGTATTTTATTTCCTGATGATGTAACTACCAAACAATTCTTCAAGTGATGATGGGAAGGCCAGATGAAATCTTATTTTTTCAGTGTTTTTCCTGAAAGAAACTCTTAGTTCCTCATTTCTGCTTGCCTGTGTTTTAATGAAAGTTGATAAAACTAATCTTTCTATTTGGCAGGGAAAGTATTTATTAAAGAAATTAAATGTTTGCTGCTGTATTTCCAAAACAAAAAAGTATAAAAATAGAAACTTAGAACCAGTTTTAATCCATTTGTTCTCTTCTACCAGAAAACAAAATAAAAAAGATATGATCAGAAAAAGGAAACTGACCAAATATTACTGAATTAAGAGATTTAGCCTCCTAATAATTTTGCATAACAATAAGAGAAGTAATCTCTAAAGTACTAGCCAGCTATATGAATCTGCTAAATAAATTAGATATGTGGCTGCCTTATTTGCAAGCTTCAAATTAATTGAGAAGTTTTAATAACTTGAGTCTCTTTAACTCTTTTTAAATTACATTAAGATAGGGTTGCTTCCTATTATGATGTACATATGTCTATAGAACTATTGTTTCCATATGTTTTGTCAAACAAGAATAATTAAAATAGTGTGCTTGTTTCTTTTTCTTAGTGTGGAGTGAAATAGGCTGATTACAGAGAATGTACAGTTAGTGAAAATGGTGTGGGAAAAAGATGCAGTGTGTAAAAATAAATGCATCATCATTGCTAAATTGTCAGCTCACTTAGACAATTCTAGATCACTCTACCTGTTTACTGAGAAGCCTAAATTAAACTAACCCCTGCTTTTCATATATACTGGTGTGTTTTTTAATTTCATTTTTTTTATTGTTGACACTATTGTACATATACTACTGTAAGAAAAGTGAAGGACCATACTGTTCAACTGAATTTAATATTTGATTTGCAATTTTATATTAACCTTTTATATGTTGGTCTGTTAGTTTTATTACTCTGCCTTATACTTATAAAGTGCATTTGAATCTTTTTAGTCTCATATGCTTGTTTTGTGCTTACTAAACATCCTTTTTGGGACTTTTATGCCATATTTGATTTATTACACATAAGATGAAATTACTGTTATGAAAGTTGCATGAAGCATAAACACCTGAATCTCAGCTTCAAACTGGTAACATAAAGTACCTGTACTTTAAACTAGTATTTGTAACTTGTTTTGCCTCCTTTTTTCTTTTGCTGGGTACAGAAGTTTCTTAACATTTGACACTGTCTTTTATTTATTTCTCACATTTTTGTACTCATGCTTTGCATTTATATATCCCACTTCCCCTGTAAAATTTGTCAGTATTAGTTCCTCCTTTTCTTCAGCTGGGATAAGTGAAGAAAGGAGAAGTTAAGTGAATACAAGAGTTGTCTAGGGCTTTTGAGGTGAGAGAAAAGAGGATTAGGACTCCTACTCCTTATGTGCCTTGCCTGGTGCTGTTACTCCCTGAAGTACTGGTCTCTGACCCAGTTATGACTCTGTTCCAACTGAGGTTGCAGTAGGTGACCACTCTCTTCTGGAGCCAATATGAACTCATTTGTTGAGCTCTTAATTCAAATTCATGCCAATCACTGTATTTAGTGTTCTACGTGCACTCCACCATTTAATCTACACAACACATCTCTATTTTCTAGACTGAATGTTGAACTAAGAAAACCAAGACTCACCCTCTTTGTAGGCCACACACCAGAGCTGCCCTTAGGAAGTATTGTTCACATTGGATCTGTATATTTACTAAGACAGTTTTCTTGAGGGTTTTAGCAGCATGTCTTGTTCTAATACTAGTAAAGTTAGAATGTTATGACAATTTTCCAACAGATGAAAGTCAAGGGTCTTGAGGTAGGGGGATCTTTGACACAAGAACACCCTGCGTCTTATATCACAAATTCTAGCCAGTCTTTGGTATTGTGCTCCATTGGCCACATGAGTTGACCGGCAGACTTTTATTTATTTCTGTCTTTTCACCAACATTCTCTTTGAGATGTAATTTTTGTTCTCTTGGCTTCTGACATATATTTATTATGAAAAGAATAAGAGTTATGAACACTGTGCCTCAGTCTTGGCTGAGAAAATTTTGCTTCCTTTTAAGGAAAATTTTACTGTGCAATTGTTATATGAGTCTTCTTATTTTATAATCAGGAATTTCTTACAAATAAGCACATCTACAAATTAAAGTCCTTTCTTCAATTAGTAATCTGGATGTATGATTCAAAGCAGCAATAGGTTTAAGTTGTTATTTGGAAAAAATGCAAAGGAATTTTCCTACCAACGTAATTGCCTTCTAATGTTTAAGACGGGTTTATAGGCCACAAGGCTGGAAACTAAGATGTATTGATTCTATTGTACCGTGTGAAGTTACTTTTGTTAGATAGTCAAAAACAGTTGAATATCAGCAGTTTCCCATGGTTCAAGCTAATGCTATCTTATTACAGTGACCACAGCAACTAATATTAGTAATGTCCACAATGTCCTTGTTATTTAACTTTTAATATAACCATTAACATGTTACTAAGCATGTCAAAGCCAGTTCCTCTTTGTGAAGTAACTGTTCTTATTTTCTTTCATGTCCTGTCTTCCTGCCTTTGTTTCTTCTTGTGCTGGGGAAGTCTTCCAGTCATCCAAATAAGTGCCAGAGAAGCAGTGTTCACAATTAACTGAACCTTTCTTTCAGCTGCCCACAATTTTCATTATGGGTTCATTCATAAGTTGAGGGGTGATGTGTGTGCTCCCTGAAAGCTCTGCTACAGGATGTGGGATAGTAATGCTAACTTTGAATGCGACACATTTGCTCCTTTATCTCTATAGTATATGTTGAAACACTATAACATGCAAAGAAAAAACAACAATTCTTATAATGGGCATGGTCCTGTATGAGAAGCTGAACAGAGTGGGACAGATCCAGGACAGCATGGGAAGAGGCAGAATTCTGTAGTCCTGCTTTGTTAGGCTGCAGTTGATTGGTCAGAGTGTGCGCTTTTGGCACTAAGGTACTCATCTCAGGGAACATTCCGACACCTCATTGGCAGCCTTCTTACAAAACAGCTTTGCCTCTGAACTTAAGGCAAACCTGACCTCTCCTCTGGTGCCACACAGTTTATGAGGAAGGCTGAAACTGAGCACACAGGTGGGCAACTTTCAAATGGGGAGCCAGAAGGAAAGTCTGAGGGGTGAAAGCACCTTCTCTCCATGCCAGGGGCAGTTTTCTAACTAACCTCTTCCTTTCACTCTTCTTTCTGTTCCTCAGGTGGCATCTGCCTAGCTCTGTACATATAAATGCCCACACAGAGTATTTCCCCAGGCAGCACAGGACTTCCTCTGCACTGAGAGCCCTTCACCAGCAGTTAATGGCCTGTAGGGAACTTGGATTTACATACAGACCCTCTCACTTATCTCAGCCCAAATCTCCCCTTCTAACCCTTCATAGTCCTTGACATTTCTAGAGACTCTTCAACTCTTCCTATTCATACTCCACCTAAATTTTTTTTAAATGATATATTTTTTTTAAAATATATTTTTTACAGAGAGGAAGGGAGAGAGATAGAGAGTTAGAAACATCAATGAGAGAGAAACATCGATCACCTGTCTCCTGCACATCTCCTACTGGGGATGTGCCCGCAACCCAGGTACATGCCCTTGACCGGAATCGAACCTGGGACCTTTCAATCCGCAGGCCGACGCTCTATCCACTGAGCCAAACCGGTTTCGGCTACTCCACCTAATTTGATTTTAGAACAGGGACCAATACCCTTAAGAGCTCACTTGGGCTGATTTTAGCAACAGTGTCAGTGATGATACTAGGGAATGGAAAGCCCTTCGTGAATTTTAAAATTATTTCTATTTTGTGGCTTTAAAATTAATTTAAAACTAGCTCAGTGCCATGATAATTTGCAAAATGTAGAAAACTAGAAGACTTTTTGCACCTAGTCCTCCTATTTGAATACTGCCAACTATTAACAATTTGATGTACTGCCATTTCTTTTTAGTTTTTTTCTAAACATTTGTGAAGTATAACTGTTTTCATCCTGTGGGCATATGTGTGTATTATGTGTCTTTTACCTTTGTTAAATATATTTTAACCATGTTCATAGAGTTTCTATAGACATTGAGTTATTTAAAAGCACATATTTGTATATTTTCCCTAAAAATGGTAGTCACAAAGTCAGTCACTGCTTACTATCCCTCTGGCATTGCCATGGCTTTTGTTCTTCACTAAATAAAGTAGGGATGTCTGTGTTTAAGAGACAATCTTCTGTTTAGAGACCTCTGGTCTTGGTTTACATGGGATGCTATGAGTTGGCTACGTCACTGTAGTGAGCTGCCAGTAGGTGAGCAAAATGACTTGGAGAGAATGAAGAATTGATAATATGACGCCACCATAGAATTATTAAATGGAAAGCAGGAAAAGCCTGCTGTTTAGGTCCAGTCCATTTGCTTATTTATTCCTGCAAACATTTTGTGTTTCCTTGGTAACTAATAATAGTTTTGAGAAATTGTTGAACTTGAAAGTATTACTGCAGGATTAAAAAAAATCCTCAAATCACAGAAATTAGAGACGGAAAAGACCTATTAGATCATTTTTGTCCCTTGCCAGTACAGATTGTTCTCAATGCTTTGTCCAGTCCATTTTTTAAAGGGGCCTTGTCAAATAGTTTGTACACCTTATATGTTTTAGGTAATGCAATTTTAAGGAAACCGCTCTGACAAATTTTCTGTGTAGTTATGGAGCTTGATTTCAGGGTAAATACTTGTGAAAAAGGACCTTTGGGTTTAAAGTACAATTTAACAGGTTTTATTAGTTGGAAGTCAGTGGACTGTTTAGGATGTAACTGGAATACTTGGCTAACTAAGGATAAAAAATGGGTAAGTTATATTTAGTATATGTTTCCTTTTATCATTGGAAACTCAAATATAGCAATGCATGAGAATTAACTTTTAATCATGTAAACTAATTGACATGGATCTAGAAGGCCTGAGGAAATAAAGCAAGGAAGAAGTAAGGAAAAGTAGGAGTGAGCCTTAGTTTTGTTCAATGGTTAGAGCATCAACCTGCAGACAGAAAGGTTGAGGGTTCAATTCCAGTCAAGGGCACATGCCTTGGTTGCAGGCTTGATCCCCGGGGCATGCGGGAGGCAACTAATCAATATGTCTCTCTCGCATCGATGTTTCTCTCTCACTCTCCCTCCCCCCCCTTCAACTCTCCTCCTCCCTTCAACTCTCTCTAAGAATCAATGGAAAAAATATCCTCAGGTGGCAATTAACAAAGAAAAGAAAAGAAAAATAGGAGTGAAATGGTTCCTTCTAAGATAATTTTTATGAGACATTTTAAAATCTCCCTTCCTATCCCCACTTCTGCTTTGCCCATTACTTTACAGTAATTACTGCTTGGTGTGAAGCTGGAGTATGACTGTAAAATCCTTTCCTTCAGTTGGGCAACTTCTTCTAAACACCACCAACGATTGATTAAACTGTCTCATAGACTAAATGCTTCAGTTCCCTGTGTGATGGCTAAAGATGACTTCTCTGGGAAAAATAATGAACATATTAAGAATAAGAAATGTGCTTTGAGTTTTATTATGAAGGATGATTGTTTCATAAAATCACATTTTTTTCGAGTGTAAAAAGGCCTTAGAAAACATCTCTATTTGTTGCCTCCTCTTGTTCCCTCCTAGATGAGATCATTGGAGCTCAGAGAGGCTAAAGGATTAGCCCCAATGTCAACAGTAAATTGGTGACTCAGCCACTACATTTTCTGGGTTTGCGTGTCTCTGTTGGGAAATGTGAAAATTCAAAAATGGCTTAATTAAACAATGGGGTTAGAACTGTCAAAAAGAGTAAGTCTAAAATCCTGATTAATATTAGGTAAATTATAGAACTAATTTGGAGCATTAATGAACTAGTTATTCACTTTATTTATTAACAGTGCAATCATCGCATTTCTTTTCAATTGGAAATTTGCATATTGCTGGTAATTAATTCAAGTCATTAAGATTGGCCATTTGTTGACAATTCTGGACAAAAATTTAATAGAGAGGTCTGAGCTTCTAATATTAACTCGGTGTTATTATTTAGTACCATTGCCTTGCATGCTTGCCAATTGGTCATTCTCTATAGGAGAAGTCCTATTAAAATTTATGTCATTACATATCCAACCTGCATCATAAACTACACAACTGGAAGTTATTTCAAAAGCCTTGTAAGCCGAAACCGGTTTGGCTCAGTGGATAGAGCGTCGGCCTGCGGACTGAAAGGTCCCAGGTTCGATTCCGGTCAAGGGCATGTACCTGGGTTGCGGGCACATCCCCAGTAGATGTGCAGGAGGCAGCTGATCGATGTTTCTCTCTCATCGATGTTTCTAACTCTCTATCTCTCTCTCTTCCTCTCTGTAAAAAATCAATAAAATACATTTAAAAAAAAAAAGCCTTGTAATATTGAATTCTTATAATATTGAATTATCTCTCAAATGAAAACTTTTAACTTTCTTTCTAGGAGTTGGTGCATATACATACATTAGGTGTCATTAGTCAGTTTCATTAGTCAGTGCTGAACAGTTCTAGGGATTTGTTACTTCCCCATCAAGCCCATTTTATTCAAAATAGAAAACCAGCTTCCTCACAAGTTAAATTGTCAAATTTTAAAACCGATCAGAATTTTAATCCTCATCTAAACAATTTAAGGACTTTGGAATACTTCAACACTGAGCATACCCTCCCAATATATATATTGTTGTTGTCATCTATTGTAGTTCTTTATTCATTCTACAAGATGCTCTCATCATCTATTATTTTTTAATCAGTGTTGCTTTAGGTATACCAGTATGTTTACCACTTTCTTTGCTCATCAATCCTTTTTTTATTCCAGACTTCCATCTGGGATCACTTTCCTTTAATCTAAATTCATCCTTTTGAAGTTCTTTTACTGGAAGTCAGCTCTTTGCAGATGCTCTCTTTTTATTTGTTTGAACATGTTTTTATATTATGCCATTGTTCTTGGGAAGATTTTAATTTTGAGTATAGACTTCTAGGTTGATGCTTGTTTTCCATCAGCCATTGAAGTTATTCCACTGACTTCTGGCTTCCCATGTTACTGTAAAAAGTCAGTCACCCGTCTAATTGTCATTCCTTTTCTCTCTAGCTGCTTTTACGATTTTCCCTTTGTCTTTGATATTCTGCAATTTCATTATTAGGTATTTAAGTATAGACTTATTTTTATCCTTTCTGAGTTTTATTGAGATTCCTGAATGTGAGGACCAGTGTCTTTTAGTTCTGGAAATATCTCAGTCAATATTAACTCATCAAACGTGACTTCTGGAAAATCTTTTCTCTCCTTACCTTTTAAACAGGCACATGTTAGACCTTCTTACTCTGTTCTTCATATCCCTTAACTACTCTTCCAGTTGTTCCATCTCATTAGCTCTTCAGACTATTTTATAATTTCTTCAGATTTTTCTTTCAGTTAACTAATTCTCATTACTGATCTGCAATTATATTTTTCATTTCCAAACATTTTTTTTTCTCTCTAATTTGTTTTTTCTCTAATTTGTTTGGCCTTTAATATTCTATTACATTTTAAGCACCTCCCCCTTTTTATTTTTAACATATTAAATACGTTTTACATTCTGTCTGGGTTACTTACTAGTAAATATCAGCAGCCCTGATTCTACTGTCATTTCTTTGGCTTTCATTCATTGTGCATTATTTTCTAGTGTGTTTTTCAAATTTTTTTTAAATCCTCACCCAAAGATTGACTCCAGAGAGAGAGAAAGGGAGAAGGAAAGAGAGAGAGAGAGACATTGATTGGTTGCCTTCCATACACGCCCTGACTGGGAATCGAACCTGCAGCCTGGGTATGTGCCCTGATCTGGAATCGAATCCATGACCCTTCGATGCATTGGACGACACTCCAACCAACTAAGCCACACCAGCCAGCGCTGAATTTTTTAATGGAGGTCATACATCTTAGAACTTTATATGTGAGAATTCTTGGAACCCTGAGTTGAATAAAGGTGGCTTCCTCTAGAGAGGATTTACATTTATTTGTTTTTGCCAGATACCAGAATCTCTAGCCCGAGGGTTTTTGTTTTGTTTTGTTTTGTTTTTGGACCACTTAGTTTGTATGAATTTGCATTGCAAATTCTCATGTGGCATAGCTTGTTATTATAAACTAGAGGCCCGGTGCATGAATTTGTGCAACAGTGGGGTCCCTTGGCCTGGCCCCTACAGGATCTGGCCAAAACTGGCTCTCCGAGATCCCCTGAGGGGTCCCGGATTGCGAGAGGGCACAGACCAGGGGAGGGACCCCACCAGTGCACGATCAGGGCTGGGGAGGGACCACGGGAGGGCTCCAGGGTGTGTCTGGCCTGTCTCACTCAGTCCCAATCGGCTGGACACCAGCAGCAAACTAACTTACCAGTTGGAGCATCTGCCCCCTGGTCGTCAGTGCACATTATAGTGAGCAGTTGAGTGGCCTTAGCATATCAGTAGCATATTACGCTTTGATTGGTTGAAAGGATGACCAGACAACCAGACATTTAGCATATTAGGCTTTTATTATATAGGATTCTCAGTGGAGTTTATTTCTCCTCTTATTTCCAATGCTATAGTTCAAGGAAAGCAGTTTTCCTTAATAGTTCCTAGAGGTTAGTTTTGTTTCTAAATCAGCTGTACACTGATGGTTTATCTCTTTGCAGTTACAGATATGCAACACCCAGAGGTAGAAAAAGGACCATCTCTCTTCTGGGGTCTCCTAAGGATCCAGTAGACCTTTCCCATAACTCTCTGCCTTTCCTGCCACCTATCCAAAGGCTTGCCCTTATGTCTTATTGTCTGGAATTGTCAGAGGGAAGGAGAGTAATATGAGTGGTTTATAGATTTTATTCCTGACCTGGACATAGATTCACACTCATCTAAGTCATATGGGCTCAGTGGCTTATTATTATCATTTCTCTTTTGTGTAAATTCTGAGTACACTATTGGCCTGTAATTTTCTCCATAGAGTATGGAGACCCTCAGTGATGCTGACCCCAACAAAGAGAGCTATAGAGTTGCTACAGTCAGCACACTTCAGCAATGTTCACACTGGGTAAATTACATGTGCAATATCATTCAGCTGGTCTGGACCTTCATATTGCTATTTTTAAATTACTAGATTACTTGTACATATTTCTAAGTGAGTGAGTGACCTGTTGTTCTATGAAGTGAATTTTAAGGCCAAAATAGGAAGTTAGGAAGATATATTTGAAATTCTATTTTGTCCCCACAGATATATGCTTTTTAATTTTTGCTCCCCCGCCCCCCCCCCCCAATTTGGGGTGATCAGACTTAAAGTTTTGTGGCATTTAAATCCATAAATCTTTTTGTTGTTGTTGTTTAAAGTATTACAAATAGTAGTACATATGTCTCCTTTTTTTTCCAATTGACCTTCCCCCAGCTTCCCCTACCCCCCAGCACATGCCCTCACCCCCCTCCCAGTGTCTTGTGTCCATTGGTTATGCTTGTATGCATGCATACAAGTCCTTTGGTTGATCTCTTACCTCCCCTGCTAACCCCTCCCAGCCTTCCCACTGTAGTTTGACAGTCTATTCGATGCTTCTCTGCCTTTGTATCTATTTTTGTTCATCAGTTTATAATGTTTTTTATTATCCATAAGTGAGTGAGATCATGTGGTATTTTTCTTTCACTGACTGGCTTATTTCACTTAGCATAATGCTCTCCAGTTCCATCCATGCTGTTGCAAATGGTAATAATTCCTTCTTTTCTATAGCAGCGTAGTATTCCATTGTGTAGATGTACCACAGTTTTCTAATCCATTCATCTGCTGATGGGATTTTAGGCTGTTTCCAAATCTTAGCTATTGTAAATCCATAAATCTTTTAACTAAAACATCACTACAGTTTTGGAAAGGAAAAATCCCCACTGCATTTCTAACTCCAGCCATTATTTTGGAGACTGTTCCTTGCCCTTAGCCTTTAGTAACTATGGAATAGAAGCAACAGATGTAATGCTTTATTGATAAAATCAGAAATTTCTTTTTTTCTGTGGAAAGTGAATGCTAATATCATGTCACTTGTTAATCTTTTCTTTCAACATGACATTTTTCTGTGGGCTGAATTTATTCTGCTTATTCTCATAGAATATTTTGTTTGACAAAGTGAATTCAGGCTTCTTTACCTCTACCGACTCCATACATGCTATGTGTGGAAAATTATTTAGCTCATGTGAAGAATATCACATCTCTAATTCTAGGTGTGTAAGAATATATTATTAGTGCTTCTTAAGAATCTCAGCTATAAATAATAATAAAATTGATCATTATGCTGACCTTCCAGATCATGTTTCTATATTCTATAGTTCTGATTTAGAAAGAGTTCAGGTAATAGTTTACTTCCTTTCTCCCCAGATTGTTCCCTTCCTCTTAATTCACTGTCATTCTTTTACACTTAAAAAAAAAAAAAAAAAAAAAAGGAAACTAGTTTTAAAATAGAAACAAAGTAGTAACAAAACTGAAGAGGTTCAATGGATAGAAATGTTATTGTTTTTGAGGGTTCTGCTGTCAGTGTTTTCTGATTTTGCTAAAGACCAAACTTTTAGTTGGAAGAAACAAGTCAAGTCACCTGCCTAAGGCTATGTACTGGGATGTTGCCATATTTTATTGCCAGATCATTGCTTTATTGATATGATTAAGTGACTAAGTTTGTTTTAAATATCATAGAAACCATTATTTCTGTTTTCAGATTTCTATTCATTTGTTACCTTTTTTAAAAATGTGTTTTAATTTATAATTTTTTGCTTGTGTTTTTATTGATATTTAGAGAGAGTAAGAGAGAGTGAGAAAGAGATAGAAACATTGATGAGAGAGAAGCATCACTAGGCTGCCTCCTGCACACCCCCTATCTGGGGGTCAAGTCCACAACACAGTCATGTTCCCTGACCTGGAATTGAACCACAGACCTCCATGCACCCATACCGACTGGGCTCATTATCTTTCTTAAGTAGGTGAATGTGAGTCCCTGCATATGTGTGCAAGTATTTATTGTAGTACCTGCTTATGTGTGTTTGTGTGTTTTCCTTATCACTGTATTGCAGTTGCTTTATCCTCAGCTAGGAGTTGGGGGAATGAGATCCTGAAGATGATTTCCAGGAGGGAATGACTTGAAGTCCTTAACAATTTAACTATTCAGTCATTGGTCTGCAGCTCTCACCCCAAGTCAGATCTTCATATTGATGGCCCTGGTCAGCCTTCAAAGAACAAAGGAGAATTGGGGGCTCCAGTGGTGCCTGTAGATAGGAGTGGCAATGCAGTGCTTAGTCAGTGGTTCTAAACCTGTGGGTTGCGATCCCTTTGGGGGTCGAATGACTCTTTCACAGGGGTCGCCTAAGACCATCAGAAAACACATATATAATTACATATTGTTTTTGTGATTAATCACTATGCTTTAATTATGTTCAATTTGTAACAATGAAATTGGGGGTCATCACAACATGAGGAACTGTGTTAAAGGCTCGCGGCATTAGGAAGGTTGAGAACCACTGGCTTAGATGCATGCAGGATGCTGTGTGTTTGTTCTTTTAAGGTGTTCCAATGAGGAAATCTGGGGACTCTAAGACACGTCCTTCTACGTTCAGGTATCTCCATATCCAGTAACAACATTTTTTAAATCTAGGTATTTTTGAATGGTAAGCTCAAAATTTTATTTTGTGATTTTATTTTGTAGAATTTCAAGTCTTCTCTCCAATTTAAGACTCGATAATAGCTGTTTAAGGTGTAAGGTTTTATAGATTTTTTTTTTCTATTATAGTGGACACCTAAAAATTATGTAGTTTGTTTGATGAAAGCAAATAGCTAATTCTTTTAATGTAAGTTATCAGAATTGGCTGTCTTCATAAAATAACTTCTAAATGCGTTAATATTTACAACTCATTATGCTTTTTAGATAATTTATTTGTATTTTTATATGAAAGAGAAGTAAAGTTCTGTGCTAATGAGAATGATTTTGTTTATCAATATCTCTTTATAGAATACATATGTAGATATTTTAAAATATAATTAGATTTTGCTACTAACTCCAGAGGCATCTTTAAAGTTAAAAATCTGACTCCAGCCCTAACCGGTTTGGCTCAGTGGATAGAGCATCGGCCTGCGGACTGAAGGGTCCCAGTTTCGATTCGGTTAAGGGCATGTACCTTGGTTGTGGGCACATCCCCAGTAGGGAGTGTGCAGGAAGCAGCTGAATCGATGTTTCTCTCTCATCAATGTTTCTAACTCTATTCCTCTCCTTCTCTCTTCCTCTCTGTAAAAAAATCAATAAAATATATATTCTAAAAAAAATATCTGACTCCATCTTTGCTGAATCCACAAATATTTCTATTATTTCTGTACATTTTCTTATTAAATACCTACTATTTTAAGTGAGATAAATTTGAGGAGAAGAAAGCTACTTAACCAGCATATAAGTAGGCTGCATTAAACTTCCTTTCCTTTCTGTTATTACATCCAGAGTTTTGTGCTCTATGGTGAAAAATAAAGACAAACCCCCTGCTTCAAGGAATTTGCAGCTAGGAATTAATTGGAGAGTTATTAATAT
The DNA here is from genome assembly GCF_963259705.1 of Myotis daubentonii. Lineage (NCBI taxonomy): Eukaryota > Metazoa > Chordata > Mammalia > Chiroptera > Vespertilionidae > Myotis > Myotis daubentonii. The sequence continues at coordinate 80,349,259 of NC_081842.1, forward strand.
GGAAGAGGAGATAGACTAGTTAAAAACTAATTGAATTACACAGTACATAAAGTACCTTTTCAGGCAGAGGAAGAAGTTCTGCATCTAGAGAGGTGTAAGAGAAGGTGGCACTCAGAACTTCAGGTAAAGTTCTGCCCCATTTGCTCCTCTGTTGTGGCTGCATAAGATGTACAGCCACTAAGGAGGATCTACAGATCTGGCTTAGCCGTGGGGACTCACTGCCACCTTACTCTCATGTGCTGGGGTGCTGTTCTCTATTTTCCATGAACAACCATTTCTTGTGTTTTGGCAGGGGGAAAAGGTTATGCTTTTAAAGACTGTTGCTTATGGTTTCTTTTTTTTTTTAATATGTATTTTTTATTGATTTCCAAGAGTCAGGGAGAAAGATAGAAATATCAATAATGAGAGAAAGTCATTGATCGGCTGCCTCCTACACACCCTACATTGGGAATCGAGCCCACAACCTGGGCATGTGCCCTTGACCAGAATTGAACCTCGGACCCTTCAGTCCACAGGCTGATGCTCTATCCACTGAGCCAAACCAGCTAGGGCGCTTATGGTTTCTTTTGTTCAAGTAAGAAACGTGGGGTAATGCTAAATTGCATAGATCTTAGAGCAATTTGCATTCTTACAGCAAGGAGGAAAGTGTATACTTTAATCTTCAAAATCTAGGAAGTTGCCCATCTTACAAAAAAATTTCAAAGGTTTATTTGTAAGATATTTCCCATTAAGTAGAGAGTTGATTCTCATACTAGGGCAAGGAGGCTTACTAAACCCATAATAAGGCTGTAAACCTATATGTAGGTAGCTGAGATAGTATGGTGATATTGTAACTAAGTATTATAGCTCACAGATTTATACATAATGTGATTATTACAGCATGTGTTGAAAAACAATATTCTTGCAAATGTATTGAATTTAAACTATATTTGGTGTCAGATAGCTTTTGGGAGATTAGCTGGGAGCCTGTGTTTTACAGAAAACATGGTATTTATTAGCAAATGTGTTTCAGATTCCCACTTTGGATTCCAGGTGAATACTTCCCTGTCATATGTATGACAGCCTTGGCAAACCAGCCTGAAGAAAATTAAGTACCTTTGGAAATACACTGCCCTCCAGGTGTCATCCTTTCAAGCAGAATGTAGGCTGGCTTTTTATAAGAGGGAACATTCACAAGTCAGGTGTTCGCAACCCAGAAATGCCTGCATGTATTTTATGTGGCCAGAATTGTTAAACTTAATATATTTTATTCTTAGCTCTCCAAGGTTCAAACATGACAGTATGTTCTTTTAGGCAACTTGCAGTCACCCATGTTCATGACTGGAAAAGCTGAAACCATTCCCCTTTAAAGGATGAATCATAATTCAACTATGATTCAGTTGAATTTTGCAGTTGGCTTCATAGATTTAGTGGACTATCACTCAGCAGGACTGTTTTGGGTGTGTGTGTGTGTGTGTTTCTTTTCTTTTTTTGCTATGTCTTTTTTTGTTTTGTTTGTTTTTTACCATATCCCATAACATATGAATGGTAATATTTGTGGATTTTTCAGGGTACTGTATTTCCTTTCTGCTCGTGAACAAGCGCTTATTTTTTTGGGCCTATCTCTTTTAACAGAAAAGACAAAATTCCTGGTAGTATCTGCCAAATATAGTTTAAGGAATTTCATTCAATAATAACATAACTATTAATCCATGGCAATGCTTTTGACCTGTTTCAGTAAGCCAGAAGAGGACAATCGATGCAGACTGAAATAAGCATTTGTTTATTGTTACTGTACATATTACACCAGACTTCCACATTTTATCTCCATAAATCCCCTTCATCTTTGACAGAAAACCGCTTCTTCTTTACTAATCTCTATGGTGTTTTCTCCTTTTGACTCAGGTTAATCAATCCCCTAGCAACCTGAACCCATGAACAGGTGCCTTATTAAAAGACTGTGGTTAAATGTTGAGTAAACTCTAGCCATGATTGCTAGAAAAGAAAATAATGTTGATATTTGGTGAGGGTTGACAAAGGAGCCAATCACCTATGTTTGATCAAGTGCTAAGCTGTAAAGTTAGGCTTTTTGCAGAGGAGGCATGCAGCTCAATGGGAGAGAGAACCATTTGCTCTATAGGGAATTACTGTGGTTCCATATTCTAAAGCATGAGTCATAGATGTCTTTATGATTACACATCCCTCCAAGCATATGAGGAATAAACTTTAGAGAAAAGGAAGTTAAGAGAAAACAGAGTGTGAATAACTACTAATGGGGCTCTCTCTGGCTCCGTTCCGTCTGCCATTTCATCATACATAAAGGGGGTAGTTCAGAGATTCCTTTCCTGGCAAATAAGTGGCAACATATGTTTGAAACAGTGAATGGAAACTATAGGGAGAAAATGACAGGCATATGGCAATAGGACGGCAAGGGAAAATTTGTTGCCCTGATGTTAGCCACATAATTGGTATGCTCCTCCAGAGAGGGGCTATTTTACTTTAAAAAGTCTGCATGCCCCATTAATAGAGCGTTTCTGTGTGTGGAATGTATATATTTTCTAGAGTTTTCATTTTGTGTTGTTGTGTTGTTTTTTTTTTCATGAATGGCAGGCACCTTAAACCATTAAACTCCACACACAGAGGTCTTGAGAAAAAGGTTCTCAAAGGAGGAAAAACAGACCAAGTTAGGAAATATGATTCTTTAAGTAGTAAAAACAAAAAATGGGGAAGCACTTAAGAACAGTCACTTTGAAGGGCTGAGAACAGAGAAATGGGCCCCAAATTACTGTCTTCAGGCATGCTCTTCTTTTAAATGATAATTCTACAATAACAATATTTATGATACATTTGTTGTCATAGTAACTAAACCTTTGTTCAGTGGTTTAAGATTCCACAAGTTACCTTAAAGGGCAAGGGTTTGATGTTTTTGTTCCACAAACTATGCATTAACCAATATTTTGCCTCTATCAAATTGAAAGCACATGATTTCCTTGAAAAAAAAAATAATTTTCTTAGCAACAGAACAATCAGTGTATATTAAGAGCACTGAATATGCCCTTACATGATTAATACATGTCATACATGATTAATAAATAGGAAATATGTTTTAAGTCTCTAAAATTTAATTACATCCTATTGTTATATTGGTTAAAAGTACTAGAGAGAAACATTTTATTAACAATTTTTTTTTGCTCAGAAATGGTTATGACAGAGAACATTATCAGCCTTTAAGTTTCTAATATTAACTGCTTGATAAAACTTAGATTTAGTTCAGGTTGTGGGGGGAAAAAATCAGTCAATGTTATTTTTTTAAATTCTCACCCAAGGACATGCCAGAGAGAGAGAAACACGACCAGCTGCCTTTTGTACACTCCCCAATGGGATCAAACCTGCAATCTGGGCATGTACCCTAGACTGGAATTGAACCGGCAACATTTTGGTGTGTAGGAGCACTGTCAACCAACTGAGCCCCTCAGACCAGGCAGTCAGTGTTATTTTTTATTTGGGCCTTGACAATATTAATAATATTAGCATGAACAAAGGACTTATTAGTATGTATATATCTGTAAATATGGTTTAAACAAGTGTCAATGCTATAGAACTCAACTATTCTGTACCTTCTTTCCCACTATCCTGCTTTATTGTAATTGGCATGATTTTTTAAATGTCTGATCTCATCCTTTAAAAATGGATACCTAAGAAGGTAGTCTAAAGAAAATGTTTTGTTTGTAGTCCGACATTTCCATCTATATTTACATGTACAGGTAGATGACCTGACTAAGTTTTATATTCTGCTCACTTCCAATTTCTGTACCACCCACAAGCTAAGAATGTTTTTTATAGTTTAAAATAGTTGGAAATATCAAAATAATAATATTCCCTAATATGTGAACATTATATGAAATTCAAGTTTTAGTGCACATAAAGATTTTTTGGAATAGAGCCACACCTATTTTTTACATATCTGTAGTTATTTTCTTGCAATAGTAGAATTGAGTGGTTGCAATAAAACCATCTGGCCCACAAAGCATAAAATATTTATTACCTGGTCCTTTACAGAAGCAGTTTGCTGACCACTGTTTTGTAGCTTTGGCAATGAATAAGTTCAAAATAAAGGGTGAAAAAGGTCAATTAAAAGTTTGGCTTTAAATATATCAACTGATTGGTGTTTATTTACCTGACACCAATGTGTGCAGTTTTTTTACTAGTTCTGTTTTAGATCTTGAATAGTTTACATTCTCTGAAGGTTAAAATTATTGCTAAGACAGTGGATGCCGTTTGATGAAGTACTTAGGTGATGTGGTGTAATTGAGGGGAAATCTGAAATAGTGAAAGTAGAAAATCAATATTTTGTTTTTGAGACTAATGGGAAGCAATGAGGTTCTAACCTGGTTATATTTAGTTCCTATCTTCCTGTCATATCACTTTCTCTCATTTTACCTCACCCAGAAAGGGGGTGTCCAGGATGGATGATGATGATTATAGGACAATTTTGTAAGAGACCCTGCTCCCATAGTGTGTCAAAGCTTTCTGCTTAAGTGCATGTGGCAAAACAAACCACGTGAAAAGATCCACTGTTCATGATTAATTGAAATTTACCTTGTCTGTAATCACCATGAATAATTGAGGACTGACTGTGTTAAGAAGAGATATTCTACCTCCAATTTAGATTCCTCATAAGTATTGATTTAATATTCTAGCATTGGTATTTTTATTCCTTGAATAAGGCATTAAAATGTATTTTTATAAAATATATAAATATAAGAAAAGAGATAAAAAATTTTAACAACTTTCAAAAAAGGAAATATTAAAAAGAAGCCTTGTTTAAATGTTGCTTTTTTGAAAGTTTAGATGTGATACATTATTTTTGTTGCATATTTTGAAAGGTTGTTAGGGAAAATGTCATATTTCTATATTGTAGATAGCATTATTTTTAGAGATGTATTGTGCATAAATGGGATGAAAGATATTTCAAATAAATTGGTCTACGTGGAATTACACAGTACCCAAGGACTATGTTTGCTCTGGTATTTTATGCCCAGTAGTATCCTTTACAAAATCTGTTCCGTTAAAAATAGAAACCTAGGTCAATTGTCTAAAAATTTTTTTATAGTGACAAATTTCTAACAGACAGATTTTGTACTTAGTATATTGTATATATTTTATATATATTGTATATATTGTGTGTATATTGTATTGCATGTTCACCACCCAAAGTCAAGTCTCCTTCTATGACCATTTATCCCTCTTCCTATACACTCTTCTACCCCCTCCCCATACGCTTTCCCTCTGGTAATTACCATACTGTTGTCTTTGCTATGAGGGTTTTTTGTTTGTTGCTTAATCTGTTTACCTTTTTTCACTCAGCTCTGCAACTCCCCTCCCCTCTGACAGCTGTCAGTCTGTTCTCTATGAGTTTGTTTCTATTTTATTTGTTAGTCCATTTTGTCTATTAGATTCCACATATGAGTGAAATCATATGGTATTTGTCTTCCTCTGACTGGCTTATTTCACTTAGCATAATGCTCTCCAGGTCCACCCATCCTGTGGCAAAGGGTAAGATTTTCTTCTTTTTATGGCCAAGTAGTATTCCTTGTATAAATGTACTACAGATTTTTTTATCCACTCATCTCCTGAAGGATACTTGGGCTGCTTCCAGATCTTGGCTATTGTAAATAACACTGCAGTGAACATAGAGGTTCATATAGTCTTTCAAATTAGTGTTTCGGGTTTCTTCAGATAAAGTCCCAGAAGTTGGATCGCTGGGTCAAAAGGCAGTTCCATGTTTTTATTTTTTTGAGGTAACCCTATACTACTTTTCACAGTGGCTGCACCAGTTATATTCCCACCAACAGTGTACAAGGGTTCCTTTTTCTCCACATCCTGGCCAACACTTGTTGGTTGATTTATTGATGGTAGCCATTCTGACTAATGTGGAGTGATATCTCATTGTGGTTTTAATTTGCATTTCTCTGATGGTTAGTGACCCCGAGAAACTTTTCATAATGTCTACTGGCTATCTGTATGTCCTTTTTGGAGAAGTGTCTACTTAGGTCCTTTGCCAGATGGACTTTTGACACACACATACACACACACACACACACTCATACATATAAATGTATATGCATTTTTTGCATTGTCATAGTAGGTTTGTTTTGTTTTAGTGTGACTGGGATTATCACACAAGACTATCAGAAGAAGGTACAGTTAAATAAGGTATATTCTCTATGAATACTAAGTCTGAAGCTCTCATAGAAGCTTAGATAAATTTTAAGCTACTCTGTTATTAATTGATTATTAATATTCATACAAGTCAGATTTCTGTTGATTTTTCAAATCACCTGAAAAAGATGTGGCTAAACACACATAGAGAAAAAAAATGTAATCATTCCATTTTATTTAGAGCTTTAGAGACAGCCACAAGGATGTGCTTTGATGTAGTACATGGAGATTTTTATGTATGCATTTATTTAGAGGCTTTAACTTGGGACTCATTTCTCTTTATCTAAAAATATCTTTTTTTGGGGGGGGGTCAAATTATAAGAAAAAATTTATTTAGAAAGTTACAGAGGTGGTAGAAGTGAGCCAGCTGGACTGTGTAGGCTCAGGAAACAAGTTACAAGCAAAAGAAGGGCCCTTGGAGCTTAGAAGAGGGAAAGGCAAAGGTAAGGAGCCTGGGAATAGGGTAAGAGGGGGCAGGGAAAGGCCCTGGGAGTGATCCTGAGAGGGAGAGCATGCTAAAAATATCTTTTAGGAGAAAGTAACTTTTGATATTTTTTGATCTCCATTTTACACCATATAAAAAGTATGTTTAATTTTATTTTGAACAAACATTTGGTTATAGTTTTTAACATTAGATTTCTGGTTTCCAGTATCAAGTTATTACACCTTGCAGGTATTTTGGTCATTTTTTAACATGCAATGGCCTATAAGTGCTTAGAGCAGCGGTTCTCAACCTGTGGGTCGCGACCCCTTTGGCGGTCAAACGACCCTCTCACAGGGGTCACCTAAGACCATCCTGCATATCAGATATTTACATTACGATTCATAACAGTAGCAACATTACAGTTATGAAGTAGCAACGAAAATAATTTTATGGTTGGGTCACAACATGAGGAACTGTGTTTAAAGGGCCAGAAGGTTGAGAACCACTGGCTTAGAGTAACACCTACACATAGTAAGTATTCAACTAGTTAGCTCATTTTACATTTCTAAGATACCATCTGTGATGTTCTGGTTATATTGGCTCTTTGAAACCCTATAATTCTTAGGTCAGAAGCACTCTGGCAGTATTTTAGGATGAAATCAATAAAAATGTTACATGAATGCTTTTTGAAAAGTTAAAAATAACACACATCTAGAACAGTGTTTGGCACATAACAGATGCTCAGTAAGTATTTATAGAATGAATAAATTAAAAAACTACACATGTAATGATAATGTCTTCTTAACATCCATAATGACTAAGTTCTGGAAATCAATACCATTCAACTCTCCTATGTTTAGGAAAGATCATTCAGCTCTCATCTACAATAATGAGGTGTAAATAACAGTGATGGTGATGGAGAATATTAATAACAATTAATACATATTAGGTTCTTACTCTATATAAAACACTATTCTGGCCAAAACCGGTTTGGCTCAGTGGATAGAGCGTCGGCCTGCGGACTGAAAGGTCCCAGGTTCGATTCTGGTCAAGGGCATGTACCTGGGTTGTGGGCATATCCCCAGTAGGAGATGTGCAGGAGGCAGCTGATCGATGTTTCTCTCTCATCGATGTTTCCAACTCTCTATCCCTCTCCCTTCCTCTCTGTAAAAAATCAATAAAATATATTTTAAAAAAAACAACAACACTATTCTGAACACTTCCTATTTACATAGATTAATTCATTTAGTCTGTATAGCAACCTCATTAAATAGATGAGGAGCCCAGCCAGTGGGGTTCAGTGGTTGAACATCAACCCATGCACATGCTTGGGTTGCAGGCTCGATCCCCAGCAGGGGTTGTGCAGGAGGCAGCAGATCCATGTTGTTGCGTTGATATTTCTTTCCCTCTCTCCCTCTCCACTTCTCTCTATCTAAAGTTAAAAAAAAAAAAAAAAGATAGATGAAGAAACTGAGTCTGAGAGGTTATAAATATCTGCATTCAAACCCAGGAAGTTTGGCTTCAGAATGTATGCTTTTAACTCTGTTATAAATAAACTATAATTCAATAATAGTTATTTAGTCCAACCTTTTTATTCCCTACTGAATATTCATCAAGACAACCATAAAGTATCAAAAGTGCTGATCATTGCCTAACCCTGACTCTCTCTGCTCGCCCACGCAAGTGTAAAGCACTGATACTCAAACTGGGCTGCACACTAGAATTACAAGTGCTTTCAGCACTACTAATGCTAGTATTTTAGAGATTTTGGTTGATTGATTTACCCTGGACATCAGGATTTTTGAAAGCTCCTTTGGTAATTCTAATATCTAGCAATGGGTTAGGTCCACTCGACTAAAGGAGAAAAAAATTGGTGTAGTCCTAGAGCATGCCTGAGGAGAGGGTTTGGAGGTAGTAGGACCTGTGCATGCAAGGAATACTGGCTGGAAATACTAGGTGATAGTGGGTTTAGAAATTACCCAGGTATTAAATTGTGTATACTATTCTTTTTCACTTGTAATTTTTAAAAAATCACATAAGCTTTAGCATTGCTTTAGTCATAGGGCCTTACATGGCTGTTGAAAATGCTCAGGAAACTTATTTGAAAAAAAGAAATGACTATAAGTAGGAACAGGTTAGTGCTTTCTTTATGGTTACCAGCTTATTGCTCTAATGAGAAGAGTAGCCTGACTTTACTAAACTGTTTAGGAAAATTGATATTTATTTCAATTGTTTATGGTTTATCGTCTCAGAAGATTAATGCCAAATCCTCAAAAATGTTGTGACGAGCGATGACTCATTTTAGCTCATGTCAAAACAATGTGCTTTTGTAATTTTCCTGTCCCCGGAGAAGCTATTAAACACTAAACAAAATGCCTCAGAATGAAACTGATTGAGTGTTTTAAATTATGTACTTTTGCTTGGCTATTAGCCAGACATTCTTTGGGAAAGTTCATTGCACATCAGGACCTGTGATTTTTGCTGACAATGATACTACACAGTTTATGCTGCTTAAATATCAGCGGTGTGTATTCTTAAGCTAAATAGTCAAACAAAGCACCATCTTTTTATATAAACACTTTGTATAACTCTACTCTCAGCCAAGTGATTTTTTCTTTGTTAAACTCTGGACAAGATATACCTAATGGATAAGGTATTTTTCTCTGCATTATCTTGTTGATAAATAACATACATTCCAATAAGCTTAAGAATAGTTACATATGTTTTTTTTCAAGATGTTTGTTTATATTTGTTTCTGTGTAAGTACTGCCACATATCTTGTCCCCAGAAGAGCTCAATATAGTGTTTTGCATGTAATCTATACTAATAATAGAGGAATATGCAAATTGTCCAGGTCGCCCTCACTCAACGACCAATCAGGACGGGGGCAGGGCCGCAGCAGAGAGCTCTCAGCATGCCTGCCCCAGGGGTTCGAAGGGCACGGAGCAGAAGGGAGAGCAGATAGGCAGTTAGTGGGATCAGGCCAGGAGGGGAGAGCAAATAAGCAGTTAGGGGGATTAGGCCAGGAGGGGAGAACAAATAAGCAGTTAGGGGGATCAGGCCATGAGGGGAGGGCAGTTAGGGTGATCAGGCTGGCAGGGGAGAGCAGTTAGGCAGTTAGGGGGATCGGGCCAGGAAGGGAGAGCAGTTAGGGGGATCAGGCCAGCAGGAGAGAGCAGTTAGGGCCATCAGGCCAGCAGGGGAACAGTTAGGGGCATTGGGAAGGCAGGCAGATGAACAGTTAGGAGCCAGTGGTTCCAGATTGCAAGAGGGATCCTGGATTGGAGAGGGTGCAGGCTTGGCTGAGGGACTCTCCCCTCCCTCCCATGCACTAATTTTGTGCACCAGGCCTCTAGTCCTATATAATAAAAGGCTAATATGCAAATTGTCCCCATCAAAGTTCGACTGGGAGACTGGGAGCTCGATCACTCACTATGATGTGTGCTGACCACCAGGGGGTGGCACAGAACATAGCAGGTGACCAGCAGCAGCAGCAGGACACCGAGGGAGCGAGGGAAGGAGAAGGCAGGGAACCTGATCATCCCTGATCGCCGGCCAGGCCTAGGAACCCTTCCCATGCACAAATTTTGTGTACCGGGCCTATAGTAGGTCTATAAAATACATGTGGTGTTGATGATAATGACACCAATAAAACAAAACAAAAAGAGTGGCTTTTTCATTCATTTCCTACTAGGGGCTCAGTGCACGAATTTGTGCACCTTGAAAGGAACTGTGGGCCGTGAGGCTGTAGTAGGCACAGGGCAGGTCTCGGCCCATCCTCTGCGTCCCCGCCCAGCCCCTCCTGCCATGGCCTCCGGTCTGCCACCACCACTCCCACATGCTGACGGCACCGGCCCCACTCACACCCACTGAAAGCACGGAGCAATTGGGGCCAGCACCAGCAGCGGTTCGAGCAGTGGCTGCTGCCCCAATTGCCCCTCAAGAGCAGGGGGAGGTGGAGAAGCCCTCAGGGGCAATCAGGGCCTGCAGCTGCCGTTTGCACCCGCTGATGGAGCTGAGTGATTGGGACTGGCGCTGGGCATAAGCAGCAGGTGCGAGCAGTGGCTCCGGCACTGGCTGCGGGTGCGAGCGCCGAGCGGGACCGCGGCACGTGGGAGCAAAGAATTTTCAGTAACCACCAGTGGCTTGCCCCACCTTGGCCTGGCGCCCCTGTTCACCTGCTCCATCATCCCACCACAGCCAATGCCTGCCATGTTTTACACATACCCCCTGGTGGTCAGTGCACTTCATAGCCACTGGTTGTTCGGTTCTGGTTGTTCCGCCGTTCGGTCTATTTGCATATTAGCCTTATATTATACTAGAGGCCCGGTGCACAAAAATTTGTGCACTCAGGGGGGAGAGGGGGTCCCTCAGCCCGGCCTGTGCCCTCTCGCAGTCTGGGACCCCTTGGGGATGACCACCTGCTGGCTTAGGCCTGCTCCCGGGTGGCAGAGGGCAGGCCCAATCCCTAGGTGCAGCCCCTGGTCGGGCTCAGAGCAGGGCCGATTGGGGAGTTGGGGCGCCGCCCCGTCATGCACAGAGCAGGGCAGATTGGGAGGTTGTGATGCCACCCTCAGTCATGCTCAGGGTAGGGCCAATTGGGGGGTTGGGGCACCGTCCCCTGTCATACTCAAGGCAGGGTCGATGGGGAGGTTGTGGCGCCACCCCCTGTCATGCACAGAGCAGGGCCAATCAGGGGGTTGGGGTACTGCCCCCGTCACACACAGAGCAGGGCCCATCAGGGGGTTGGGGCGCTGCCCCCGTCACACACAGAGCAGGGCCCATCAGGGGGTTGGGGTGCCGCCACTCTCACACTCAGGGCAGGGCCGATGGGGAGGTTATGGCTCTACCCCATCACACACAGAGCAGGGCCCGTGGGGGGGGCAATTGGGGAGCTCCCCCCTATCAGGCACAGAGCAGGGCTGCTCAGGGGGTTGGGGCCCCACTCCCTGTCACACACAGAGCCGCAGGGCCATCAGGGGGTTTGGGCGCTGCCCCCTGTCACGCTGATCCCGGTGTCAGGAGACATATTACCCTTTTACTATATAGGGTAGAGGCCTGGTGCACGGGTGGGGCCGGCTGGTTTGCCCTGAAGGGTGTCCTGGATCAGGGTGGGGGTCCCCACTGGGGTGCCTGGCCAGCCTGGGTGAGGGGCTGAGGGCTGTTTTCGGGCTGGGAGTGACTGAAGTTCCCAACCGCTCCTTTTTTTTCTTTTTTTTCTGGGCCAGCTTTACCTTGAGGCTTGGCTCCAGCTCTTAGGCCTCCGGCTGAAAGTAGGTTTCTGGCCTTTGCGAATCTGCTGGCTGAAGTCCTGTGGTATTTGTTACAATGTTTCTTAAACTGCCTGCTCAGAGGCCTGCAGCCGCAGGCGGGGAACGTTGGTTTCCTCCAACGATCCTCCGTCACTGAGGCAAACAAGCCTCATGTTAGTTTCAAGCTGCCTGGCTGCCAGCCGCCATCTTGGCTGACAGTTAATTTGCATAGCTCCCTGATTAGCCAATGAAAAGGGTAGTGGTCGTACACCAATTACCATGTTTCTCTTTTATTAGTGTAGATAGGATGGTATGTCTGCCAAAACTGTTATGAGGCCTTTTAAGAATCAGCTTTGGCCCCGGCCAGTGTGGCTCAGTTGGTTGGAGCAGTGTCCTGTACACTGAAAGGTGGCAGTTTTGATTCCTAGTTAGGGCACGCACCCAAGTTTTGGGTTTGATCGTCAGTCAGGCAACCAATAGATGTTTCTCTCTCTCTCCCCCTCTTCCTCTCTCTCTAAAAATCAATTTTAAAATTTAAGTACTAAGCTAACTACATTTAAATTTTTAAGAGAAAAATATTTAAATGATTGACTTCTTTTCACCGACCTCCTATGTAATGAGGATATTTACAATGTTAGATTAGAACTTTTAAAAAACCACTTTATAATTGGCTCTTAATATTAGTAACCAAGATATTCTTAGTACCATGTGGCATGTTTTGTTCTTGTTATTTTTGAGTAAGCATTTGTGGGCATGGTCCCCTGACAACCAAAATTATGGGGTCACTCAGATAGTTTCTGTCACACCCAGTACCTAGGATAGAGTAGGGGCTTAATAGATATTTGTTTAATTGAACTCATACTGACTTCTTCTGCAGTAAGAATCAGTTTCTCAAATGCAGTTCCATGAGAAGACATGGAAAAGGTAGTGAAAATTAAAGACCTTTGGGGTGATTCTATAACTTGGTGATAAACTGTCATTCCTAAGGAAGTTATTCTGATGCATACAAGCATCTAGACAGCCCATTCGAAGGTGGCAAATGGTATGAAGATTGATAATTCAAGTTGTGTCTGAAAACTATAATTTTGATCCAGGGAAGAAACTTTGGATTACCGTCAGTTGTTACTAGTAGACTCTGGGCAATCAGAAGGGTTAACAAGTCAACAAAATATTTCTTATGAGGGATTTACATTAAATCAATAGTATGATCCTATTTTTTATTAAGCATGTAGCATATCCACATTTATGTTATGTTTTCTGCCATTTTAGTTACCTGTCCTGAAAAAGGTTGAACCAGAGTTGGTGATTTCACACAATTGCAAACAGAATGAGGTAACTTCCATGTGAAGATAGAAAAAAATTTAGATTATAAATTGCAAAGATTATAGTGGGAAAAGGATTGATTAAAATCTATAAATCATAAGCACTGTAGCAGAGCAAACACACTCTTCTTTACCTAGAACTGTTAGAATCAGAGTGTGGAAGGAAGTGCCCTTCCTCAAAGAGCAGTGCACTAGAGGCAATATGGCCTCATGGTTAAGAATATAATGCCCTGGCCAATGTTGCTCAATTGGTAGGAGCGTCATCCTGTATATTGATAGGCAGTGGGTTCCATTCCTGGCCAGGGCACATACCTAGATTGAGAGTTCAATCCCTGGTTGGGACAAGTACTGAAGGAAACCAACTGATGTTCTCTCTCACATCAATGTTTCTCTCCCCGCCACACTCTAAAATAAATTCAATAAGCATATTCCTGGATGAGGCCCCCCAAAAAACAAAACAGAAGAACATAGACAAATGTAAACAGTGGGATTCAATTTACCGCTCTGCCCATTTCTAGCTCTGTGTCCTTAGGTATCTTACTTATTTTTCCCAGGCCTCAGTTTTTTTATCTTTAAAATGGTACTAATAAAAGTACCTGTCTGGAAGGTTTGTTATGAGGATTAAGGATTAAGTGACAAGTACTTTAAAAAGTGGCTGGCACATAGTATGTTGTGTGTGTGTGCACGCGCCCTTATGTGCTTATTTTAAAGCATTTGCCATATTGGTTGGGTGGGCTAAAAAAGAAATCAGTTTAAAAGAATTTGATAGAGTTATGGATGAAATCCAAAATTGCCTATTAGGATTAATTCAGCTATTCAGGTTGTATCTTTACAGGCCACTATAGGGCTTCTTTGGCAGACATTATCAGAGACAGGGACCCTGAGCTGGTTGAATCAGTGACTTGATCCAAACAAGTATGTATTTCTTTTTATTTTACTAAGATGCTCACACAGAAAACTGTGTAATGCTTCTTTTTTATTTCCCAAGCTGAAATAATGATAACGCTGTTGTCCCTTGCTGCTTCATTTATTTGTACTAATCTGTCCTAAATGAAAAAGCCTTCATTTGGTAATAGAAAAGTATGGTTTTAAGTAATAGAAACAAGCCCAAGCTAATTGAGTTAAGCAAGATCTTTGGCCAGAAAAAGTAACTATTGAGATATGCATCTTGTTTTCCAAACAAATGCTCCTACATTAGAATCTGAGTGGGCCTTAATCCACTTACCTGGCTGAGTTGCCCAGTTTTCAGACAACACTTTACATTTCTGACAGCAATGAATGTGATGAATGTTTTTGTTATTCTTGCTGTTCATGATAATTGTGTGGTTTTTACTCATACTATAAACAAAGGTTGGTAAGGACCATGGACCAAATTGTTTCTCTGTTAGAATGTGCTTATTTTGTTATTTCCATCATTTCCTATTATTTTTGTTCCTAAATTGGAATAGATCTTTCAGTAGGGAGAGAAAAGCATTGCTTTCCAATCTAGTATTTATAACCACTTTAAGTACTAGAACCTGCCTGATAAAAACGTATTCAGCTTCTATCAAGGCAGTATTTTTAGCACTGTTATTTTTCAATAACTGAATAGGACCTCTTAAAAACATTTAATATACTCCTTTAAAATAGGATATTCCATCAAAATGTGGTCAAAGCCTTCTAAACAGTAATTTTTGTTAGTTTGACATCTTCCTATTCCAAACCTAGGAAGCCTAGAGTTTTCCTTATTTTTCTTTGCTCCCCCCTCCCTTTTAAAAAAAGTGATTGCTAATTGTTTCTCAGTCAGCCTAAGATTCATGCTTATTTCAACTCCTCGTCACTATCTGCAATGACTACCTCTGCCTTTCATTCCGTGCCCACTTGTCTTCTCTGGGACTTGGCTCTGTCCTCTCTTATTTCAGCATCTTTAGCCTCACTTGGCTCTTTTCTCTCAACTTTACTGTTTATACAAGTGACCAGCCTCTCTCTTCCCTTCTAGTTCCTAACAAGCTTCTTGAAATGATATTACCACACTCAATGTGTCTAAATTCTTACTACCCTCCACTTTGGATCTTTGAAATCTGGTTTCAGCACTGGCCATTCTGATAAAATTGTTCTCCCAAAGGTCACTGGTGACTTCATCATCAGATCCAAAAGGCTTCATTCTCTGGCTTCATGCTTTGCTACTTCAGTTGCATGTCAGTTCACCACAGTTGACTTCCTATCCACTACTTGAAACTCTTCCTTTAGCTTCCAAGAAACTGGACTCTCCAAATCCTCTTTCTATCTCTTTTCTATCTTCCTTCATAGCTTATCCCCCTCTGGAGGTAGGCACTTGCCAGGCCAGCCCAGTCCCTTGTTTTCTATACTGGTTCCCCTTAATAATCTCATCTACTCCTACTGTTTCCAACTCCCCTCTATGCTATAATTCCCAAATCTTTATCTTTAGCCACTGCTTGCCTGAATTCTATCAACTCCCATTTGTGCAGTTATTCCTAAACATCTCACCAGCTTCTCAAGCACAAAATTCAAAAGCCAAAAACTCATCTGCATTTCTAAGTCTTCCAATTGCTGTTTTAGGACCAATCTTCCTGTCACCAAGTCTCATAACTGTTGCTGCAAGTCCAGTCATTTCTATCTTTTGCATTGTCAGAATGTGTAACATACCCCACTCTACAATCTATAATCTAAGCATAATTTTTCATTTTTATTGAGGTAAAGTTATATTTAATAATGTGTACAAATTTAAAATACAGATTGGTGAGTTTTTACATGTGTATGTACCTGTGCAAACTCTATCCATGTCAAAATATGGAATATTTCCAACTCTGCAGCAGGCTTCCTGTATACCACCTTTCAGGTAATAACTACTTTTTTCCAGGAGGCAACCACCATTTTGACCTCTGTTATCATAGTTTTGTCTATTTTGAACTGCATGTAAATGGACTCTCAAATTAAGGGAAATTTAACTTATATAAATGGAACTTATATTGCCGCTATAAATGTATGAAGTTCCATCTGTACTTGATTTCTTTTTAATTTTAGCCTTTCTGGCAGGTATCTCATAGTTTTAATTTACATTTCTCTGTTGATTAATAATGTTGAACTTCCTTTTCACATGCTTATTGGATAGCCTCTTTCATGAAGTATCTCTTAAATCTTTGCCTTTTTTATATTGCATTGTAGTCTTTTTTTTATTTATATGTAGTTCTTTATATATTCTGGATGTTTCTTGGTTTTATATATGCAGATATCTTTTCTTAATCTTTGGCTTGCCTTTTCATTCAGTTATATTTTTATTAACAGAAGTTAATTTTAATGAAGTCCAACAACTTAATTTTTTATGACTGGTGCTTTTTGGTTTCTTTTAAGAAATCGTTACCTTCCTCAAAATCATAAAGATAAATTGAGGCACAGAGAGATTAATTGCTTTGCACTAAGATTGTGACAGACTGTAAGTTTTCTTTGAAACATAATTGGCTCTTCCTCGTGGGCATATGGATACCCAAGCAGACATTTAAAAAAGAAATTTTTTTTTATTTGAGAGAGAGGAAGGGAGAGAGAGAAAAAAGCATTGGTTTTGTTGTTCCACTTATTTATGCATTCAGTGGTTGATTCTTGTATGCCCTGATTGGGTTTTGAACCTACAACCTTGATGTATCAGGATGCTGCTCTAACCAACTGAGCTACCCAGCCAGACCCAACCAGACATTTCTAGCTTTCCTTGTATTGAGAAGTGGCTCTGTGAGTTTGGATTGGATCAGTGGGATGTATATAGGATAGATAGGCCTCTCCAACTTGAAAGCAAGATACTCTTCTTATATTTTACCCTTCTCACCAACCCTCTCCATATCCATGCACTGTAGTATAGACATAGTAGGGGCTCAGCTTTAATCATGGTTAAGGTAACACTCTGAATGATCTCAAGGAGCATAGCTCATTTAAGTTTATTTAAATAATACTTAAAATTATTTAAATAATCATGGTAGCTCAAATGCTACCTTTTCCACGAAGACAGTCCTAATTCCCTATTAGTATTTCCCTTTTTCCACCACCTAAATGTTTTTTTGCTCCTGAGGACAGCGGTCATGAGTTTTGTCTTATACCTTGCACATCGTAGGCATTCAGTAAGGTTTTTTTTTGTTAATATATTTTTATTGATTTCAGAGAGGAAGGGAGAAGGAGAGATAGAAACATTAATGATGAGAGAGAATCATTGATCAGCTGCCTCCCGCATGCCCCCAACTGGAGATCGAGCCTGCAACCTGGGCATGTGTCCTTGACCTGAATCAAACCTGGGACGCTTCAGTCTGCAGTTTGATGCTCTATTCACTGAGCCAAACCAGCTAGAGCAGTAAGTATTTTTAAATGAATAATAATGAACTAGAGATAAGTGAACTTTTCCAGGAGTTAAAACTATATATTTAATATTAAGAAATGTTAATCAGTCATGCAATGAGTGTAGCCTCTCTGGGAATTTAAGCTCTCTCCACATTGATTCTGTGCCTTCTCTCTGGTGAGGTTTTGACTCCACAGTTTTGAATCAGCAGATTTGCTGTGCCGTATCACATTCATCTTCCATGACACAGCCCATGCAACTCAGTATCTTGATACTAATTGCTGACAGTGTGACCATGACCTCATTTGGCCTTTCAGCAAACAAGACCTTTCTGACTGCCGTATAGTGAGAAAAGGTTCACGTGGACAAAGAGATTCTATTTTCTATTTGAGGCAAATGACTTGACTTAGACAACTATGTGACAGCTGGCTTCACCCATGTTCTCTTGGCATGTTAAAAGAACATTTGAATCATATTTGAGATGCTAGTGTGTTTCTACCTTCAGATGCCACATTTGAGATTTTAATTCAGTATGTTTGGGGTTGGGCCCAGATCTATACTTTTAAGTAGTTTCCCTGGCAACTCTGATGACCACTTACTTAGTTTTGAGAATCACTGTCAGAGAAGGGGTAAATAGCCCCAAATCAGGAATCGGAGAGACCCTATTCTGATTTTCTATGCAATTACTAGCAGTGTAACATTGGGAAAGTTATAATGTCTTTAAGCTTAAATTTGATTATCTCAATATTATGTAGCAAATAATACCCACTTTAAAAGATTATTACTAGTATAAGGAGTAAATGAAATAATCCATCTCAGATGCTTAGCACAATGACGGTAAACATTCCATAAACTGTAACTTTTGTCATCACTATTATTATTATCATTAATTGTTGAGTTCTTTATAAGAGATCTCTTTTTGTATTGTTTTAGTATAGAATGTATAAAATAGAATCTACTGTCTCTACAACATAAAAAGGATTAATGTTGTGTGGAGATTTGTATGGTCTTACCTTTCTTAATTGGGTTCTTAGTTTAATTAAAGTTCTATGTTGGATTACTCTGACCCTAATTCCTCTTTATTAATAATTTATCAATTAGCCACTCTTTATTAAAAAAATTATTAAGGGATTATGTGTGTGTGTGTGTGTGTGTGTGTATTTTACAAAGAAATGCTACCTGGGAAATTTAAGAACTGAATGTTCTATTGCATTATTTCCCAAATAAGTAGATAATTAACATGTCATAATTTAGGGGGCTGGAAGTTGAGGCTGTGGCTAAAAGAAACACAGAGAGCCACCTATTTTAAGTTCTGGTCTCTCTTTACATATTATCTAGTCCAACATCAGGGAGTGGAACATAGGTATTCTGAGCTAGGGTTTGATTGTGCTACCTACAAAATAAACTTGAGTTTTTGATTGTGTGTCTGTATGTGTATGTGTGTTTTGTATATACAGGAAGAAGTGATGCGAATCCTTGGGCCAGGAGGGACGAACTGGTTCTGGGGAGAGTCATAGTATCAAAGGTTTTAGAGCCACTCCTTTGCACCTTAGTTTATTTGTTATGAATTTACTCCCATAATTAACAGTAAATAATGAAAAGTTAAATTTTGTAGCAGAAACACTCTTTCATGGCAGGGACAAGATTTCTTTTAGATAAAGCAAAAACTCTCCAGGGGAAGAAAATGAATGGATTCAACTGAAGAGTCGTCTTTGCATAAAAAAGTAATACTATATCCAAGAATAAAGTATCAAAAGAGGAATATATAGCTTTGACTAGTGTTGCTCAGTGGTGAGCATTGTCTCATGCAATAAAAGGTCAGTGGTTCAATTTTGGGTCAGGACACATGCCCAGGTTGTGGGTTCAATGGGAGGCAATAGATCGATGTATCTCTCTCACATTGATGTTTCTTTTTTTCTCTCTCTCCCTTTCCTTCCTCTCTCTCTAAAATCAAGAAGATTTTTTTTTTTTTAATAAAAAGAGGAATATACGGTCTTTGGGTCCATGTGTTACGCCTTTCATCTACTTGGATTACAAAGTGTGTCACATTGCAGACTTTAATTGCTCTTATAATAATGTAAAGTTGCTATCAGTTTTATTTAATTTATGTAACTTTGACATAATTTGGCACATTTTGGTTCGATTTGCATTCAGTTGTTTGTTGATTTCTCAAATTGACTGGAGAGTAGGTGATGAGAGTCATGGTCTCCAACTCTCACTTTAATGAACCCTTCACAGTCAGAGTTCATTTATTGTCATCAACAAAGAGATGTCATCATTGAAGAGGATGGATGATAAATTGCATTTCTTGAGGCAAGAAGTATATGTAGAGCTGAAAGTTTAATTAGAAATAAGGTTGATTAGTTAAAAGTTAAGGGCTTCATTTTGGGGTCAGATTACCCTCATTGCTCTTTCAAAATATTGGACATTTTTAGTTATCTAGAACCCATGGAATTCTTAATAGAGTTGGTTTATATATAATTTCTACTCTTTGACTCAAATGAACTTAAATCTTGTCTAAAAACTGCATAGATTTCAGAGGTTTCGTGAGGATTAAAAGGCTATAAAATTTTAAATAACTTCATCTGGTGAGCATGTTTACCTAAATGTGTCATCAAACTTCTCAGTTTTCTGGTTAGAAAACCGGTTTGGGACAGGCTGACTCACACTGTTGACTGATAGAATGCAAACACATTCACAATTCTCCAGGCAAGACTAATTCCACAAAAACAGGTTTCTGTGAGCTTTTAGAGGTGAAGTGTTTCATTTTTCTAATAAATCTTCCTATCACTAAGAGCTTTCAAAATAGACACTTCTTCACAGTTGTTAGGTGCTGGGTTAGGTGGCAGAGACATACTACTGTATTTAACACCCTCTTGACACTCTTAAATAATTTTTAAAGGTAATCTGGGAAATAGTAGTAGTTAGCCCTTGGATTGATAAAATTAATACTCTGTAATTCTATATATTATTTTTATATGTGAATGAACATTTTACTGGGTTTACATTTTAATTTTGATCCATAGATATCAAATTTTTTGCCCAAATAGTTACCCATATTCTTTTTTTAAAAAATATATTTTATTGATTTTTTACAGAGAGGAAGGGAGAGGGATAGAGAGTTAGAAACATCAATGAGAGAGAAACACACCGATCAGCTGCCTCCTGCACTCCTCCTACTGGAGATGTGCCTTCAACCAAGGTACATGCCCTTGACCGGAATCGAACCTGGGACCTTTCAGTCTGCAGGCCAACGCTCTATCCACTGAGCCAAACCGGTTAGGGCACCCATATTCGTCTCTTAGCCCTTGTATAAAGAAGATACATAGCAAAAACATTTCTGCCCAATTTGCAGATGGAAACCTCAGCACATGACTCAAGTTACTTGTTAATTGAGTTTGCTCAACGAATTTCAGCAAAACTCAAAAGATAGCCAATGACAGTGATCTTCTGTAAGTAAGGTTAGCTGAGTAGCTTTTTTTTAATGATGAAGGGATAAAGATTGTTGGAATGTCTTCTTGGCAGAGGTCAGGATACAGTCAAAATAAGTAGACACTCCTGTTCCTTTCTCTTTTCCAGTTAGTTATTCTCATTGCCCTTTGTTCACATGTTGCTGTAATTATTCAATTTAAGGCCAGACAAAATGGATTAGGTAACATATTACACACTCCGTTTTGGGATTTAGGATGGAATGAGATTTTCTTTTCTATTTACTTTAGTCAAATGGACAAGTACTTCTTCAATCCCATTTTATTTAAAGTAAATCTTGCCGAAACCGGTTTGGCTCAGTGGATAGAGCGTCGGCCTGCGGACTGAAAGGTTCCAGGTTTGATTCTGGTCAAGGGCATGTACCTGGGTTGCGGGCACATCCCCAGGAGGAGATGTGCAGGAGGCAGCTGATCGATGTTTCTCTCTCATTGATGTTTCTAACTCTCTATCTCTCTCCCTTCCTCTCTGTAAAAAATCAATAAAATATATTTTTAAAAAAAAGTAAATCTTTATCAGGAAGTTGTACAGTAATCAGTAACATGGAAGCCATTTCTAAAGGGCCTTGCCCTGTTTTGTGTGTTGCTTATAATAATTATTTTCTGGTTGTTGTTGCTAATATTATTATTATTGACATGTTATTTCCCACTTTGACTCTGGAACACCTAACATGGTGCTTTGTGTATGTTGTGGGTTCTCTGACAAATTAAGGGTAGTGAGTTGAAATTTTCCTGCATGACAAATTTCTCTTGGACTTAGTGTAAAGGGGAAATCCAGGCTAATGGTACACCCTGACCCTAATCCAGTCATCCTCACAGAGACTTAATTCCACTTATTTCTTTGTACCAGTGGGTGCATTTTTCTGCCTGGAATAGCTTTTCCCTCATCTCTGCCTGATAAGACAAGTTAACTGCTCCCTGCTGTGATGACTTCTCAGTCCCTCCATGCAAAACTATCATCCTCAAATAGGATCTCTGAGCACTCTGTATATGTTTCATTGTAGCCCGCAATTAATTACCTCATACTACTCATGCATGTTCTGGGCCTCAAAGAAGGAATCCATATCTTATTCTTTATTTTTTCCCCCAAGATCCTAGTTCCATGCACAGTATTAGGTTAAATGAATGTCAAATGGATGAATGAACAGATGATAGATATCCTCATTTTCCATATATAGAACAAAAAGCTTTTTTTTTTTCTCCCAGCAAACCCCATTATATGGTAACTTCATATATTTAAATGTTTGAGGAACTTCCAAACTGTTTTCTAGAGAAGCAGCATCATTTTACATTCCTACCGAGCTGTGTATGAGGGTTCCAATTTCCCCACATTCTCACCAACTCCTGTTAAGATCTTTTTCATTCTAGTCTTCCTAGTGGGTTTGAAGTGATATCTCATTGTAGTTTTGATTTGCATTTTCCTGATGGTTAATACTATTAAGCATCTTTTCACATGTGTATTGCCCATTTATATATCTTTTTTTGGAAACTGTCCATATAGCTTTTTGTCAATTTTTAATTGTATTTTTTTGTCTTTTATTATTGAGTTGTAAGAGACCTTTGTTTATTCTGGATACAAGCACCTTATCAGATAAAAGATTTGCAAATACTTTCAATCATTCTATGGGCTGACTTTCAACTTTCTTGATGGTGTCTTTTGAAGCACAAATGTTTTTATTCTGATGATGTTTGTCCAGTTGTTTGCTTGTTTGTTTGTTTACTTATTTTTGTTGCTGTGCTTTTGGTATTATATCTAAGTATTCATTGCTTAATTAAGGTCATGAAAATTATGCCTATATTTTCTCCTAAGGGTTTTATAATTTTAGGTCTTTGATATATTTTAAGTTAAATTTTAGATGTGGTGTGAGGTATAGGGGTCCAGCTTAATTCTTTTGTTTGTGAATATCAAGTTGTCCCAGCAACATTTGTTTAAAAGACTGTTCTTTTCCTCCATTGAGTTGTCTTGGTACACATTTAAAATCAGTTGTGATAGTTTATTTCTGGACTCTTAGTTCCGTTCCATTGACCTATTTTTGTGTCCTTTTGCCAGTACCATACTGTCTCGATTCATGTAGCTTTGTAGTAAGTTTTGAAATTGGGAAGTATCAATTGAAGTATGGTACCTATTTACTTAGTTTAACAATGGACAGGTTATTTTGATTTTCTGAATTATATAAATCATCCCATTCGATTAAATGCCTTATTGATTGTAATGTGAATATCCCATGGGTTGTGGTCATAGTGGTCTTAGAAAGCACATTTTTCCTTCACCTGGGAAGGACAGCACAGTTATCCCAAGGTCAGAGGGCTCTAGACCCAAAACTGTAATTTAGATAACATGCCTAAGTTTAACCCAGGTTACCCAAGGACTCTAGATAATGTGTTTATAACATGCTGTTTAAACTGCTTTTTGCTAACTAGGTTCCTCATTCCAGACCCGAGGGCTCTAGATAATGTATTTCTGTCAATTCAGTGACTCCAAGACCCAAAACTATAATTAACATGCTGTTTCTCCTTCTGTTTGCTGCTTTTTTGCGAACCAGGTTACTCATTCCAAACCCTGGGATGTAATCAATACCTTTGTGATTTTTTGCCTATATAACCTTGGAGCTGTGACCATCTTGTTACTATGAGATTTGGGGAATGGCCCCTCATAGTCCCGGATTGCAATAAATGTGACTCTTTAATTCGACTTCTTGAGGCGTCCTTCTGTGATTTGTGGGGTACATTACAACACCATCATCCAACTTGGATTTTTTTTTTTTTTTCAAAACTTTGGATACTCCTGGGCTCCTTTAATTTCCATATGAATTAGGATCAGCATATCAATTTCTGCAAATAAGTCATCTGGGATTTTGATATATATTGGGTCTCATGTTGAATCTCTAGATTGATTTGGGGAATATTACTACTTTTAATAGTAAGTCTTCTGGTCCATGAACATGGGATGTCTTGCCATGTTTTTAGGTCTTTAATTCTATAAACATTGTTCTGTAGTTTTCAGATATAAATATCATACTTTTGTTTAACTTATTCCCAAGTGTTTTATTTCTAATTGATGCTATTATAAATAGAATCATTTTATTTTTGGTTTGCTCATCGCTACTGTATAGAAATACAATTGATTTGTTATTGTTGTTAATCCTCACTTGAGGATATTTTTTTCATTGCTTTACAGAGAGAGTGAAAGGAAGGGAGGGATGGAGGGAGGGAGGGAGGGAGGAAAAGGGAGAGAGAGGGAGAAACATTGATGTGAGAGACACATATCGACTTGTTGCCTCCCACAAGCCATGGGGCAGGGAGCAAACCGGCAACTCAAATATGTGCCCTGCACCAGGAATCAAACATGTGGCCCTTAGGTGCACAGGCCAATGCTCTAACCCAGCGGTTCTCAACCTGTGGGTCGCGGCCCCTTTGGGGGTCGAACGACCCTTTCACAGGGGTTGCCTAAGACCATCAGAAAACACATATATAATTATATATTGTTTTTGTGATTAATCACTATGCTTTAATTATGTTCAATTTGTAACAATGAAAATACATCCTGCATATCAGATATTTACGATTCATAACAGTAGCAAAATTAAAGTTATGAAGTAGCAACAAAAATAATTTTATGGTTGGGGGTCACCACAACATGAGGAACTGTATTAAAGGGTCACGGCATTAGGAAGGTTGAGAACCACTGCTAACCAATGGCCAGGGCCAATTGATTTTTTCTATATTGATCATGTATCCTTCAACTTCTTAGGATCTAATTATTACCACTGTTATTATCATCATATTAGTTAAGTTCCAAGGTAAAAATGTTCTGAGATTATTCATCTTTAATTTTGTAAGGATTGCATATTAGCTATTTTATCTCTGCCTAGATGTAAGTTTTCATAATGATTTTATGTGCTACTATATATATATCAACACTAATAAAAGAGAAAAATGGTAATTGGCGTACGAGCTACCCTTTTCATTGGCTAATCAGGGCTATATGCAACTTAACTGCCAACTAAGATTGGCAGTTAACTGCCAACAAGATGGCGGTTAATTTGCATATGTAGGCACAATGCAGGGAGGCGAAAGGGGAAGCAGGAAGAAGCCCCCTGCCACTGACAGTGATCAGAAACCCAGGGGGGAGCTAAGAGCTGGGGGGCAGGGCAAAGGCGGCCCTGGGGCCGCCTTTGCCCTGCCCCCCAGCCATGATCGGAGAATCAGGTGCCTTTTCCACCCTGGCCAGTGATAGCAGGAAGTAGGTGTGGAGCCAGCGATGGGAGCTGAGCACGGTGGAAGCTGGCAGTCCCAGGAGCTAGGGGTCCCTTGCCTGGGCCTAAAGCGGAGCCCACAATCGTGGGGCCGCTGCAGCTGCGGGTCCCCGCTGCCCGGGCCGGACACCTAGGCCAGAGGCGTCCTGCAGGGGCAGGGGCAGAGCCCGCGCGATCGCGGCGCCCCCGCGGCCACTGCAGGTCCCCGCTGCCCGGGCCGGACGCCTAGGCCAGAGGCGTCAGGCCTGGGCAAGGGGCCGATCCTGCGATTGGAGGGCGATGGGGGTCAACGCCTGAGGGCTCCCAGTATGTGAGAGGGGGCAGGCTGGGCTGAGGGACACTCCCCCCCCCCCACACACACACACCCAGTGCACGAATTTCGTGCACCGGGACCCTAGTGTGTGTGTATGTATGTGTATATATCCTATCTAATAAAAGAGAAACATGGTAATTGGCGTACGACCAATACCCTTTTCATTGGCTAATCAGCGAGATATGCAAATTAACTGTCAGCCAAGATGGCGGCCGGCAGCCAGGCAGCTTGAAACTAACATGAGGCTTGGTTGCCTCAGTGACGGAGGAAACCAACGTTCCCCGCCTGCGGCTGCAGGCCTCTGAGCTGGCAGTTTAAGAAACATTGTAACAAATACGCCCAACTTCAGCCAGCAGATTGGCAACATTGTAAGCAAAGGCCAGAAACCTCCTTTCAGCTGGAGGCCTAAGAGCTGGAGCCAAGCCTCAAGCTAAAGCTGGCCCAGAATAAAAAAAAAAAAAAAAAAGAAAAAAAAAGAAAAAAGGAGCGGTTGGGAGCTTCAGTCACTCCCAGCCTGAAAACAGCCCTCAGCCCCTCACCCAGACTGGCCAGGCACCCCAGTGGGGACCCCACCCTGATCCAGGACACCCTTCAGGGCAAACCAGCCGGCCCCACCCATGCACCAGGCCTCTACCCTATATAGTAAAAGGGTAATATGCCTCCCGGCACCGGGATCAGCGTGACAGGGGGCAGCGCCCCAACCCCCTGATCAGCCCTGCTCTGTGCCTGATAGGGGGGAGCTCCCCCCCCCCCACGGGCCCTGCTCTGTGTGTGATGGGGTAGAGCCATAACCTCCCCATCAGCCCTGCCCTGAGTGTGAGAGTGGCGGCGCCCCAACCCCCTGATTGGCCCTGCTCTGTGTGTGACGGGGGTTGCTCCACAACCTCCCCATCGACCCTGCCTTGAGTGTGACAGGGGACAGCGCCCCAACTCCCCGATCGGCCCTGCTCTGAGCCTGACCAGGGGCTGCACCTAGGGATTGGGCCTGCCCTCTGCCACCCGGGAGCAGGCCTAAGCCAGCAGGTCGTTATCTCCCGAGGGGTCCCAGACTGCGAGAGGGCACAGGCCTGGCTGAGGGAGCCCCCCTCCCCCCCGAGTGCACAAATTTTTGTGCACCGGGCCTCTAGTATATATATATATATATCATCTCTCTTAATTTTGTATTTTGAGGAAAAACTTTATTTCACCCATAAATGGAATTGCATATGTTTAAAACAATTCTCTGTGGAGATTTTTAGTCTTATTGTAAAACTTAGAGTAGTTTAGAAAAGAAAATTTTATCTGTATTATTTTCTCTGGAAGAGGAAAGTGGTCCTACATGGCAATGACTCACAGATTCATAATAGTTTTACCTCTTACTTAGCTTGATTTCTGATTCTCCAGAAAAAAATCTAGAAACAATTTGGAGTTCATGAATTACTTCGTGTTTACCTCAGTGGCAGTGTTCTGTCCCAATAAGCAGTATTCCTTGTATTGGGGGAACAAAGAGAGCTGTGGGGGAGGAACAAACTGTTCTTTACCCTCAAGTTTCTTTTGGCTGGTCTAATAATCAGATAAATATGAGACAGATTATCAATAGAATATAACCAAATTTAATACATACTATGTATGGGAATGCCGCCCACATCAGAGAGTTAGAGACCCCACATGCAAGAGAGCTTCAGAGATAGAAGGGAACATGGGTATATAAGACATCCCAAGCTAGGGATGAGGTAAGGTGCCTTGGGAGCTTCAAAAGGTCATTGCAGGATGATAAGAAGATGAGACCTTTAGTAAACAGAAGTTTGCACTAACCTATAAATAGGTCAAAAGAAGTCATCTCTGATAATAGCTTATTCAAGTTCTCCTAGGTAGTTGAGGAAGAGGCAGAAGTTTATCTTGTGCCTGAAGCAGAAGTTTATCTTGTTGCCTTTAGCTCCAAGTAATCTGCATACCACTGAGTTACATCCAGGGGTGGTTCATTCTGAACCTCCACAAAGCTTATGTGGGCTTTGCCTTTGTAAGTCTTGTTTCTTCTCTACCACCCTACCAGCATATGTTAACCGAATATGCCACCCCCAAATATGCCTCTTTGGCATAAGGGTTATTTTGAGCTGATCATTTTGAGAGACAGCAGATACATAAGTTCTAAAAACAAGAATAGAGAATATAACCCTTTTCTAAAGGAAATTTACATTTGTGAAGGAACTATTAGAGTGTGTGTCTCTCAGTGCCAGGAGGAGAAAAAAAAATGATGAAATCACAAGAGAATCTTATCATTAGAAAAGGCAGCAATTTAAATCTCCATAACAAGCTTTACCCTTACTTTTCCTGATAGCTTCTCATAACTAGCTGCCTCCAAGCCCCACTAACCCTGCCCTCAATCTTTCTTTAGTTTTGAGCTGAAGACGGTATTTAAGTTGGTGGCTTAGGTCATCTTTGAAGTTACTCATTTTTTTCTGGGTATCTCCCATGTATGTATTTATGAGGTATTATACATGTTAATAAATTTCTGTTTGTTTTTTTTGCTTGTTAAACTGTCCTTTATTACTGGGGGGTCTCAGCCAAGTCTCAGGAAGGTTAGAAAGAAAATTATTTTGCCTCCCTTATACCTGCTTCCCACTCCAAATTATATGCTTCGATATAATTCCAAAACATCTTATTTCATTTTTAAATATTTTCAGAATCTATAATAATAAAAGCTTAATATGCAAATCGACCGAACAAACAAACAGCAGAATGACTGTCTGGAGGACCACTCTATGACACCCACTGGCACCAGGCCAGCCAAGGCGGTGCGATGCGATTTGTCGCCCCAAAGAGGGAGGCCCAGGCTACCCAGCCTTCAGCTTTGCTGTAGGTGGGCGGGGCCTGCCTCTGTGGGGTGATGGATCGCAGGGCTCCAGGACTGTGAGAAGGCGCAGACCAGGCTGAGGGAACCCCCCCTCCCTGAGTGCATGAATTTTGTAATATAATATTACGAAATATAATATAGAATATATAATATAAGATTTTTTAAATACACATTACAAGAGCATTAATGCACCTAAACATTAGGAATAATTCATATTGTGAAATATCCCAGATTAGTGTTCAGATTTCCCTGATATTTATTCTCTCTTGTTCTCTCTCTGTCTCTTTCTCTCTTTTATAGAGTGTTTTGAAATTAAGATTTGAGTAAGATCATGCATTGCATTTTATAGAAATGTCTAAATTTCTTTTAGCCTATAATTTCCCTCTATATTTTCTCTTGCACATTATTTGTTGTTTGTTGTTTGTTAATACATAATTCTCACAATGTTGATTTTTGCTGTTTGCACCTGTGTTGTCATTTTATTTTATGTATTATATTGTTTTCTGTGTGTGTGTGTATAAATTTGAAGACATTTAATGTTTCTACATTTATTCTATAGTGTAGAAAAAGTGGAAGTTCATATCTGTGGGTCAGTATAAAAACATTTAGAAGCACAAAAAAGAATAACACATTTCTATTCTCACCATCAAAGAGCAGGGGACCTTTGGGAAGAGGTTTCCACTGAAACCAACAGCTTCTTTGAAATCTCTTTAGTTGCTGCTACCAGATGTAGTGCTCATATTAGTAACGATGTTTGGAGAAAGCAGTAAATTTATTCTATAAATATCGATTGGGCATCTCTGTGAAGGGCAAGGGATACAGAGATAAACAGAAGATGTCTGCCTTCCTGGAGCTAACACATGAGCAGGGAAGAGGAGCTAGAAAAGAGCTACGAGAATCAGGCTTGTCCATCTCCCCTACAATTCCTAGCTTTTGGAGTCCAGTGCTTATCATTCAGATTCAGAACCTGTCTTCTGTTGTTAAGTTACAAAGAACATTTGTCCTCCTGCCTCACCATACATATCCTGTTCTCCAAAGCTGGACTCCTTAAGTCTGGCTTCTTCATTTCTGGATTAACTGTGCCATAGGGTCTATTTCTTATTGAAAATAGAAATAGAATATTTCTTATTGGAGTAATTATTCAGAAAACTGACTGGATGGACTTGGACTTTGCAGGTTTTCATGGTCTCACCATTCCCTATTGTATATGTCCAGTCTGCTCCTGTTTATCTTACCCTGCTGATAACTTGAAGGCATTTGAGGGTGAGACAACTCCCCCATCCACCCCCACTCCACTTACCCTTTTATGTTTCATTTCTTTTTTTGATATATTTTAAATGAAAATAATTATTAATGAATATAGCATCTGTGAGAAAGTTTAATGGGTAATTATTATTTAATAAAAGCAAAATTTGAACATTGTGAAACATTTTGCAGAGTAGTGGTATCTGAATTGTCTGTTTGTTGGACAAAAAAGGGGCTCTAAGGAAAGTAACCTTACAAGGTAATCTGATCACAAATTCCTAACAGGGCAGGTCATGGTTGGTAGTTACTCCCTAGATATGTAACTTCTTTAGTTAAAGGCTTATCTTTGTCTTAAGCAAGCCCTGTCCATTGTTTGAGTATTTAGGTTAACACATCCTTGAAATGCCTCTTTTCAGACCCCTCTTTTCTTTTCCTTTTTTAATCTTTATTGTTGAAAGAGTTACATATGCCCCTCTTCTTCCCCCATCGACCCCCTTCTAGCCCGCCTCCAAACCTCTCCTTCTAAAGCAGCGGTCATCAACTGGTGGTCCACGGACCACTGGTGGTCTGTGAGGTCCAAAAGGTTGGTGACCATCAAGAGAACACATGCTCTTGTTAACTATCCTATAATGCAGTCTGCCTTGCTTTCTCCTACCTTCATGTAATCTTACCTCCTTAATTCTAAATGCATAAAACGAGCTGCAAACTGTCGTTTCTTGGAAGCATTTTTCTCAGTCTATTGAAATCTTGCTTTCATGAATATCCTCTGTTTATCTCAAATAACTTTTAATAAAATTTCTCTACAGGTTTGGACATTCTTATGTTGACATTTATATGTTTGTGCTATTTTTTCGTCCCTCTAACCCCCAACCTTCTATGGTATAGCTGAAGTCCAAAGAAACTAACCAACTTTCTTTGGGTCCTTTGCATGATTCAGGCAGTTGTGAGGGCTCAGCCACGGTGCATGAAAAGTCTGTTTTGAAATCACAAATTTTCATGGATTCTTAAGGTTTCTTTCTGGATCTGGAAGCGGGAACTAAGTGACTGTCCCATATTTTCCTAACAAACAAAATATAATCAGTCTAAAAAAATACAGGCCTACTCAGCGAACACAGGGAGGCATATTTCAAGATTAAATTCTTCCAGTCTAGAAGATAATTCTGTTTCCGCCATCCAGAGGTTATTTGGGATGAAGTTTTATCTGATTTGCTTTGCTTTGTTATTATTGAGGCATGCCTTACTCAGACTTCAACACAGATGAAGATTAAGGAGTGATTTTTTTTCCTTCCAACATTTTTGTCATTCTGTGCCTCTTTCTTTGTTTATTGATGAAGATTGTAACCATCAAAGAAATGGTGAGAATAAGCCACTAAATTCTTCTGCATGAAGAAGCCAGGGGAGTTCTCTAGCTGAGTCTCCACAAAAATAAACACATAAAAAGACCATCCATCCTATATAATAAAAGTGTAATATGTAGATCAACCAAACAGCGGAACAACTGGTTGGCGGGGTTGGGGCGAGCGAGCAGGCTGCGCCAGGCCAGCCAAGGCGCGTGCCAGCGGGCAGAGGAAGGGGATGGCGATTGGGGGGCGGCAGCGACCAGCAGTGGCAGAGGGGTGATCAGGGGGGCAGGGCTGTCCCCTGATCAGCCTGCCCAGTCGCCTCCTGCTGAGGGAGGCCAGACTGCGACTTAGCGGGGGAGTGGGCCTAAGCCGTCAGTTGGACATCCCCTGAGGGCTCCCATACTGCGAGAGGGTGCAGGCCAGGCTGAGGGATACCCCCTACCAGTGCACACATTTTTGTGCACTGGGCCTCTAGTTTAATATAAATGCTGTCCTAATGACTTAATGTTATCATGTTGGAAAGTATGGCTGTAGAACAGCTGGAGTGTTTTTTTTTAAAAAATATATATATGTTATTGATTTTTTACAGAGAGGAAGGGAGAGGGATAGAGAGTTAGAAACATCAATCAGCTGCCTCCTGCACACCTCGTACTGGGGATATACCTGCAACCAAGGTGCATGCCCTTGACCGGAATCAAACCTGGGACCCTTCAGTCTGCAGGCCAACGCTCTATCCACTCAGCCAAACCGTTTAGGACTGGAGTGTTCTTGAGTAGATGATTAGCTAGAGTTTTGATTAATCCACAAGTCTGTTTAGAGTAAGAAGTAATTTGACATAAAGCAAATGACAGAGGTGCCCTATAGGGAAATGTTTTTTCTTGTTGTTTTTTTTTTGTTGTTGTTGTTGTTGTGTGTTTTTTTAACAGCTTCCAAATAACAGGAAATTATATTTATTAATTTCCCTTTTAAAACATGCAGGAATTTATATTTTTCTTTTTAATAATTTTTAATTACAGTTGATGTATAATATTATATTAATTTCAGGTATACAACCATTTATATAGCTTATGAAGTGATCACCTTGATAAATCTAGTACTTATCTGACACCATACACAGTTATTACAATATTATTGGCTATGTTCCCTATGCTGTACTTTACATTCCTGTGACTATTCTATAAATACCAATTTGCAATTCTTGGTGTGTTTCTTTAATTGATCTTAGAGAGGGAGGAAGGGAGAAAGAGAGAAAAACATCGATGTGGGAGAGACACATGGATCAGCTGCCTCCTGTATTGAACCTGCAACCTGGGCATGTACCTTGACTAGGAATCAAACCCACAACCTTCAGGTGCACAGGATGATGCTCCAACCAACTGGGCCACATTGGCCAGGGCTACCAATTTGTACTTCTTAATCTTTTCACCTTTTTCACCCATCCCCTCATCCCCCTCCCATCTGGCAATCATCAAAATGTTCTCTGTATCTATGAGGCTGTTTCTATTTTGCTTGCTCCTTTATCTTGTTTTTTAAATTCCACATTTAAGTGAAATCATGTGGCATTTGTCTTTCTCTGTCTGACTTATTTCACTCAGCACAATATCCTCTAGGTCCATCCATGTTGTTGCAGATGGCAAGATTCCATGCTTTTTATGGCTGAGTCATAATTCATTGTATATAAACACTCCTTTGTCCATTAATCTATTGATGGACACTTAGATTGCTTTCATATATTGGGCTATAGTAAATAATGCTGCATTGACAATATGGATGATATATTTATTGCCATTTTGTTATTCATGTTTTTTTCTTTTTCTTTTTCTTCTTAAAGAAGACCCTGTAACATTGCATGTAGTGCTGGTTTGGGGATAATGGACTCCTTTAGAAAGCTGTTGTTTGGAAAGCTGCTTATCTGTTCTTCTATTCTAAATCATAGCTTTGCTGGGTAGAGTAATCTTGGTTGTAGATCCTTGCTTTTCATCACTTTGAATATTTCATGCCAGTTCCTTTTGGCTTGGTAAGTTTTTTTTGAGAAATCAACTGATAATCTTATGGGAGCTTCTTTGTAAGTAACTGTTGTTAAGAATCTTAATGCTTTTAAGATTTTCTCTGTCTATTAACCTTTGGCATTTAAATTATGATGTGACTTGGTGTGGGCCTCTTTGGCTTCATATTATTTGGGACTTTCTGCACTTCCTGGACTTGTATATCTGTTTCCTTCACCGGGTTATGGAAGCTTTTATTTTGAGAGTATGTTTATTAAAGCTGGGGACAGTGAAATGAGGAAGGACTTAGGATAGAAAAATCAATAGGAGAGAGACTAGATAGGTCTACTTTGGCTCCCTAGAAACATTATGGGAAAGAAGTGAGCAAAGGTGGGGATGCTGTCAGCTCACTGGAAAGTCAGAGAAAAGGCCTTGGAGACAGGTTTGGGAGGTTAGTCTGGGACAAGCTGCCGCTGCCCATTGCTCTCCTGGTTGCAGGTCTTATGAGGATGCTTCTGAAAGAAGATTCACTCAAAAGGTTAAAGTGGACATGCCCCAGGAAGGGTGCACCAAGAAGTTTTCACTCATTATTTTTTCAAATAGGTTTTCAATCCTTTGCTCTCTCTCTTCTTGTGCTGACATGCCCATGATGTGAATATTGGTGTACTTAAATTGTCCCCAGAGACTCCTTAAACTATTCTCATTTTTTCTTTCTTTTTTCTCTTTGCTGGTCTTGGGTGTTTTCTGCTTCCTTATCTTTCAAATTACTGTCTTGATCTTCTGCTCCATCTACTCTACTATTGATTCCGTATAATGTATTCTTCATTTCAGTTAGTGTGTTCTTCATTTCTAACTGGTTCTCTTTTAAGTTTCTATCTCTGCTTTTATGTTTCCTATTGCTTTGTTGAAAATCTCGCTACGCTCAATGAGTATCCTTATAACTAGTGGTAGATTGATTGCTTGTTTCATTTTGTTTAGTTCTTTTTCTGGAGTTTTGTTCTGTTTTTTCATTTGTGACATGTTTCTTTGTCTCCTCATTTTGCCTACCTCCCTGTGTTTGTTTCTGGGTATTAGGTAGAGGTGCTATGTCACCCTGTGTTGGTAGAGTGGCCTAATGTAGTAAGTGTTCCATAGTGCCTAGTGCAGTGGTTCTCAACCTTCTGGCCCTTTAAATACAGTTCCTCATGTTGTGACCCAACCATAAAATTATTTTCGTTGCTACTTCATAACTGTAACGTTGCTACTGTTATGAATCATAATGTAAATATCTGATATGCAGGATGGTCTTAGGCAATCTCTGTGAAAGGGTCGTTCAACCGCCAAAGGGATCGCGACCCACAGGTTGAGAACCGCTGGCCTCTAGTGGCACAGCAACTTCCTTGGTCACCCAAGCTGGGTGTTCCAGGTGTGTCCTCCAGGTGGACTGTGTTCATTCTCCTGTTGTAGTTGAGCCTTGGTTACTGTCAAGAGAAGGGATTTTCCCCCCAGGCCAATCAGCTGCAAGGACTGGCAGTGAACACAGCAGAGGAACTGCTATGCAGGGACCAACCACATAGAGCAGGACTTGCTTCAGTGGGATGCTGGTGCCGGCTGAGTCTGCCCCTTGAGTGTCTTGTGGAGGTGGTTGGTTATTGCTTCAATGAAGTCCACCTGGTGCACTGGCTCTGGAGCCTCCCAGGAGGTGCAGGCCAAGGTTAGTAAACCACCTGTACTCTGCCTGAGGCCACTTGGCATGAACTACAATATGATCTGCAGATGGCTGTTACTTGTGCTGGGCTTGGAGATGCCCAGGAGAGGCCAAGCTGTGAGCCAAGGCTAGCTGCTACTAGTGTCCCTGGGGCCACTTAGTAAGTGGCACAGGGTACACAGAAGTCCGATGCTGCTTGTTTGAGAGGTTTTAGGGAAGTTAGCAGCAAGAGCCAAGACAGGCCACTGGAAAGGGCTTCAGTGAGCCCCAGAGTTGGGTTGGGTAGCATTTTAGGGAATTATGGGGGTGTAGGATGGAACAGTTTTAGCCAGGTTGATGGAGACTCAGATATGGTGCCTGCCTCTGTGGGGTTTGGCTCAGCAAAGGAACAATGGCCTCTGCCAGTCTTCTGTATGGGAGAAAACTGCCCCTTAGCACTCATCCTGCAGCCTGACAATTTAGTTCTTCCCCATATGTCCCTGGCACCTTTTAGCTGTTGCCCCAGCACTGGAGCTCAAAGCCAGTGAATCCAAGTCTGTGAATTGGCCCTTTAAATAGAATACCTGATGGTTTGGCCTTGGGTCTCACTCAGCTACAATCCTTGATGGTTTTCACAGCTAGAAGTTTTGGGGACTTTTCTTCCTGGCATTGGGACCCTGGGCTGGGGGTTCTGGTGTGAGGCTGGGACCCTTGGCTTCTGGGGGAGGGAGGGGTCTGCAGGGAAGATATACCTCCCTATGTTTTTGTTGTTAATCCTCACTTGAGGATTTTTTTTCCCCCATTGAACTGTAGAGAGAGTGGAAAGGGCAGGGGGGTGGGGGAGTCAGAAAGAGAGAAACATCGATGTGAGAGGGACACATCATTGACTCCGCACGTGCCCCGACTTGGTCCAGGGATCAAGCCTACAACTGAGGTACGTGCCCTTGACCAGAATCAAACCTACGACCCTTCAATCCTTAGGCCAAACTGGCTAGGTCTGTACCTCCCTATTTTTAACTGGCACACATGGGTGTGGGGTCAGCTTGTTGGGGTCTCCATTCCTCCTGTCAGTCTCAACGTGGCTTCTTCTTTATATCCTTACTTATAGAAATTCTGTTCAGCTAGATTTCTGGCTTGGTTTTGTGTGTTGTTGTTTTTTTAATTAATAGTTAGGGTTGTTGTTATTGTTGTTTTTTTCCTTTAATATTGTTTTTTTTTTTTTTTTTTTTTTTTGGTTTTAGAGAGAGATGAAAGGAGAGGATGAAAGAGAGAAACATCAATCAGCTGCTTCCTGCACACCCCCTACTAGGCATCACACCGCAAAATCTGGACATGTGCCCTGACAGGGAATCCAACCAGTGACCTCTTGGTGAAGGGGCAACGCTCAACCAACTGAGCCATATAGGCCAGGGCTCTGGCTTTTTTTTTTGTGGTTTTTTGTTGTTGTTGTTGTTAATCCTCACAGGGTATATTTTTTCCATTGATTTTTAGAGTGAGTGGAAGGGAGGGGGAGAAACAGAAGTAGAGAAACATTGATGTGAGAAAGACACATTGATCAGTATGTGCCCCAACTGGGGCCAGGGGTTGAGCCTGCAACTGAGGTATGTGCCCTTGACCAGAATCGAACCCCTTACCTTCAGTCTGTAGGCCAATGCTCTACCCACTGAGAAAACTGGTTAGGGGTGGCTGTTTTTAATGATGGTTGTTATTTAGCTTACTTGTAATTTTGATGTAGTTCTTAGAGGTTTCAAGTATTTGAAACCAAATTTACCTATGCAGCCATCTTGACCGGAAGCCCAATGTTTTATCTTTTTAATTGCACTTATATTTGGTCCTCACTATTAACACAAATGGTAACTATTACATTTTGAGATCTCTTTGCTATCTTTGAAGGAAATGTTTGGTAAGCAGTGTTTTGATTGCCACATGTGATTGATTTTTTTGGGGGTACATTTTCCTTAAATGTATACTCCAGTTTTTATTATGGCATGAAATGCCTTGAATGTCATATTTACTCAGAATAAAAAATGCAAATGCATGCTATGAAGTGATAAAACTGAGTTAGAAATTACTTATTTTTAAGAAAACATGTACTCAGCCTCATAAATCCAGCTAATATTTTTCTTCTGAAACATCTCCTTAAGGTATAAATTACTTGTTTGCCAGGCATCTCTGATATTTCATGTTATTACTGGGAAATTCACAGAAATAAAATGGAAAATGCTATGGGCATGATAAATGTGTGTGCATGATAAATAGGGAGGAAATGAGAGTTGGTGAGTAGAAATTTAGTTAAATAGGAGAAATTTACATACTCCAAACCAAGACAGGGAATTTGATAAAATGAAGCTGGGATTCTACAGTGTTAAACAAATTTAAACTTGTCAGGACCATGTAAGGACAGTGCTATAAACACTGTGAACTATTGTTGAATCCCTCATGTGGTGGGAAAGGTGAGCCAGGACCCTGGATTTGAACTCTAAGGCTTGACATGGATTGTATTGGTGGGGGGAGGGGGGGGGCGGAGTTTCAGATCATTTAGAGAAGGAATTACAGAAGCTGTTTTTGGAAGAGCAGTGATGCTAGGCCATCAAACCTGACTTTGATGGGGAAAGGGAAACATACTGAAATTGTATTGACAATGGCAAAATATCTTTCAAAAAAATGTTGTGTTTCAGTATGGTTTTGATGATACGTTAGAATTTTTTCTTCAGAAGTAGCACATCTCTAAAATCAAAGTCCAAGTCAGTAAGAAAGTCTGATTCATGTTACTAACAATCACTTTTCACTTTTAAACATCATATCATGTTAAAAATGAGATCAGATTCAAGATTAGTTTCAGGCAAAGTTATAAAGTAAAACATGGGTACTCTCTTTTATTGCTAGTAATAATATAAATAGTTTATTTATAGAGCTCTGTTTAGCTACAGTTTTCAAATCCTTAAAAGGTTCATAACTTTAACCCAGCAATTTCACATCCAAGAATTTATTCTAAGGCAACAATCAGGAAGGTGTAAAAATTCATTGGAATCTGAGGCTTTTCATCATAGTGTTCTTTTTTAAAAAATATATTTTATTGATTTTCTACAGAGAGGAAGGGAGAGGGATAGAGAGTCAGAAACATCGATGAGAGAGAATCATCAATCAGCTGCCTCCTACTCACCCCCTACTGGGGATGTGCCCGAAACCAAGGTATATGCCCTTGACCGGAATCGAACCTGGGACCCTTGAGTCCGCAGGCCGACACTCCATCCACTGAGCCAAACCGGCTAGTGCCATCCTAGTGTTCTTTATAAAAATGATAAAATGGAAGGAATCTAAATGTCCACAATAGGGAATTTGTTAAATAAATTACATCTGTATGAAGCAGTATTATTCATGTACGTAAAAACTGTGCTATAAATGAGTTGTTGGTGATTTAGGAAAATATGTTTTTGTTTCTGGGGAAAAAGTAGGATACCAAAAATGTGCAAGGTATGAATGGAGAGAGTTGTTTTTAGCTTTTTTATAGTTAATGTTTCTATTGTTTTTAACTTTAAAACCCTTTATAGCATCATTCTTTCTTTCTGAACCTTGATAAAGGGTCTGCCTTCCCTCTTCTATCTGCTCTCTCGGGGATAATCACAAAGCTTTCAAACTTGTTCGGCTTCTTCTCTCAAAATCTAGGTGTTTTATATACTGCTACTAGGGGACCAGTGCACGAAATTCATGCACTGTGTGTGTGTGTGTGTGTGTGTGTGTGTGTGTGTGTGTTGGGGGGGAGTGTCCCTCAGCCCAGCCTGCCCCCTCTCACATACTGGGAGCCCTCAGGTGTTGACCCGCATCACCCTCCAATCGCAGGATCGGCCCCTTGCCCAGGCCTGATGCCTCTGACAGAGGCGTCAGGCCTGGGCAGGGGACCCTCATTTCCCCCCATCACTGGTTCTGCCCCCAGCCCAGGCCTGATGCCTCGGCCAGAGGCGTAGACCCCCATCACCCTCTGATCACCTGATCCGCCCCTTGCCCAGGCCTGACGCCTCCGGCAGAGGTGTCAGCCTTGGACAGGGGACCCCCATCTCCCCCCGATCACTGGCTCTGGCCCCCTCCCAGGCCTGAGGCCTATGGCCCAGGAATCATGCCTGGGCAGGGGACCCCCATCTCCCTCTGATCGCTTGCTCCACCCCCCGCCCAAGCCTGATGCCTCTGACCCAGGCTTCAGGCCTGGGCAAGGGGACCATCATATCCCCCCAATCTCCGGCTCAGCCCCCCGCCCAGGCCTGATGCCTCGGCCAGAGGAGTTGACCCTTATCACCCTCCGATCACCAATCACCGGATCGGCCCCTTGACCAGGCCTGAGGCCTCCGGCAGAGGTGTCAGGCCTGGGCAGGGGACCCCCAGCTCCCCGCGGTTGCAGGCTCCGCCCCTGCCCAGGCCTAACGCCTCTGGCTGAGGCGTCCCGCTCAGGCAGCGGGGACCCGCAGCTGCAGCGGCCCCGCGATCGTGGGCTCCGCTTTAGGCCCAGGCAAGGGACCCCTAGCTCCCAGGACTGCCAGCTTCGACCATGCCCAGCTCCCATTGCTGGCTCCACCCCTACTTCCTGCTATCACTGGCCAGGGTGGAAAAGGCACCTGATTCTCCGATCATGGCTGGGGGGCAGGGCAAAGGCGGCCCCAGGGCCGCCTTTGCCCTGCCCCCCAGCTCTTAGCTCCCCCCTGGGTTTCCGATCACTGTCAGTGGCAGGGGGCTTCTTCCTGCTTTCCCTTTCGCCTCCCTGCATTGTGCCTACATATGCAAATTAACCGCCATCTTGTTGGCAGTTAACTGCCCATCTTAGTTGGCAGTTAACTGCCAATCTTAGTTGGCAGTTAACTGCCAATCATAGTTGGCAGTTAATTTGCATATAGCCCTGATTAGCCAATGAAAAGGGTATCGTCGTACGCCAATTACCATTTTTCTCTTTTGTTAGTGTAGATTCTCAAAAACTGGGCTAAATCAAGAGAACTAATCCAGAAGCTAATCCTATCTAATAAAAGAGAAACATGGTAATTAGCGTACGACTGCTACCCTTCCCATTGGCTAATCAGCAAGATATGCAAATTAACTGTCAGCCAAGATGGCGGCCGGCAGCCAGGCAGCTTGAAACTAACATGAGGCTTGCTTGCTTCAGTGACAGAGGAAACCAACGTTCCCTGCCTGCCTTGCCGGCCTCTGAGCCTGCAGTTTAAGAAACATAATTACAAATATAGAAGCTAAAAAAAACCCCCAGAAACCTGCTTTCAGCCAGCCCAGGATCTCAGAGCTGGAGTTGATACAGAGTTTCGATTATAGAACTGAAACAAACCAGATATCTGCTTTCAGGAGCGGAGGCCTAAGAGCTGGAGCCTCAGAGCTAAAACTGGCCCAGAATAAAAAAAGGAAAAAGAAAAAAAGGAGCAGTTGGGAGCTTCAGTCCCAGCCTGAAAACAGCCTTCAGCCCATCACCCAGACTGGCCAGGCACCCCAGTGGGGACCCCCACCCTGAAGGGTGTGTGACCAGCTGCAAACAGCCATCATCCCCTCATCCAGGCTGGCCAGGCACCCCAGTGGGGACCCCCACCCTGATCCAGGACACCCTTCAGGGCTAACCAGCCAGCCCCACCCATGCACCAGGCCTCTATTCTATATAGTAAAAGGGTAATATGCCTCCCGGCACCGGGATCAGCGTGACAGGGGGCAGCACCCAAACCCCCTGATGGCCCTGCGGCTCTGTGTGTGACAGGCTGCGGCGCCCCAACCCCCTGATCGGCCCTGCTCTGTGTGTGACAGGGGGTGGCGCCGCAACCTCCCCATCGACCCTGCCTTGAGTGTGACAGGGGGCGGTGCCCCAACCCCCCAATTGGCCCTACCCTGAGCGTGACTGAGGGTGGCATCACAATCTCCCGTTCCGCCCTGCTCTGTGCATGACAGGTGGCGGCGCCCCAACTCCCCAATCGGCCCTGCTCTGAGCCCGACCAGGGGCTGCACCTAGGGATTGGGCCTGCCCTCTGCCACCCGGGAGCAGGCCTAAGCCAGCAGGTTGTTATCTCCGGAGGGGTCCCAGACTGCGAGGGGGCACAGGCCGGGCTGAGGGGCCCCCTTTTTCCTCCCGAGGGCACAAATTTTTGTGCACCAGGCCTCTAGTCCTATATAATAAAAGGCTAATATGCAAATTGA
The DNA here is from genome assembly GCF_963259705.1 of Myotis daubentonii. Classification (NCBI taxonomy): domain Eukaryota; kingdom Metazoa; phylum Chordata; class Mammalia; order Chiroptera; family Vespertilionidae; genus Myotis; species Myotis daubentonii. The sequence goes on from NC_081842.1 coordinate 80,390,073, forward strand.
CCAAATGGCAGAACGAACAGTCGCTATGACGTGCACTGACCACCAGGGGGAAGACACTCAATGCAGGTGCTGCCCCCTGGTGGTCAGTGCGCTCCCACAGGGGGAGCTCTGCTTATCAAGAAGCTGGGCTCATGACTGCTGAGCGCAATGGCGGTGGCGGGAGCCTCTCCTGACTCTGCAGCAGCACTAAGCCATCAGTTGGACATTCCCTGAGGGCTCCCAGACTGCGAAAGGGCACTGGCCCGGCTGAGGGGGGGGACCCCCCCCCCCAGTGCACGAATTTCGTGCACTGGGCCTCTAGTTTATAATATATTAATGGAAAACAATAGATTAAAATGTAACAACTTTTCATATATCTCAATCACTTACACAACAAATTATATTTCCATACTTTTGGCCTGCAGAAGGAACTGTGAAAAGTAAGCTGACTTACCATATAGTGGGATTATTTTATTTTTCAGCATCACTCTAGGCAAGTAGATGTGATTAGCATAGGGATCTTGTGACAATGGCAGGACAGAGAGCAAGTGGAGTTTTTTGATGCACTTAAAAACCACCACACTGGGTGAGCCTTAATTTTATATGCGTGGTAGGTTGTGCTCTTCACAATACCATTATTTTAATATTTTTCTTTATCTAAGTAGAACTATTTCCAAAAGGGGAACTAGGTTTCAATAGTTAAAATTTTCTTTTCATTGAGCACTATAGTGCCCATTTCAGTGTTATACTGTTAGATTGTTAGGACATTCAGTAATGTCCCTACTCTGAAGGAAATAAGATGCATCCAAGTCTGAAGAAGGATCCTTCTTTTGTGCCTCTTCTGTATTTTCTGTAACATGACATACCACTTGCTTTTGTGTCTCTCTGCCCTATACTGAAAATTTACCTGGAAATTGCCCCTTGGAAGCTGTTACTCATCACATCCTTAGCACCTACACAGGGTCTAATTAAATACCTTTTTGGTAATCCTAAAAATGCCCAGTGGTGTGACACAAAGTATATAAAAAATAACTTACTTTGAAGAAAGGCAAATTTGAAGAAAGTTGCAAATGCTTACTGAGTGCTTTCTATGTGTCAGACACCACACTTAGCACGTCCAATGCATTATGTAATTTAGTAATCACAAGAAACTGAGAACCATATCATTTTTTTTTAACAGATGGGGAAATTGAGACTCACAGAAATTAAGTTCAAGGTTAGATAGCTATTGGGACTACATGAGAAGTTGGGAACATGTTTCAAACTCCTGTTCTGTGAGTCAATGCTTTTAACTCGCAATACCCTACACCTTTCCAAGAAAAGGCCTTTCTGAGAGGTGATAATTACTCCTAATTTATGCTAGCCATCTCCATCCTCATGGCAGGCCAAAGCTGTTTGGCTTCAAATACTCATGAGGGAATAATACACTTGCCAGGAAAGTTTACCTGTAAGTTGCAAATTCAGGATACAGTTGACTTCTGTTCCACCTTGATTTCCATTTATGAGGCAAAATTTTCCATTTTGATATGGTTTAATGACTCTTTTCCTCTTTATATTTGATAATCAGATGGAACAGAAGTTTGAGGTTGCCTTTCCACATTCAGTCTTTGGCTTCCTGTTTTAAAGGGCTGGTAAACTGCTAGTAGTTATGAGCTGGTTAGATGTATTAATCCAATGCTTAATGTGTGTCCTGCATTTTCCTAGGGCTGTGCTGGATGTTGGATAATTGCAGTTCTTAATATCATTTTTCCCTGACCTTCCATAATGTTGTGGTGTCAGTACCTGAATCCTCATTGAATCATCCATCTACAGATTATTTTATGAGGGTCTTGTCTCTCCAGCTATATTATAATTATGTCTTATTTCTTCTAAACCTACCACAACACCAAGCATAGGCTTCACCACCTGGTAATGATTCTAGGGAGAAGAGCAACAAACATGTTATCAGGAGAGCTAGCTCCTTGTCTGGTTCTACTACTATTTAGCAGCAAGATTTGGGGATTTCTTAGCTGAGACTTAATGGGTCTTGCTTTTTGCAATAAAAAATCAGAGGGGTGGTCTAGATTGCTTGGTCTTTTCTAGTTTACATTTGGGATTTAGAGATCTCTTTAATTTCTTATGGTTAACTGATACTTTCATTCATTATGGTGGCATTAACAGAAATATAAATATTATAAATTAACCTGGATTTGCAAAGATGATATTAAGTTCAGTTTTGAATATGTGACATTCAAGAAGCAGAACAATGTATCTAAATCTAGATATCTTTTAAGAATGATGCCCTTGCTAGTGTAGCTTATTTGGTTGGAGTGTCATCCCATGCACCAAAAGGTGGCTGGTTTAATTTCTGGTGAGGACACACATACAGATTGTGGTTTCTATCCCCCGTCAGGGTGCATTCAGTAGGCAACAGATCATGTTTCTCTCTCACATCAGCCTTTCTTTCTTCCTCTCTTTCTTTCTTTCTTTCTTTCTTTCTTTCTTTCTTTCTTTCTTTCTTTCTTTCTTTCTTTCTTTCTTTCTTTCTTTCTCTCTCTCTCTCTCTCTCTCTCTCTCTCTCTCTCTCTCTCTCTCTCTCCCTCTCTCTCCCCCTCTCCCTCCCCCCTCTCCCTCTCTCTCTCTCCCCCTCACTCTCTCTCTCTCCCTCTCTCTCTCTCCCTCTCTCTCTCCCTCTCTCCCTCCTTCCCTCCCTCCCTTCCTCTATAAAATCAGTGGAGAGAGAGAGAAGGAAGGGAGGGAAGGAAGGAAGGGAGGAAGGAAAGAAGGAAGGAAAGAGGGACAGGGAGGGAGAGAGGGAGGGAGGGACAGTGAGAAGGAGGGAGGGAGGGAGGAAATATAGCTCTGGCCAGGTGCTCAATTAATTAGAGCATAGTCCTGATATATGCCAAGATTGAGTGTTTGATCCCAGTCAGGGCATATACAAGAGTCAACCAATGAATGCATAAGTAAGTGGAACAACAAATTGGTATTTTTCTCCCTCTCTCATATAAAAAAATTTTTTTTTAACACATCACGTAACGCATAGAAATCTCTAAGACATACGCCAGGGACCGCACATTTTTGGGCAAACTGCATGTTATTTAAATCATCAATAATGCACTTTAGGTGTTGTTTTTCAATAATTATAACATTTTTATTTACAAAAACAATTAAACAATTAAAGTTCCTAGTACTTTTTTAACGTATGGTAATGCGTAAAACAATAAGTATCTAGATTTGCTCCTTTTTCCATGGGCGTGAAAAATGAGAACACTCATGAGTGGTCCTTAACAGATGGCGTGCGAAACACGTGAAAACTCCTGAGCGGTACGAAATGTGTTAAGAAAGCACTTTATTTTTTAAAAAAGGAAAAGAATGAAAATACAGATTGGATTTTAAGTTGGTGATGGAGGTTCTATCATTCTCACTGACCTATTTTGTTAGTGTGGATTAGAAGCATAGGCTTGAAGTAAAAGGTACTTATTCATAACAATCCTATAATCAAATCACAGATTTTTAGATCTGAAAGAGATGTACAAATATAGCCTGCCCCAACTGTTTTCTATATGAGATTGGAGAAATGGGATTTGACCAAGTTACACACTAGCTAAATGCAGATATGGTTTTCAGACCAAGTCCCCTATCTCTAAGTTTCTGATTCATCCCTCACTGTGCTTGTTTCCTTTTAGACTGCTTTTTAATACTTGTAGTATTCTTTTGTAAACAGTAAATTCATTAATCATTGTGCATCCAAATACACATGCAAAATTATTTGTAAAATTTAGCTCAGATTTCTGGGAAGAAAAAGCAATCAAATAGCATCATCACTGTATCCAAATTTTGTCCTCTATAATTAAATGGTGTTGTATGGAAACCACTGAATTGTGCAGTTATTAAGGGTATGGTTTTGTGACATCTGTTGAGAGTTAAGTCATGGTGTACAGTCCGAAATGGTTTTTTGGTATTCTCAGGAAGTATTAATCATCCCTGCCCAGAGCCTGTATTAGATCTGCGGTATATGAAATATAGGCTGATCACATTGTGATTCTCTATAGAATGATACCAAAATATGTGTTTGTGGTGGGTCTCCATTTTTTTCTGAAAAAGAATTGGATATCCATAACAAAGGTCAAATGGAGATCTGGCATCCATTTCATTACTTGCAAGACATAATCTCAAGAATATGTAATACACATAACCCTTTGCCAAAAAACTGAAAGGAAATGATTACATTTGAGTACAATGTATTCTACAACAATAGTTCAGTGTGTATGAAATTTAAAACTGCTGGGTTTCCAAATATGATCTTTTTAAAATAGACTTATTTAGTGTTTAAAACATTATACCCACTGTGTTATGCTTTGTGAGATATTCTTAAAAGCTGATATTTAAGACCAAAGAAACTAAAAATCCTAATGATAGTAAGTTGCAAGATATTGAATTCTCTAGTTCTCTAGTTTAATGTGTTTATTGATTTCTGCTGAATATTTTAATTTCATGAGCATTTCATGTTATGTTATCTACACTAATAAAAGACAAACATGCAAATTGACGATACCTTTGCTATGCCTTAAGCTGCGTCCACCAGCCAGTCAGAGCAACTATATGCAAATTAACCCAACCAAGATGGCGGCCGGCAGCCACGGAGCTGGAGCAAGCAAGAGGCTTGGTTGCCCCAATGATGGAGGAAGCCAAGCTTCCCGCCTGCCGCGGCCTGGCTCTGAGCTCCACTCAAAGCAACAAAGTTTCAATTATAGTAGGTAAATAAACCCCAGATACCTGCTTTCAGCCAGCTGTGGCCACAGAGCTGGAGCGAGTAGGAGGCTGGGTTGCCCTTGGTGATGGAGGAAGCCAAGCTTCCCTCCCCCCCGCCCTGGCCAGCTCTGAGCTCCACTCAAGGCTACAAAGTTTCAATTATTTAAGTTAAATAAATCCCAGAATAAAAAAAGAAAAAAGAAAAAAGGAGAGGCTGGGAGCTTCTGTCACCAGGGGGGCCTGGCTAGCCTGAAAACAGCCCTCAGCCCCTCACCCAGACTGACCAGGCTCCCCAATGGGGACCCCCCACCCTAAAGGGAGTGTGGCCAGCCTGAAAACAGCCCTCAGCCCCTCACCCAGACTGACCAGGCACCCCAATGGGGACCCCCCACCCTAAAGGGGGTGTGCCCAGCCTGAAAACAGCCATCAGCCCCTCACCCAGGCTGGCCAAACCTCCATGGGGTGAGGGTCCCCACTGGGGGGTGCTTGACCAGCTTGCAAACAGCACTCAGCCCCTCATCCAGGCTGGCCAGGAACCCCAATGGGGACCCCCACCCTGAAGTGGGTATGACCAGCCTGCAAACAGCCATCAGCCCCTCACCCAGACTGGCCAGGCACCCCAGTGGGGACCCCCACTCAGAAGGGGGTGTGACCAGCTGCAAAAAGCCATCAGCCCTTCACCCAGGCTGGCCAGGCACCCCAGCAGGACCCCCACCCTGATCTGGGACACCCTTCAGGGCAAACCAGCCGGCCCCCACCTATGCACCAGGCCTCTATCTTATATAATTAAAGGGTAATATGCAAACTGACCCTAACAGCAGAACGACGGAATGACTGGTCACTATGACACACACTGACCACCAGGGAGCAGATGCTCAATGCAGGAGCTGCCCCCTGGTGGTCAGTGCGCTCCCACAGGGGTAGCTCTGCTCAGCCACAAGCCAGGCTGATGGCTGCCAGTACAGCGGTGGTGGTAGGAGCCTCTCCGGCCTCCTCAGCAGCACTAAGGATGTCAGACTGCAGCTTAGGGCTGCTCCCCACTGGCAAGTGGACATCCCCCAGGGCTCCCGGGCTGCCAGGGGGATGTCTGATTGCCATCTTAGGTCCAATCCCCCGGGCAGCGGGCCTAAGCCAGCAGGTGGTCATCCCCCGAGGGGTCCCAGACTGTGAGAGGGCACAGGCCAGGCTGAGGGACCGCCCCCCCCCCAAGTGCACAAATTTTTGTGCACCAGGCCTCTAGTTTTACCATAACACTGCCTTTTTATATTTTTCCCATCGTGATCACATAAGTGCCTTAGTATTAAGTCTTAAAGTCTACAGTGGTGTCTCTGTTTCACATTTACACAAACTAGTTGGGATTTTATCTAGGTGGCGACCACATCTACCTCCTTCACCTAGTTATCTAGCACAGGACCTGTCATGTAGCAGGCATTTAATTAATTGGGGTGTTTTTAGTTTTGTTTTTTGAGTGACTGAATCAATGAATGAAGACAAGCAGCACTAAGTAGCTAATTAACTAATTATTTAAACTAAGTAAAAAATAGACAAATTCATTTCAAGGGATATCTAAAGCCTCTGAAGAGATGTCCTTAAAACTCATTCAGTATATAGTTGACACTTGAACAGGTTTGACCTGTTCAGGTCTACTTATATGCAAATGTTTTTCAATAAATACCTGGTATTGCAACTTGAAATTCAACCATGGATTGAAAAACGTATTTTTCATCTGTGGTTGGGAATCCGTGGATGCAACTATATACATTTTTCTATGCCATTTTATGTAAGGGACTGGAGAATCTGCATATTTTGGAATCCGTGGGGTGGTATTTGGGCAGGAGGGAGTCATTTCTTGGAACCAATCCCTTATGGATTACCCAGGGACAACTGTAGTTAAGTTTTGGGGGAATCAAAAGTTATACGCAGATTTTTCATCAGCACAGGGGTTAGTGCCCTTAACTCCTGCATTATTCAAGGCTCACCTGTAATCATTTAACAGGAGGGTCAAATATGGTTCACTGTTTCAGTTACCTGTCTGATATCAATCTGGAAAACAGGACTGTCAGAGAAGGGTTGATGGTGGAAATATTCCTTTACAAAGTGTTTCAGCCAAAGGGAGAGATAAAAGTGCTTTGTTTTTTACTAAAATCTGAATAGCGTAGGACTTAACCCAAGATGTGGTCAAGCCAACAACCCTTAAAGCTGGGTCCCTGGTGACTTTCCTTCAAAGACTCTTCTGCCCCCTGAACCAGTGCTCCCTCTAATCACTCCTAGGCAAGAGAGGAATGAGAAGTAATTCTGCCTGTGCCTCCTTCCTCATTATGTGGCTTTCGAAAAGCTACCATTTGAACTCCTGCTTTGTAGAATAGGACTATCAGTGCTAACCCACTTGGCCAAGATATTATGAAAAGTAATTTAAGGCTTTAAAAAAATCCATGTTTGAAGCCACATTTTTATCCAGAGTTACCATAACAATACTTGTTTCCCATTTTAGTGATTATTTCAAGGCCAAAATGCAGTAATATATGGTTAGTATACATGGTTTGTTTTAGTACTTTTTAAAAGAATGCAGGGTTTCAAAAAAAAGAAAACTTTTTTTGTGTGTCTTTATAGCCTTTTACCTCATTGAGCTGAAAAGGAAAAAAAAAATTATGCAAACTTTATGAAAATACAGACAAAATTGGCATTTCACTTATGGGAAAATTTTGCAGAATTGCACTGACTAAAAGTGATTTTTTGTTTTGGCTTTCCTGTGAAGCCATCCAGAAAGGCCAAAAATTACTGGCATTGCTTTTGTACAAACCTTTCACATAGACTCCACTTGTAATTCAGCCAAATACATAATTCAAGACATTGGTGACACACATAGCCACACATCAGAGCTGGTGAACAGAAAATTGTCATGAAATGGGGATATTTTATCTTATGGACAGACCAAACCACACACATTACAGCAAAGGAAACATTGCATTAACATGCTTGGGAGCAGGGTTTCCTGAGCTGATCCCTGTCCCTCAGTCCCTCAGTGGGAAAGCCAATTGTTTACTGATTACAATGAAGACATCACTTGGCAAACATTTTGGCCTCAAGTCAATGTGTGACATCAGTCTCTTTTAGGGTTTTCCACATAAAAGGAGTTCTCCAAAGAAAACACAAATTGAGCCTTAGTTTGAAATCTAAATGAACTATCTCAATCATATATTTCTTACTATTTTATTTCCAAGTAGATATTATCTAACACTTAACATACAAGTGCTAAACTTTCACAGTGATTTTCAGAGCTCCCACTAGATAATCCTTTATAGCTATTGTCACCCAACCCCCTTTTATGGGGGTGATATCTTTCCTTGTTTCTCAGTACAGAGGGTCACTAATTTGGGAGTGGTTTACATCACTTTGTTTGAGGAAGGAAGTAAATGTTATTCTTTGACCCCATAGGACAAGTTAGTCTTGCTTCTGTGAGGTGTCGCTCTGTGATTGAGAAGAAAAGTACTCTCACTAAAGTTAGAGGGACTCCATGATGATGCATGTTTTGTCATTTGTCCTGTGAATGGTATTTCACTCTATTGCATAAACACCTCTGTGTATATTTATGTGAAATTGTTAGAGTTTCCACCACTTCCTCTTTGTTAGGTGATGTTTAATTAATACTTTGATGCACATGGCCTTAATGCGGGTGCAAGTGAGTTATGCCTTATGAGTTTCATAGTCTCCCTGCTGAAGGCAGGGAAGCAGGGAAAGCCAGTGAACCAACAGTGCCAAGATATGGGGACTATGATGTTATACAGGTGGAGCACAGGAAAAACTACCTACGTATCATGAGTTGAGAATAGGTTTTACATTCTCATGTCCAAAGTGTTCTATCTGGAAGCTGTTGCTTGGGAAACATAATATCCTCATATCTTATGAATGACTAAACAGAGAATGAGAGTCACTCCAGCCATTTTTTCCTATTTTTGGTAATAGTGTGTTCACTTTCATTATTCTTCAAGACAAAGTCACTTTGTGTTCTATAAGACTAAGAAATATGATCTTTTAAATTTTTCCTCTTAAACCCCTTAGATGCAGGTAGAAATACATATATATATATATATGTATATGTATATATATGTATGTATGTTTTTATTAATTTTGTAGAGAGAGAGGAAGAGAGAAACATAAATGTGAGAGAAGCATCAGTTGGGTGCAACCTGCAACCTGGGCATGTGCCCTGATCAGGAATTGAACTGGTGACCCTTCGGTGCACAAGATGATGCTCAACCAACTGAGCCCCACTGGCTAGAAATAACATTCTTAATATATTGATTCCATGGTGTACAATTTATTTTCATCTCACTATTTTTCTTTTTCTTTAGCCCATGGCTTTTATTCACACTGATCTTTTATTTCCATTTCTCATTGTTCCTCTTTGCTTTCTCTTGGTTTAAATAATCTTCACCATCGGCCTCCCATGTTTACAATATTTTAGGTAGAACTTTTCAGCCTTCCACAAGAAGATAGTAAAGATACAATAGTGAATATTAGAACTATCACTAACAGCCTTCCACATTCCCACTGTAAATATGTATGTTTTGCCTTTTCCATTAATGTGGTGAGCCCCCTGGGCAAGGCCAGCCAGTACCTCTCTGTTCTATGTTAGGCAGCACCCTAACCATGGTCAATAAACATTCATAATAATGAGAGATGTAAGGAAGTGTCGGTGTTCAGCAACTTAGTGCCAGATAAGTGTGGAGACCAAATGAGGCCACAGGGGTTTGAAATAATATTTAATATGACATTGTCTCATTGAATAACAAATCTTATATTGCAGTGTTTGAGTCACATCTCCATTGGTGCCAGACTTCTTATACTCCTTTAAGCAATCCCTGAAGATATTTCAAGTTTATGAGGGCAAAGTAACAAAATCCCACTTTATATAGTGAATAGAGAACAGACCTCCTGATGAATGTGGGAAATGAAACTGGGGTGAGGGCCATGGATCCTCTGGCATTCTGACCAAGTGTCTACCATGAAGTACATTGAGAAGTCATGAAAGTATGCCATCAGCCTAACTATTATGTAACTCATTTACTTACCTAAAATATGAATTGAAAATAGTTAAATAAATCAGTTAAGACTACTGGTATTTTAGAAAAGGGAGCTCACAAGTAATTTTTTCCCCTGCATTTTTCTGCAATTGTTAAAACTCAGCATCATTAGCTCTACAACTCATTAAAGAAGTATACATAGAATAACAAGTGAAATGATGATCCATTGAAAATTTGGCATTGCAATGATTGGTTATTTTCTACCTTTGCAGTATCAATTGAGGGTCAGTTGTCCTTTCATTTAATATAGATGCTCATGCTTTATATTGATTCAACCAATCTCTCCATTTTTGCAGCCAAGCTTCTCAAAATAGTAGTTCACATTTTAAATTTCTATGTTCTCATTTCTTATTTATTCTTCAAAGCATAGTGATTTGACTTCTGCCCTCACTGTTCTATTGAAAGGGCTCAAGTTCCTCACTGTCTTCCTTGTTGCCAAATTTTGGAACATTTTCTCATCTTTTTCTGTATTGTTTGCTATTTAACTGCTTACTCTTTCTTGAAAGTTTTCCTTGCTTTGTTTCTTTCTCTTATGGTTTTTCTAACTCTTCACCATTCTTTCTTAGCTTCCTTTCTTGACCTCTCTTCCTCCAGAAAACCACCAAATATTGATATTTTCTTGAGTTCTTTTCTCAGAATTCCCTTTCCTCACCACACCAACACCCACAGCTTTGGCTGTCACCAACTGCAAATTCACATCACTAGCCCATCCTTTTCCAGACATACACTTTCCACCGAGGGTTGTCTTTAGACATATTGTTCTCCCCACTGAACATTGGAATACACTGGGTACTTCACACTCAGCATGTCTAAAACAGAACTCACCTCCTACCTACTACCTCCACCTTTTAAACCATCCTCCCCTACCAAAATCCTTCAGCAACCAAAAGTTGTATCCCATTCCTGTATTCTGTATCTTGCTGAATAGCTAGTACTTCTCAATAACTCCGTTTTCCTTATTCTGCTCTCCAATCTCATTAGTCACTAATTCAAATTAACCATACATCATAAATATTTCTTTTTTAAAAATAAATATTTCTTGTTTGCACTCCATCCTCTCTAGCCCCATAACCATTGGGAAATATACACTCCTCTTGTCTTTCCTCCTTGTTGCCTAATGGTTCTTTAAGAATGCATACCTGATCAATTAATTTCCCTTCTCACAATTTGTCATTTGCTCCTTGCCAACAGTATAAAATCCAGTTATTGGTGGCTAGTTTTTCCTTTTCTCATCCTGCAATTACATCCTGTGCTGTAGCTTGTGGAAAGTTTCCTCAGGACCCATATGATTTTCTTCTTCCTCTTCCTCTAAATTCATTGATTTGAGAGAGAGAAAGAGGAACATCGATTTGTTGTTCCACTTATATATGCGTTTATTGGTTTCTTGTCTGTGCCTTGACCAGAGTTCAAACCCACAATCTTGCTGTATCTGGATGATGCTCTAACCAACTGAGCTACCTGGCCAGGGCCCCATATCTCTGTGGTGTAACATTTATTTCTGCCCCTGCATTGTATATAGTGTTCATTCTTCTTGGTATAGGGATTAAACCTGTAACCTCCTCTGTACAGCTTTTGCAGGGCAATCCCTTGCAGAATAAGGTGCCCAACATTTATGTTTCCACAGTCCTCATTATACCTGGTTATTCTTGCATTGTACTGATAGTGTCTTTTATACTCATCATTTTCATCACTCTGGACCATGAGATCTTTTAGAACAGAGGCTGTATCACATCATCCTTGTGTCCCTGTATCCCTGGTAGTACCCAGCCTTTAGTGAGATGTTAGTAAGAGTGCAGTATGGGCCCTAACCGGTTTGGCTCAGTGGTTAGAGCGTCAGCCTGCGGACTGAAGGGTCCCAGGTTCGATTCCAGTCAACGGCATGTACCTTGGTTGAGGGCACATCCCCAGTAGGAGTGTGCAGAAGGCAGCTGATCGATGTTTCTCTCTCATCAATGTTTCTCTCTAATTGATGTTTGTAACTGTCTATCCCTCTCCCTTCCTCTCTGTAAAACATCAATAAAATATATTTAAAAACAACAACAAAAAAAAGAGTTCAGTATGGTTCATTGTCTTGCTCAAAGTAGCCTTACCTTTCGATTTCCTGTTCTTGTAAATTGATGAATTCATCACTCTTCTTCATGTATTCTTTATGTTTTCTCTTTTCTTCCTCTAACTCCAATATGGTTTGCCTATGAGATTTTTCTACTATTAAAAGCTGTTTCAGAATTCGTCTGTGAGATTCTTTATGTTTTTCCACAACTTTGTCCAACTGCAAAAGAAAATAAATGTATAGTCTGTTAACTATAAGTCACTCATAATGTTGCTATCTTTCATACTTCTAGAAATGTCCAAGTTTTGTCTAATTCAGCAATGGATTTCCTTGTTTCGTTTTTAAAATTTCTCTTGTTCATTGATACTTTTTGATGCATTTCAACACAAATGTAATCTTTTTACGTTATTATTTTCCCTGCAGAGAGAATAATTGGTGCCTCTGTAGATGTCAACAGTTCATGCCCTTTCTGACACTTCCTTCTCTCTCCAAAGAAACTATTAGGGATGATGTGCCACATCTTTGATTCTGTAGCTGCCCTGCTGATCTCTCCTGCCCAGTACTTCTTATAATACTCTTACCAGTCTATGCTTCTTGGATCCCCTAATCTGTTTTTCTTTGTATATGTGTGTTTTTGTCTCCTTTTTATTAAATATATTGGGGATGTGTGTTTTTTTTTAAATTATGCATCAAGGTGTTTGAGTATTTAAACATTTGTTAATTCTGTGTTGGTATGTAGTGTGAATGTGACCAAATATAAGCATCAAATTCCTTCTGGTTTCCATGACCTACTTATTTTTCTGTTATAAAACTATCACCCTATACCTGATTTATGTATTTGGCTTCCCTACTAGACTGTGAACTCCCTGAAGGCAGGGCCTACATTTTATTTTTCTTAGACTCTTATAGAGTGACTTGTCTATAGTAGGTGCCTAGTATATGTTTAAAGATTGAAAACAAAATAAGCAAGCAAGGAATCAAGAAAGAAAAGAGGGAAAGAGGTTGAAACAAATATGGCTCGGGATCTTTGGCCAGTGATAAATTGAGATCTGATTAAGAACATAATTTTGAAAGCATGTGACTTTTTAGTTTGTTAAATACTAGGTGCTATAACTGATAATATTGGTTGATTTTACCCTTTGCCTTTATCATAAAAGATTGAAAATTTGTGACTCTGAATTAAAAGCCAGTATAAATTGTACAGTCTTAAAAAGCACATACTTTACTAGGAATCCAAGGCACAAAATAGCCAAGCCATTCCAGAATAAGAATAAAACAAAGGTGCACCAGCATATAGGACCTAATTAATTTTCTTAGACCTCTAAATCCTTAGGCTGGTTTTCTAATATTGATTTATAATGGTGTTTTAACACACACAAAATACTTTATTATGCCATATGGTGTTGAATTTTAATAAATGTAACCAGTCCTTTTGAGGAAGCTGAAATTGCTAAGGTGCATTGCCTGCTGGTAGAATCACTGTTAACTAATGACCATCTTCTGAGAGGGAGGTTATAGCGTTTGTCCTAGGTCTCGAGTCATTAAAGTGAATTGTAAAGGAAATTCACATGAACTGCTTTTGGAATTTGACAGTGAAATAGTGAAGGATCAGGCTTCATTAGGAAAGTTGTTAGTTGACTTAGGAAAACATTTATTTTAATTTGTATAAGATCAGTCCTAGAATTAATAACTAAATGAATGATTAAGGGAAGCTTCTTAAATGCAAGGAAAATGTCTTTTCCTTAGATGTCTTGAAATTATATGGATATGGGTATTAAACTTCATTTGCCCCAAAGAGAGAAAATAGAAGACTTATTTAACACTGTTGTTTTCCATTGCAATTTTTTCTCTTTATATTGTTTGTTTGTTTGTTTGTTTGTTTGAAGGGACAAGGAAGGAGGGAAAGAATCATTGCTCTCTGTTTATTGCATGTCCTTTTAAGTGGTCTCCCTTCCTTCAGCCTCTCCCCCTTCCAGCCTGTCCTCTTCAGTGATCTTTTCACCAATGGGATTACTCCGCTCTCCTATTCAGTGCCAAAAGGTCTTTCACCACTGGTCTCCTGACACTTTCTCCCCATTCTCAGTCCATACCTTCCCATTTTTCTTACCCAACCTTTAGCCACACTGGACTTCTGGAAGTTCTTAGAACTTACCATGGTGATTCAAGACTCCTTTTTTTTTTTTTTTCAGTACTGAGACCTAGAAACATTTTTCCCTTCTACGCAAAACCTTTCCTGTTCTTCCTTTGTAGCTTTCTCTGATTACTCCTGGGTAGAAGTGTTTGTTCCTACATATCAGTGAGGTGCCCGATTCTCTGAGTTTTTGTTTTTTCCCTTTTAATCCTGACCCAAGGATATTTTACATTGATTTTTAGAGAGAGTGGAAGGGGGTGGGAGAGACAGAGAGAGAGAGAAATATTGATGTGAGAGAGACACATTGACTGGTTGCCTCCTGCACACACCCCAACCAAGGCCGGGGATGGAGCCTGCAAGCGAGGTACGTGCCCTTGACTAGAATCAAACCTAAGACCCTTCAGTCCGAGGGCCAACGCTCTATCCACTGAGCCAAACTGGGGAGGGCTGATTCTCTGATTTTTTCTTCTCTCACATTCCATGATTCTTGAAGGATGACTTGAACTTGCTGCATGCTATTTAATGCAACCACTGAGAAGCTCATTTTGTCAACAGTGATCATTGAAAAGCTTATGGAATAGTGGTCTGGCAAAGGGAAAGCTCCCCCAAAAAGAATTACTTATTTCAGAGATGGCTTAGCATATACCTGAAGTTTTATTTTGTGCCTTCATTTTTCCATGCCCAAAAGGCCTGTTAGTAAATATGTCAGTGGTTCTCAGTTTAGCCTCTTCTTCATTCCTGACAGATTGAATGATGGACCCAAGCCTCCCTGAACTCATTTCATTTCTCCCCACCCCCAAGTGTGGGAGCTTGACCACATCACTGAACCTTTATGTATTTCAGGTTTCTCATTTATAAATTAAATTGATTCTTAAGGTCATTTCTAGCATCACAGTTTTCACAAGGCAACAAGTATTTATTAATTACCTGTTCTGTGGGGCTTAGTACAGTGGTTCTCAACCTTCTGGCCCTTTAAATACAGTTCCTCATGTTGTGACCCAACCATAAAATATTTTCGTTGCTACTTCATAACTGTATGTTGCTACTGTTATGAATCATAATGTAAATATCTGATATGCAGGATGGTCTTAGGCGACCCCTATGAAAGGGTCATTTGACTGCCAAAGGGGTCACGACCCACAGGTTGAGAACCGCTGGCTTAGTACTATGATAGTTGCCATGGGGAATGCAAGAGAAGTTTGAAGCCTCAGTGCTTATACTTTCACTAGAGGCCCTGTGCACGAAATTGATGCGTGTGTGTGTGTGTGTGTGTGTGTTCCTCAGCCAAGCCTGCAACCTCTCCACTCTGGGACCCCTCGAGGGATGTCCGACTGCCCATTTAGGCTAGATCTCAGTGGGATCGGGCCTAAACAGGCAGTCGGATATCCCTCTCACAATCTGGGACTGCTGGCTCCCAAATGCTCACTTGCCTGCCTGCCTGATTCCCTCTAACCACTTCTGCCTGCCATCCTGATCACCCCCTAAACATTCCACTGCCAGCCTGATCGACACCTAACTGCCTTCCCCTGCCAGCCTGGTCCCCCCAAACTGCCCTCCCCTGCAGGCCTGGGTCCCCCCCAACTGTCCTCCCCTACAGGCCTGGGTTCCCCCCCAACTGCCCTCCCCTGAAGGCCTGATCCCCCCAACTGCCCTCCCCTGCAGGCCATCTTGTGGCCACATGGGGGCGGCCATCTTTGTGTGTTGGAGTGATGGTAAGTTTGCATACTGGTTGTGACTAATTAGCCTTCAGGACTAATTAGCATATCCCTCTCTTATTGTGTTGGAGTGCTGGTCAATCTCCATACTGGTCGTGACTAATTAGCATATCTGGGCTAATTAGCATATCCCTGTCATTATGTAGGATTAGGAAATAAGAGACGCATGCATGAAACTATTAGGAGCAGCATAAGGTGGTGTATCATTAAGTACTAAGGAACTATCAGACCACTGCCCCCTTTTTATCTGTCCCTAATTACAGATTGAAGCATGGGAAAGAAAACAGGAAGACTGGTCAGTCATTTCAGGAAGTGTTGGGGCAGAAAGACTGAAAAGATGGCTCCTAATGTTTATGGTTCAGTGACAAGCTTCCTGCTTATCATTTTAACTTGCCTGATGTCATGTCCTATTCCCAACCCCTAATACAATTCAACTCCTTGCCTAGGACGAAGGAAGTACAGTGTATTTCACTAGGTTAGATTTCTGATGTTTCTTCATGGTCAGAGGGAATGAAGAACAGAGAGGTTTTCCATCTTTTGGCTTTAAGTTGCATAGTATATGTTTAAAAATGAATAATGACCACCCTGATTTTAGTTTCATCTTCTTTCTGTGCAGTGATTTGGTTCTGTTTGTTCTATTTTTTCTTTTCCACTGGCTGTTTGAAGATTGTCCTTTTCGATGAAGCTAATACACAGAGCAGAGAAATTGGCCATTTTAGTAGATCAAAGGGTAACCAAATATATTATTCATAAAATATCCCTTCTTCTTCCTTGTCTCTATTGAAACCTGCTTTTCCTGGGTAACACTGGAACCTCTGTTTTTATAGAGACTGCTCATTCTCTCACTGCCTCCATATCTCAGACTCTGGAAATGGCCCCATGATTTTCATGGCTCTCCACCACCACTGCCAGACCCTTCTGAAAGTGATTCCTTGTTCTCATTGTCACCCTTAATGGTGGTAGTCTTTTCTCGTTCCCATTTTGTTCATTTACTGAGCTTCAGGCACATTCTTTTTTTAAAATCCTCTCTGGGGATATTTTGTCCATTGATTTTTTTTAGAGAGAATGGAAGGGTGGGAGGAGAGGAGGGAAACACACACACACACACACACACACACACACACACACATATTGATTGGTTGCCTCATGAATACACCCGGACTGGAGCTGGACATCGAACCTGCAATCCTTCTATCCATGGGCCAATGCTCTAACAACTGAGAAAACTGGTCTTCTACATTCTTAACCACCTCTCCTGTATGAACTTCTTTGCTCCATTCCTTTTTGTCTCCTTCCAGCCCTTGTTTTGTCCATGAATTTCTTTCTTATACCTTTGAGCCCACCTCTGTCCCTTCAAAGTGTGCCTACAAACATGGTCAAGTCTTCCTTTCTAAAAGTGTGCACACATGCTTACAGAGAGAGAGGACGAGGAGGGTTTGCCATGAAGCTTAAGTTTTAGGGTCCTTCACTTGCATGGGCACCTTCCAAGGTCCTGCCAGTGCCCTAGCAATGTGTTCACCTAAGTCATATATTTAGTAAAATTTTAAAATAATACATTTTAATTATAATCAGTTAAGACCCCTGTCTTTTTCCCATTTTTACTTATCCACCATCATATTTCCTTTCATGGCTGATAGGTTTGGAGAGTCTATGCACATTTCTGGGGTCCTGCTAAAGGGAAGTTCAGTTGGTTTCATAGTTACTTCCATATAGAGGCAAGTTATTGCTGACCATCTTGATGTACGAAAGGCTTCAGAAATGCCACTGTGCCAGCTAACCCAGCCATTGTCAAATAAAGGGGAAAGGCCAGAGGTTATATTTCAAAATGAATGTGTCCTTGGTGGTTTCTAGCAATGGAAGTTTGTGGATTGAGAGGAGAAAGGTTCAAAATATATGGGACCAGAGCTAATCTTTGTAAATTTCCCTTTTAATTCCTAGCTTCAGAATTTCTCTTGCTTCCATGTAATCTCATCCATGCATTGAAGAGTGTGAGATAGTTTATCTAATGTTTTTATGTATTTTTTTAGACATATAATTTCACTCAATATGTGTCCACAGTGTTGCTGGAAATGGAATTCCTTTTGTTCTGCCTGATTAATGCCCACGCATTCTCTGGATCTTGGCTTTCCTGATTCTTCTATTTAAATTTGACCCCCCATTGTACTCATAGTGCTTTGTGGTTTTAAACACAGAAGTTAGTATATGTGTAACTGTACACTTGTGTGATCATGTTTTTTATCACTCTGTTAGACAATAAACACCCTGATTACAGGAACCACAACTATATTTATACATCAGCTCTCCAATAAATATTAAATAAGTGAATACAATGAAATTTAAAAGCTAATTATATGTTGTTTAAAATAAGTATTCTAGCCGAAACCGGTTTGGCTCAGTGGATAGAGCATCGGCCTGCGGACTGAAAGGTCCCAGGTTCGATTCTGGTCAAGGGCATGTACCTGGGTTGTGGGCACATCCCCGGTGGGAGATGTGCAGGAGGCAGCTGATCGATGTTTCTCTCTCATCGATGTTTCTAACTCTCTATCTCTCTCCCTTCCTCTCTGTAAAAAATCAATAAAATATATTAAAAAAATAAGTATTCTAAAGGTTGCCCTAAGGTAATGCTAATAAGGTATGCAGATTCTTTTAGCTATAATAATCAACACTAATAAAAGAGAAAAATGGTAATTGGTGTACGACGATACCCTTTTCATTGGCTAATCAGGGCTATATGCAAATTAACTGCCAACTGAGATGGCAGTTAACTGCCAACAAGGTGGCGGTTAATTTGCATATGTAGGCACAATGCAGGGAGGGGAAAGGGAAAGCAGGAAGAAGCCCCCTGCCACTGACAGTGATCGGAAACCTAGAGGGGAGCTAAGAGCTGGGGGGCAGGGCAAAGGCGGCCCTGGGGCCGCCTTTGCCCTGCCCCCCAGCCATGATAGGAGAATCAGGTGCCTTTTCCGCCCTGGCCAGTGATAGCAGGAAGTAGGGATGGAGCCAGCGATGGGAGCTGGGCACGGTCGAAGCTGGCAGTCCCAGGAGCTAGGGGTCCCTTGCCTGGGCCTAAAGCGAAGCCCACGATCGTGGGGCCGCTGCAGCTGCGGGTCCCCGCTGCCCGGGCCGGATGCCTAGGCCAGAGGCGTTAGGCCTGGGCAGGGGCGGAGCCTGCAACCGCAGGGAGCTGGGGGTCTCCTGCCCAGGCCTGACACCTCTGCCGGAGGCCTCAGGCCTGGCCAAGGGGCCGATCCGGTGATTGGTGATCGGAGGGTGATGAGGGTCAACTCCTCTGGCCGAGGCATCAGGCCTGTGCGGGGGGCGGAGCCGGGGATTGGAGGGATATGATGGTCCCCTTGCCCAGGCCTGAAGCCTGGGTCAGAGGCATCAGGCTTGGGCGGGGGATGGAGCAAGCGATCAGAGGGAGATGGGGGTCCCCTGCCCTGGCATGATTCCTGGGCCAGAGGCCTCAGGCCTGGGCGGGGGTCAGAGCCAGTGATCGGGGGGAGTTGGGGGTCCCCTGTCCAAGCCTGACACCTCTGGCGGAGGCGTCTGGCCTGGGCAAGGGGCCAATCAGGCGATTGGAGGGTGATGGGGGTCTACGCCTCTGGCCGAGGCATCAGGCCTGGGCAAGGGGCAGAGCCAGCAATCGGAGGGGGCTGGGGGCAGAACCAGTGATGGGGGGAAATGAGGGTCCCCTGCCCAGGCCTGACACCTCTGTCAGAGGCATCAGGCCTGGGCAAGGGGCCGATCCTGCGATTGGAGGGTGATGGGGGTCAATGCCTGAGGGCTCCCAATATGTGAGAGGGGGCAGGCTGGGCTGAGGGACACTCCCCCCACACACACACACACACACACACACACACCCAGTGCACGAATTTCGTGCACCGGGCCCCTAGTCCTATCTAATAAAAGAGAAAAATGGTAATTGGCATACGACGATACCCTTTTCATTGGCTAATCAGGGCTATATGCAAATTAACTGTCAGCCAAGATGGCAGTTAACTGCCAACATAGGCGCAATGCTGGGAGGCGAAAGGGGAAGGAGGGAAGAAGCTGCCTGCCGCTGACTGCATTCGGAAACCCAGGCGGCAGCCAAGAGCCAGAGAACCGAGCTGCCTTTGCTCGGAGAAGCCAGGCCTCCTTTGCTGGCTTCTGTGATAAGAGAACCTGGCCACCTTTGCCGGCCCTGGGCCAGTAATGGGAGAAGCTGGGTGGGGCAGGGAAGAGGCGGATGTCTGCCTGGCTTCTCAGATCACTGATCACCAGTGATGGGAGAACACCCAGAGGCGGGGCCAGAGGCCAGGCTGCATAGCTGCCTGGGGACACCATCTGGACCCCAGGGGCGACGCAGCCAGGCCCCAGAAGGAGACCCAGGGCCCGGGGCTGAGTTGCAGCTGTGGTACGCAATCCAGTGCTGGGCTGAGGAGACCCAGAAGGAGACCCAGGCGCCGGGGCTGTTTTTGCCGCTGGGGCACGCAATCCGGTGCCCAGGCTGAGGAGACCCAGGGCCCGGGGCTGCGTCGCAGCTGGGGCACGCCATCCGGTCCGGGGGCGATACAGTCAGGCCCCAGAAGGAGACCCAGGCACCAGGGCTGTATCGCTGCTGGGGCACGCGATCCAGTACCTGGCTGAGGAGACCCAGAAGGAGACCCAGGGGCCTCGCAAGAGGAGAGTCTCCATGGTCAGATGGCGTGGTGTCGGGACAGGAATAAAGACCCGAGGTGACTCAGATGCCTGGCCACAGGGTTAGACCAGCCAGCAGGGCCTTTCAGTTGGGACTGGGGTGGGGGTGGGGCGAGGGAGGCAAGCCGGAAATAGAGAACTACAACTCCCAGGAGGCTTAGCGGCCAGGGCCTGGGTGCCTGGCTGTGAAATCGGATGGGCTGTAGTTTCGCAAGCCACTTTAAAGTAGAGGCTTGCAAGGTTGGAAGTTCTGCGCCTGGAGCCAGGGAGAAACGGAGCTGGAGCAGAGAGAGGGGGCCATGGCAGCTGTGGGCTTTGAGGAGTTTTCAGCACCTCCCGGCTGGGAGCTGGCGCTGCCTCCGCTGAAGGTGGTCACATCCTGGAGAGCGAGCTTGAGACCGAAGTGGAGTTCCTGTCTGGGGGTCTGGGCAGCTCCAGCCTCCAGGAGCTAGACGAAGAGGAGGAGGCAGCCTGAGGCCAGCAAGGGCGGCGCCAACAGGAACTCAATCCAATCGCAGGAAGTACCAGGCGCTGGATCGGTGCTGCAGGGAGATTGAGCAGGCGAAGGAGCGGGTCCTGAACAGGCTCCATCAGATATAGAGGATAACATGGAGACTCCAGCAGGAGCGGAGGTTCCTCATTTAGGTGCTGGACTCCTACGGTGACAACTACCGGGCCAGCCAGTTCACCATCTTACTGGAGGACGAGGGCAGCCAGGGCAGAGACGCCCCCAACCCAGGCAACGCTGAGAACGAGCCTCCAGAGAAAGAGGGGCTGTCCCCACCCAGGAGGATGCCAGCGCCCACAGAAGCCAGCAGCCCGGCCCCTGGCGAGGGGCCCAGCAGTTGGAAGAGGCGGCGAGTGCCATAGGAAGGGCACTGGGCAGGAGTCCCGCTGACTCCGGAGCTGGCCCCCGTGCAGATAAAGGTGGAGGAAGACTTTGGCTTCTAAGCCCTCGAGGCTCTGGACTTAAGTTGGGTTTCTCGGGGGCCAGACAAGTAGCTGCCCTACCCCACCCTAACCAGCTCCCCCTTTGACTGACCCCCCAATAAATGGACCCGATGCAAAAAAAAAAAGCTTATAGAGGCATGTTTATAGGATCAAATAGTATAAATATAGATGTAACAGGACAATAAAAAGAGAACCTGGCTATGATGATAACCTGAATGCTGCCTCTGTGTCATTCCTTCTTTGGGAACCCCTGGACCTGCTGGGGCTGGACCCCAACATTCCTCTTCTTATAAGGACTTCAGTGAGATGGGCTAAGGGTCCCACTGGAACTGCCACAATTTAATGTAATCCCCTCTTTAAAGATCTTATCTCCATATACAGGTACATTCTGAGGTTCTGGGGATTAGGATTTTAACATACATTTTGTTGATTACCCAAATCAGCCCTTAACAACCAGCATGTTTCAGAAAGTAGATTCCTACAGGGTTATTTACCAAACATTCAGAAATATTTTTAAAAGAGCTAAGCCCCTCGCCCACCGTGTGGGCCCCTCCCAGCGAAGAGCGAAGGCCTGGGTTCCGGGCACCGGAGGAAAACTGGTGCCAGCAGCCAGGGGAAGGGGCCCCCAAGGGGCCCCAGATTGCAAGAGGGCACAGGGTGGGCTGAGGGACCCACCCGAGTGCACAAATTTTTGTGCACCGGGCCTCTAGTAAAAATGTAATATGCTAATTAGACTGGACAGCAGGACGACCTTCCAGACGACCTTCCGGACAGAAGCCAGGGCTGCAAGGACTGAGGCAAGCTGCCACAGCTGCGAGGGCTGAGCCCCTTGCACAAATTTCATGCTTCGGGCCTCTAGTATTCTTATATTTTTCTTCATATCTTTTTTGGAAGAACTAATATGTTAGGCCATTAATTCAAGTATTTTTTTAAAGGTAACTTCTCCTATGGAACACTAGCTTTGAAAGCAATAGGAGGCCAAAACTGTTGTGGACTATGTTCTTTCGTCTTCCTCCCTCTTGACAACCCCGCTACTCCCTCTCCCCATCCTCATCCTTTGTTCCAGCTCCCAGGCCTCCACCAGTTTTTTAGCTTAAGTCAGTGTTTCCATCACGTGATGTAACTGAGAGCAGTTTCATCTTGTAAGTTATTTTGCCTTAAGAATATATAAATCCTTTTTAGTTTACCCTAGACGTGGTTTAGATTTTTACATTTTTCAAAAAGACCATTGTGAAGAAAATAAGAGGTGGGAGAAGGTTTATACCCTGCAATGGGAGAAAGCAGAGATTATTTTCTTAGCATGCACATCCTTATTCTGATGTAACTAGGGTGCAGTCACAGACGTCTTAGTAGGAATGCTGTCCTCTTTTTCTTCAGCTCTATCTAGGGAACTCTTCTCAGAATTCCCCTTTACTGTTTATTCTCTGGATACCTTCCTTTCACCTGTTACTTCCAATTAGATACAGGAAGAGGGCAGACAAATGGGTTGTTGGGTAGGTAGAGTTATGAGGGACTCCGGGAAAGACTGATAGCTGAGGAGAGACACATATATAAGGGGAAAGTAGAAGGCAAGAGAAGAAAGTGGGCAAGTGATGAAGATGGGAATGTGAGAAGTGTGTGTGTGTGTGTGTGTGTGTGTGTGTGTGTGTGTGTGTGTGTGTGTAGGGGTACTTGTTGGGGAGTAATCAAAGGAGGTTGGATTTGTGAAGGAGGGCTAAATTATGGATAACTTTTAGGGACAAGCATTTGTAGAGGGTCAGGGTGTTTCCAGTTTTGCATGTGTGCAGCAGAATTCTTTTGTAACAAAACTTTGTCCTACAGATTTCAGCATAAGTTTGAAAACATGTTGTTTCATTTTAAACTGAAGTGTTGAGGGGTTGTGTCATTTGTGGAGTTTTGTCAGGATATGTACTGTATTATTAATTGGCATTTGTGCTCGTATGGGTTGGGGAATTTGTATCTCATGCTGCTTCACAGTCACTATGTTGGGATCCTAGATACAATTTTAACACTATTGATTTGCAGCTTCAACTCCTCTTGTTTAAAATTTGGATTAAAGCACAAGTTAACAGACGTTGGGTGGTCTCATCCTCACCCCTCAGAAAAGCAGATCCATATGACCAAACTCCTTCACAATTTGGCAAGACGCTAATCCTCTCTCATGAGACACCCAAGACAAGAATAGCAAGGACATTGGAGGTCAGTCCTGAGGTGGGTTGCCAGAGTATATGCAAGGGAAATTTGTCCAAAACTTGCTTTCACTCTCTCCAGCCTTAACTCATGCTCCTAGTTGTTTCCTTTTTGTAAAAATGAAAAATTATGAAAATTTCCATTGAGGTTTCAAAGGAAAATAGAAGAATAAAATAAGGATGCCAAAGAGTTTCAGAAATGTCAGCAAGTAAAAGAGCAAGCAGTACTGCATCTTTGTGCAGTGGTGGCCCTGTTGGTACTGCTCATCTTTGCTGTTGTCATTGCTGGCACGTGTGGTGATGAGAGGTCTCTGCTGCCATTAAACTTTTGAAGGAAAAGGAGGATATGCACTCATCTAAAATATATGCTTTTTCTAAACTCTGTTTCTTGGGCAGATCTTTATATCATTTCTATTCATGTTCAAAATTTCTATGACATAATACCTTAGTGTTTTCAAAGAAATTAATCTCTATGGTTGAACTTTATCTGTTTTATTCTGTTTGTTTTTTTAATACCCGAGGACATGTTTTTGTTGTTGTTTTTTACTTTAGAGAGAAGGGGGACAGGGAGTGAGAGTGAAATACTTATCAGTTGCTTACTGCAACCTGACCAGGGATGGACCCCTCAACCTGGATATCTGTCCTAACAGAGAATCAAAACCACAACCTTTTGATATATGGGCAATGCTCCAACCAACTTTGCCACACTGGCCAGAGCATACTTCATTTTTCTATTGTAACCTAAATAGCATTCAAGTCCCCCAAAAGAAGTTCAGACAGACGTGTATGTGTGTGTGTGTTTAGAAAGAGAGAGAAAGTGAGACAGAAACAGAGAGAAATTCTCTTGCATTTGTTAGGTTTCAGTCTGGTGTCAAGAAGCAAACCTAAATAAAAATTTTTAAAAAAAGAAGAAATCAATATCCATAACCAAAAAAATAAATAAATATGTTCTTTAAAAGTCAACAATAAAGAGTTCTGCTTCCAGTAAGAAGGAGGAGGAGGAGGAGGAGGAGAAGGACAAATGATTTATTCTCTTTTTCTTTCCTGTAGAACATGTAGTATTTATCTACTTTGGGTAGACTTTAAATGTCTTAGAATGTTAAACTTTAAGTAATCAAAAAGGAGTTGTGTGTCATGTTCAACTGCCAGGCGTAGTGCTTAGCTAGCTTGTGAACTTGTCCCACCTCCCAGGTGCACACCCCTGATATGGTACATACCTCAGTCATTGGTTTCTCATAGATGTCGTCCTGCCAAGGGGCAGATTTGGCTTGAAAAGCATCTCGCTGAAGAGCCTCTAACACCTTTTTTGGAGTGACAAACCCATACTGAGCTTCCAGTAAAGCCAAGTCCATTTTTTCAGCCTTTAAAATGCTTATGACTTCATCTCGAGCCTGAAGCAACAGAAGGCATTTCAGAAAGCCACTTTATCTACCAGTAGTTTCCAAAAGTGATTTCTTATTAGAGTTGAGTATTTTTTATTTCTCTATCAAATATAATCAAATTATATTTAGTTATAGTACCTTTTAGAAAAAGTAGCAAAACTATGTCCCCTCATTCTTACAATCTAATTACATATTAATAATGTTTTAAAAAGTGATCACTATACAACTTGAGAGAACCTACATTTTTTATTGTGTTTGACAAGCAGATAATATGATACCCCTCAATGGACTAGCATTTACATTTTCAGGGTTAGGAACTAAGAGTCTCCTATATGTGTAGCAGCTGTTTTTAGTTTTTTATGTAGGTTAATGATGCTAGGGCAAGTCTAAGAGCCAGTTCACATGGGGTACAAAAACACTTATTGTTATTTAAACCAATCCAGAAGTCAGCTGGCATTATTGGTACCTATATGTGCCTATGCACTAAAGCTTGTGCGCAGCATGGACAGAGGATATGAACTTTCATAACGTGCATGCCATTCGCATGTCATACAACAGCCCTTTTAGATGTGATTAATTGCCCTTCAAGTTGGCAGAAGAGAATTGTGTGTATGGGTACTTACACTTTCATGTACAGACAAGTATGGACCATAGATATATATATTTATATATACACACCACATTCACAAGCAGCCTTCCCTTTGAAGCATGAGGGGTTTAATTCGAAATCAGCTGACCTGCAGTTCTCCTTCCAGAATGCTTAGAAGAAATAATAGGTCATCTCTTGAGAGGTCTTTTCCTTGGTGGCCATTACCACTGTGTGATGTAGAATGTAGAAGGATTGTATTCGACTCGCTGGTGGTGTCTTTGTCTTGCTGTTTCTGCTTCATGTCTTCAGGTGCTTGGAAACTGTGGTCTTTACTGTGTCTTGGAAATTGCTTTAGGGCTGAGCCCTCTGTGTCACTGCTTCTGGAACGCATTCTTTAAGGAAAGAAGGAAAATAATTTGTAACTCTTAATGAAAGTGTAATTTTTAATAAGGGCACCTATTACTGCTTTTAACAAGTCTGCACTCTTGTATTTACTGCAGCCAAAGACTCAAAACCTTTCTAAAGTCTACAGCAGAGAACAGCATTAGCAGATTCATAAATCATAGTCTTATTTACTCTTCTGTTTTTGAAATGAACATTTAAAAAAATGTGTTCTGCTTTGATTAAGGCCACTTATGTCCATGGGTAAACAGACTATATTTGAAATTCATCTGCCAAACATTCAACCTCAGGGTCCCAGGTCATACCTCCAACCACGGCCTAAGTGCTTACTTAAGTTAAGACATACTTAACATAACTGTAAAATGATAAATAGGCTAATTGTTCTAACTTTCTTCAGATTCACATTATGGTATTTCCTTCGCATATTTTTATTTTTATTTTCTTAGCCTTAGGACATTAAGATAGAATTATTGGTACAAAATACTTTGGGTTATTTTGTTGTGATGGCAAAGTCTAATATTAAAGGAATGAGGGCTTGGTCCCTGGCTGTATCCCTGACCTTCTGCTAAAATTCCAGATCTGTCCTTGGATAAGTAAACATTTATATTTAACACCCCTCATTTCCTATAGTTGTTGATCATTATAGAAACAATCCTATATTATAAAAGGCTAATATGCAAATTGTCCCCTCAGGAGTTGGACCAACCAGGAGTTTGACCGTTCTCTATGACATTCGCTGACCACCAGAGGGTGGCGTGGAACAAAGGAAGGCCCCAGCCGGCAGCCGGAAGGCCCTGATTAGCCCTGATCGCCACCCAGGCCTAGGGACCCTTCCCGTGCACGAATTTCGTGCACCAGGCCTTTAGTATAATATAATATTGGAGGGATATATTAGCTCTACATCTGATTATATGACTATCCAAAGTAATCCTATCCAATAATAGACAAACATGGTAATTAACCATAACTTCGCTACCCTTCCCATTGGCTAATCAGGGCGATATGAAATTAACTGCCAACCAAGATGGTGGCCAGCAGCCAGGCAGCTGAAGTGAACAGGAGGCTTGCTTGCACCAGTGATGGAGGAAGCCAAGTTCCTTGCCTGCTGCTGTCGGCCTCTGAGCTGCACTCTAAGAAACAATGTTGCAATTATAGAAGCTAAACAATCCCCATGTTTTCAGCCAGCCGGCTGAGCTGGAGTTGCAACAGTGTTTCAATTATAGAAGCCAAACAAACCGAGGTCTCAGATTTAAAGCTGGCTCTCAGCTCCAGTGACAGCCATAGAAGGTAAATAAATCCCCCCCCCCCAAAAAAAAAAACACATGAAAAAAAAGAGAGGTTGGGAGCTTCAGTCACCCGCCAGCCTGAAAACGGCCCTCAGCCCCTCACCCAGATTGGCCAGGCACCCCAGTGGGGACCCCCACCCTGAAGGGGGTGTGACCAGCTGCAAACAGCCATCATCCCCTCATCCAGGCTGGCCAGGCACCCCAGTGGGGACCCCCACCCTGATCCAGGACACCCTTCAGGGCAAACCAGCTGGCCCCCACCCATGCACCAGGCCTCTACCCTATATAGTAAAAGGGTAATATGCCTCCCAGCACCGGGATCAGCGGAGCCACGAGGCCTCCCGGCACTGGGATCAGTGGAGCCGCGAGGCCTCCTGGCACCGGGATCAGCGGAGCAGCGAGGCCTCCCAGCACTGGGATCAGCTGAGCAGCGAGGTCTCTTGGCCCCTGGAGCAGCGTGAAAGGGGGCAGCGCCCAAACTCCCTGATCACCCTGCGGCTCTGTGTGTGACGGGGCAGGGACACAACCTCCCTATCCGCCCTGCTATGTGCCTGATAGGGGAAGGCGCCCCAACCCCCTGATCTGCCCTGCTCTGTGTGTGACATGGTGCGGCGCCCCAACCCCCCCATGGGCCCTGCTCTGTGTGTGATGGGGTGTAGCTGCAACCTCCCCATCGGCCCTGCCCTGAGTGTAACGGGGGAGTGCCCCAACCCCCTGATATGCCCTGCTCTGTGTGTGACAGGGGGCGGTGCCCCACTCCCCTATTGGCCCTACTCTGTGCGTGACGGGGGGAGCTCCCCAACCCCCTGATCGGCCCTGCTCTGTGCGTGACAGGGGGTGGCGCCCCAACCCCCTAATCGGCCCTACCCTGAGCGTGACTGGGGGTGGCATTGCAACCTCCCGATCCTCCCTGCTCTGTGCTTGACAGGGGGCGGCGCCCCAACTCCCCAATCGGCCCTGCTCTGAGCCTGACCAGGGGCTGCACCTAGGGATTGGGCCTGCCTTCTGCCACCCGGGAGCAGGCCTAAGCCAGCAGGGCGTTATCTCCCGAGGGGTCCCAGACTGTGAGAGGGCACAAGTGGGACTGAGGGACACCCTCCGCCCCCGCCAGTGCACAAATTTTTGTGCACCGGGCCTCTAGTTTATAATAGTAAGAAAAATTGGTCTACCTTTGAGATTTCTCATGAAAAGAGACAATATTAATTAAGCTTATAGTCTGCTTCAATAATGTACAGATTATTAATTTTACTCAGCCCTACCAATCATGAAACTGTAATCATCATTAATGTTTTAGTTTTTAATATTTCTTTAAAAATCTGAAAGAACTAAAGCGTACAGCAAAGTCTGGAAAATATAGTGAACCACCACATGCTATCATACAAATTTATAAAGTCTTAATTTACTATATACACTAGGAAATATTTTTAAGTAAAATATTATAGGTACAGTTGAAGCCCCTTATGTATCTCTTCCTTAATCTATTCTCTACTCTTTCCACCCCAGAAATAACGATCTTTAATTTGGCATGTATCATACACATGAATGTTTTATACTTTTTAAAACATGTATACATATTGCTGACGAATATGTAGTATTTCTTTGTATATTTCTAAACTTTGTATGAATAATATTGGTTATATCTTTCTAAAACATGCCTTTTCATCATATATTCTTCCTTGTTTCATTTTACTTTAGTTTATGTGTTTTGATAGCTTTATACTACTTCATTATATGAATAGTCTACCATTTACTTATATGTTTTACTACTGATGGAAATTAAAATAGTTTACATTTTTTCCATATTAGAAAAAAATGCTGCTTTGAACATTCTTGTACATTTTTTTCTTGTGTACATTTAGTTCTCTACGGAATATTCTTTAGGGAATAGGATTGTAATTTTTGGAATGTTGACTATGTGTGTTTTCAACAGTACTAGGGATTAGTGCTCTCCTAAATAGAATGCCAATTTATAGCAGAGTGTGAGATTTCTCATTGCTCCATATCTTCACCAACACTTGCTTTTATTGAATTTACAATTTTCCCCAGTTTGATAAGTAAAATTTTTAATTTTCACCCTGTAATTATTAGTGAAGTGAGCATCCTTTTCTGTGTTGGGTTTCTTTATAAATAGCTCATTTTCATGGTCTCTGCGCATTTTTTTTGTATTTGTTGTCTTTTTATAGATTTGTAGGAATTAATTACATATGCTATAAATTACCATTCTGTTGATAAAGTGATTTGTTGTTATCTTTTCTAGTCTGTATCTTGTATTTTCACTTTACTATGTCTTTTATGGTATAGGACTTTTAAATTTTAACTTAATTAAATTTATAAATTTTTAAGTCAGTTTCTTAAAATAAATGAGTTTGTATTGAAAACCAAAACTTGAACAGTGACACTATAAAACAGTGGTTCTCAACCTTCCTAATGCCGTGACCCTTTAATACAGTTCCTCATGTTGTGGTGACCCCCAACCATAAAATTATTGTCGTTGCTACTTCATAACTGTAATTTTGCTACTGCTATGAATCATAATGCAAATATCTGATATGCAGGATGTATTTTCATTGTTACAAATTGAACATAATTAAAGCATAGTGATTAATCACAAAAACAATATGTAATTACATATGTGTTTTCCGATGGTCTTAGGCGACCCCTGTGAAAGGGTCATTCAACCCCCAAAGGGGTCTTGACCCATAGGTTGAGAACCGCTGCTATAAAAAGATTGTTAAAACCATGATCTATGGAACCACACTGCCTGAGTTCAAATCCATTAGTTATTGGCTATAAAACTTTAGGCAAGTTAGTTAATATTTCTTTGCTTCAGTTTTTTCATCTGTAAAATGGGGATAATAGTAGTGTAGCATGTTTGTAACCTAAAGTTGGTGTGAGGATTAAAAGTCAACACATGTCAAATATTTACAACATGGGTGGTATAAAATTAGCACTCAACAAACATTATCTATTATATTACTAGAGGCCTGGTGCACAACATTCATGCACTGGAGTGGGGGTCCCTCAGCCCAGCCTGTTCCCTCTTGCAGTCTGGGACCCCTCGGGGGATGTCCGACTTCCAGCTTAGGGCTTAGCCGGCAGTCAGACATCCCCTGAGGGATCCTTAGCACTGCTGCAGAGGCGGGAGAGGCTCCTGCCACCGTCGCTGCCACCGCCAGCCATGGGCCCAGCTTCTGGCTGAGCACACTGACCACCAAGGGGAAGCTCCAGCATTGATAGAGTCTGCCCCCTGGTGGTCAGTGCATGTCATAGCGACCGGTTGTTCTGCCATTCAATCGATTTGCATATTAGCCTTTTATAATATAGGACTAGGGGCCCAGTGCACGAATTTGTGCACCTTGAAAGGAACTGTGGGATGCGAGGTTGCGGTGGGCACAGGAGCGGGTCTTGCCCATCCTCCGTGCTCCCGCCCAGCCCCTCCCACTGTAGTCCCCAGTCCGCTGTCTGCTGGCAGCCCTGCTCCCGCCAGAGCTACTCCCACGTGCTGACAGCACCAGCCCTGCTCGCACCCAGTGCGGAGTGATTGGGGCCAGCGCCAGCAGCGGATGAGAGCAGGGCCGGCGCCGTTAGTGAGTGCAAGCGGCTGCTGCTGTTGCCCCTATCGCCCCTCAGGAGCAGGGGTAGGTGGAGAAGCCCTGAGGGGTGATTGGGACCATCACCAGGCGCTGGCAGTGGGTGCTAGTGGCGACTCCAACACCGGAAGCGGTGCGAGCGGAGCCGGCGCCAGCAGCAGGTGCAAGTGCTGGGCGGGACCGCGGTGCGCAGGAGCAAAGAATTTTCAGTAACCACCAGAGGCCCGCCCCAATGACAGTGACAGTGCCTCACCTTGGTTTGGTGCCCCCACTCACCTGCTCCACCATTCCACCGCAGGTGACGCCCACGATGTTCCGCGCATGCCCCCTAGTGGTCAGTGTACTTCATAGGAACTGGTTGTTTGGTTGTTGTGCCGTTTGGTCTATTTGCATATTAGCCTTTTATTATATAGGATTATTAATTTACTAGAGGCCCAGGGTCCCTCTATCCGGCCTGCACCCTCTCCAATCTGGGACTCCTCAGGTGATGTCCGACTCCCAATTTAGGCTAACTGCCTCTGCCTGCCAGTCTGATTGCCCCTAACTTGCCCCCCTGCCAGCCTGATTGCCCCTACCTTGCCCCCCTACAGGCCTGATTGACCTTAACTTGCCTCGCATGCTGGCCTGATTGCCCCTATCTTGCCCCCCTGCTGGCCTGATCGACCCTAACTTGCTCCCCTGTTGGCCTGATCTCTTCTAACCGCCTCTGCCTTGGCCCCCGGCCTAACCCACAGTCTGGCCTCCCTTTGCGGGAGGCAACCTGGCAGATCAGGGGAAGGTGCCACCCCTATTACCCTGCTGCTGCTGCCACTGCCGGTCTGAGCCTGGACCCTTCAGAGCCACCCACGCTGCCTGAGCCTGGGCCCTTCACAGCCATGCCTCAGCCCTTGCAGCCGCTGCAGCTTTGTCCAGAAGGACATCCGGGAGATGTCTGCCCTAATTAGCATATTACCCTTTTATTAGTATAGATTTTTATTCTTAAAAATTTTACAGTGAATCTATATTACCTTTATAGTTTTGGGGAATACTCAAGAAGAAAAGCAAGTTTATTTGATTATTTCTGTTATTAAATGAGATATGAGGCATTGATTACATGGCGGGGGGTGGGGGGGAATGATTAAAAGAATGACTTTGTGTCTTTGCTGGGTTCCCTGTTAAGAAGTGATTCTTTCCACCAGCCTCAGCTTGCTGGCAACACTTGAAAGACCCAAATGTCTGGTCTTGAGGACTTCACAGCCAGCCAGCTAGGCCTCTGCTCATCCCTCTCCTCATCCTTCAACAAGCATTTGTTGGAAGCCCACTATGTGTCATGCACTAAGTTGGTTATTTATGGTGTGGCTTCCTTATTTCCCTTAATACAAATGACACACTTTTACTCCCAAAGTTTATGGAAATAGTTTCTAAAACTATGAGGTCATGGGAAGTGCACTAAACTAGACAGAAGTCAAAGGAAAAGAATTCTGTTCACTGTGGGACTTACTTAAGACACTGGTCCTCTCTGGGCCCAGTACCCTGATCTGTGAAGTGAGGTGCATGGGGAGATGATCTCTGTGACCTCTCTTCTCTATGATATAAAACAATTTTTTCCAATGTGCTTTACTTCTAGCATAGTATTATCAATAGTGTATTTAGAAGAGATGGATTTGTGAGTCTTCATCTTATAGGAAATCCATAAAAATCAAATGCTGCATTTTAATATTTAGTAAACCCGTGTCTGATGATTTCCACCAAGGGAGAGATTACAGTTTCAAAAAACAGTGCTTCAGGAAAAAATCCCCAGTAATAATTTTCAGCTAAGAATTGTTTTACAGCCTTGCCATTATCAGGCTGTAAAAGCGGAACTTGAAGGTGTTTATTGTCTTAAATGCTTATTATTTACATGTTTTGTCAGTAACACACCAATTATCGACTGATATTAGTGAGCCACTTTGCCTTGAACTTATACTACCTTTCTGGTGAAATTGATTAACGGTCACTTTCAAAATGTTAACAAGTCACATAATGTATTTGCTCTATAATCCATGCTCTTCTCACTTCCCTCCATCAAACATTTATTCTATTAGACACGAGAGATAGAAAAATGGTGGTGGTAGTGATGATGGTAGTGTGTGTGTGTGGCGTTGGTGGGGGAGGAGGGAGTGGGGAGCGGGTAGAAATGATGATTATAGGTAATACTTATGAGCACTTACTATGGTGCCAGGCATTCTTTGAAGCATTTGTCATGTATTAACTCATTCTATTCTCATAGCAACTCTATGAGGTAGGAAATAATTGTTATCTCCATTTACAGCAAAGAAGTGAAAGCACAGATTACTTACTGAAGGTTGCACAGCTAATAAGTGGTATAATTGGGATTTGAATCCAGGCAACCTGGCTCCAGAACATGTACTTTAAAAAATCATGCCATAATGCCGTTATGCTGTACTGCCAAAGACAGATGGTTACAGATACCCTGTCTGAAAAGTGCTTATAGCCTTGCTGAAGTGACTGTTTATTAATAACAGTACAAATGAACAATGGTCTGTGACAGTAGCTATCTCTGACTATTTCTTAGGTAGCTAGGGAAAGATTCATGTATCCAAGAAAAGCAAGGCATAGAAGAAATTATTTTTGTGTGGGGATGCAAGGTTTTGAGGATATGTGGGAGCTAAAACTGTAGAAAACCATATAATGTATATATTTGTGTTTATAAATAATGTTCACATACAATCATATATAATATATGCTGTGTACCTTATGAGACCATGTATATAATGTACCTTATGAAAACATGTGAAGAATCCAGCAGAAAAAATATTAACTAAAAATAAGTTATCGCCCTGACCGATTTGGCTCAGTAGATACAGCTTCGGCCTGCGGACTCAAGGGTCCCAGGTTCGATTCCGGTCAAGGGCATGTACCTTGGATGCGGGCACATCCCCAGTGGGGAGTGTGCAGGAGGCGGCTGATCGATGTTTCTCTCTCATTGATGTTTCTAGCTCTCTGTCCCTCTCCATTCCTCTCTGTAAAAAATCAATAAAATATATTAAAAAATAAATAAATAAAAATAAGTTATGTAATTCTGTTTCTCTCACCTCACTAGAGTGTCTTGAATATTCCAGGAAGGCCCTTGCTCTGGCTTGTAGAAATATGGAAGATTGTTAACATAGATTATATATATATATTTTTAATTTTATTTATTTACTTTTTAATCCTCACCCAAGGATATTTTTCCATTGATTTTTAGAGACTGAGGGGGAGGGACACAGAGAGAGAAACACATCAATTGGTAGAAGTAGAGGTATGTGCCCTTGACCAAAATC
Organism: Myotis daubentonii; assembly: GCF_963259705.1. Lineage (NCBI taxonomy): Eukaryota > Metazoa > Chordata > Mammalia > Chiroptera > Vespertilionidae > Myotis > Myotis daubentonii. The sequence continues at coordinate 80,424,140 of NC_081842.1, forward strand.
AAACCTGAGACCCTCAGTCCACAGGCCAAGGCTCTATCCACTGAACCATAGGGCTAGGGCAAATTAGATATATTTAAAACAGATAAGTATTGCATGCCACTTAATTTTTAGATATGTTTACATATGAAGGACAGGGCTAGGGCTATCAGTGTCTTCCAGTCAATATTATTAATATTCATTTATATCTCTCATGGTATATCTGACCTGGTGCTTCATACATAATTCATATTCAACAGAGCTGGTTTGCTCCTGCTACTTTGTGGCCTACCCCAAAACTTAGGTAGAGCCTAAACAACAATGGCTCAAAATTCTGAGTCACTCTGCAACTTCAGTCATCCTGTAGCTCAGCTGGGCTGGATGGTCTGGGATGGGTTCACTCACATAGTTGACTGCCAGTTAGTTAGGCTGGGTCATCTCATCTCTGCTCTACAAAGATTCTGAACCTCTGGTAAGCTAGGCCAGGCTTTCCCACATGGTGGTCTCAGAGCAGCATTCCAAGAATGTCAGAGCAGAAACTCCAGGGTTTCATTTTTATTAGTGAAAGAACATTACAAGGTTAGCCCCAATTCAAGAAGTGGAGACATAGATTCTACTTCTTGATGGAAGGAGCTGCAAAGTTACTTTGCAGAAGAATGTAAAGAGTTAACTGTGGACTTTTTGGAAAACTAGGTATACCACACCTACAGATTCATGTTTCTATAAAAATCCAATAAAAGTCTAGTTTAAAAGAGGGATAAAATCTATTTGGTTCTTTATTTCTTTTAGTTTCCTAGAAGTATAAGTTTATTTTTATGATTTATATTATGCATTGCTATGCTTTCCTCTTATCTACATATTCATATGTGGAACAGTAGCCTACTGACAAAAATCAGTAGTATTTCCCTGCCACCACTAATTTTATCTATTGTATGCCTTCCAGAATTCTAAGGTAAGGTGATGTAAGCTCTATTTAGCAGGGTAGTTTGCTAAGTTTTGCTCATAAGTCAGGCCCTTTCCTTTGAATTCAAGGCAACCCTAAACTGATGCAGAAAACCGAATGGAACTGTACCTCCTAGCTTCCCTTGCCCCACTCTTAAAGTGGGTTAGGTGAAATCTGCCAGGAGAGAGCAAGTCATTTGCCAATAATGATATTTATATTTTAAAAAAGCATGATCTGAAACATTTTTATACTGTGTTTATTCTTTTTAAAGTGATTAGAGTTTTTCTGAGGCTACCATTCCTCTTTGGGGCTAGGATAGTAGCATCAACATTCTTGCTGGCATGCATGTTGGATTTGTGAACAGACCCATCGTGTGCAGACCTCTGGTCCACTGAGGAGTGTGTGTTTCCACATGTTTACAGTGGTGGGGTTTCCTTGCCCTTCTGCCAACAACCACAAAATGATCAGTAATTAACTATCTAGAGAAAGAAAACAAAGATATGTATTCCATGACACTCTTATACTTTGTATTATCAATTACTTCATTGTTTCTCTTGGCAAAATTTTAATGCATCTGTGCTTGGCCCACAGGTGCATACTGAGAAAAAATAAAAAATTTGTAATAGCAACAGTGATTTGAGATTTTCAGGTTACAAGAAAAAGGAATGGAAAGTTGCTTTTGTTTATATTAAATAATGATGCCTTACTCTTTTCATAAAGTGCCGGTAGTGACATAATGCCTGATGGTTTTGCAAGGAGAAAAACTGCTTAGTTGTCAGTTTAACACAGCCTAATATGTTTTTTATCAGTGACTAGCATAGCCATAGAATGGCAGCCTTCAGGAGTGTAAAAGAGTGCTAAACTAGGAGTCAGGAAACCTGGCTTCTGATCCCTGGCTCTGCATTTAATTAGCCAAACTCTGGGTTGTCACTATAAAATGAGGATATTGGGTTAGGTTGGCTCCACGAGGTCATTTATGATTGAACAAGGACCTGAGGTTCTTTCCATTGACCTCTACCCTGTTCCTCATCCCTTAACAGATCTCCTGACTGCAGGATTTGGGCCTGGGACTAGATGATCTCTGCAGCCCTGGGACTTCCTGCTTCAAATTCTGTGATTCCCTGTTGTCTAGTCTCTATGGATACAAGTACAGTGCAGCTGGCCCTGAGAGGAGATTCTTCTTTGTTTTTCTATGTGGTGACCTCAGTCAGTTTTTCTTGGGTTTAAGCTCTTTGGAATTGTGGTGGACCTTGGTAAGGATGTGTCCATGCTAGAGAAGGACTAGTAAAGAAATTGCAATTATTTACTTACTTACTTACATACTTACTTAATTAATTAATTTATTTATTTATTTTTATTGCTTAAAGTATTACAAAGGGTATTACATATGTCTCCTTTTCCCCCCCACCCTTGACAATCCCCTGGCCTCCCCTACCCCCCAGTGTCTTATGTAGTTAACAGGAAATGACAAAATGTAAATAGTAACCTATTCTACCTATTCAAAACACACACACACAGCTAACTCCTTATTATAAAAGTTAAAATTTCTTGCCCTAGCCAATTTGGCTCAGTTGATAGAGTGTCGGTCTGCAGACTAAAGGGTCCCGGGTTCTATTTCAGTCAAGGGCACATGCCTGGGTTGCTGGCTCGATCCCCAGTAGGGAGAGTACAGGAGGCAGCCAATCAATGCTTCTCTCTCATCTACGGCCATACCACCCTGAACGCGCCCGATCTCGTCAATGCCTCTCTCTCATCATTGATATTTCTCTCTCTCTCTCTCTCTCTCTCTCTCTCTCTCTCTCTCTCTCTCTCTCTCTCTCTCGTCTCTCTCTCTTCTCCCTTCTTCTCTGAAATCAATAAAAATATATTTTAAATTTTTTTCATAATTATTCTTTATTACTCTTACATATAGAAATTGCTTTTTGTACATATCATGTACTGTTAGGCATAATTTAGTCTGCATGTACCTGTTTGTTTTCCTGTTTGAATGGTGGAAAGGGGATGTTTGAAGTTCCAGGGAACTTCAAAAAGCCTCAAGGAAAAAAGTTGTTTTGGGACCTGATCATTTACTATGATATTGACATAGCCAATCAAAATTACTCTGATTCAAGAAGAAAATAATAGTAATAATGCCAGCTTTCATTTCTTCAGTACTTACCAATATGTCTTTTCTAAATGCTTTCCTTTGATTAACTCATTTGGCTTTCACAAACACTTATTTATCCTTATTCGCAGAGGAGGAAACTGAGCCTTGTAGCTATTAAATAACTTGATGAAGGTCGTATTGCTAGAAAATGGCAAAGCCAGGTCTTCACTTGGGCAATCTGGCTCCAGAATCCAGCAAATCATTATGCCAATCTACTTAGGATCTTATAAGAAGGCATACATAGTAAAGGAAGAATCCTGATTCAGTGTTATTAATCAAAAAACACACATGAAGCACCTACTATGTCAATTATCAAGCTAGACAATTTGTACAAGCTTTTTTTTCATATCTGGATTAATGTCCTATTTATTGATATGGATATTTAATGTCCCATTTATTTATATGGGTACAGTTAAGTCTGGGTACCCAGAATTATACAAAAATCTGGATAACATGAATTCACTGGCCCTTTCAGCAATTGGTCTATTCAGAAAAGATGTTTTGTTTTTATACATTATTTATGTGCAAAAAATTATTTGAATAGATTGTTATTTCTTATATGCTTTTCTCAACCCTTTTGCTGGCATCCCGGGGTGGCAAGAAGCGTAGCATAATGGAAAGAGTATGAGATTGTGAAATCAGATGGAACTTTGCTTAAATCAGGGTTTCAGTATGTTAGCTAACAAACAGGTATGTGGCCTTGGACAAGTTACTAAACCTCCCTGAGCCTTCAGATGTAAAATAGAAATAATGGTTCCTGGTCATACATAGGTTTATTGTTTGCGCCCTGTGAGGATAGGGCCCCTTTTGTTCATATTTATATCCACAGTGTCTGACAGAGTTGGGCCTCAGCAGGAATTCACTGAAGGACTAAATCGTGTAGTCCTTAGTAGAACTGGTTGGCTCTGGGTAGGAACTGCCTCATGGTAAAGATGACTCACCTGTGAACCACTGGCTAGAAATTTAGGAAAATGGTACTGAGAATCTAATCATAAAAGTAGCTACTCCTCCTACCACATGCTGGACACTGTCTTAAGTGGTTCGTGTGCACTGGTATTATCTCATTTAACCTTAAAGAGTTTTAGCCTGAAGTAAATACTGAAGGAAAAAGCTTGCTAAATGTAAATTAAGGGTGGAAATTCTAGTAGGAGATAGCAAAGACAAAGAAATAATTATCAATATTTAAATCAGGGTGGCAGTGCTGGTGCCTACACAAAGTTCAGAGTTTGAGCGAGAGAGAGCATGTGACATGTGCAGGTGAGAAATGACGCTAGATCCCCAAGACTTAATAGAATCTCCAGTTAATGTCACTGAATTTTGAAAACCTTTGATCATAAATACTCTGAACTTCCGCTCTCCCTCATCCCAACCTCCCCACTTACACCCGCACCTGCATGAAATCACCCACTACACTCCTCTTACTTATTTGAGATTTATGTGAGATTTTATAAAGCAGTGTTGTTTAAACTTGGTTTGGTAGGAGATTTGGGGGAATTATTTTGATGGCAAGGTGGTTGCATAATGCAGAGCCATCCGTGCTAACTATAGGTTGCTCATCACCAAGGGACAGAGCTGGGAATGACCCAGGGTCTGAAGTTTAATGTGTTTAACATCCCACACTTCGCTGGATTTTGGGAGCAGACTGTCTGCTAGCTTTACATTTCCACTTGGATTTTTCCCTCTCTCTGCATGGAACCATTAAGCTATAACTTAGTTCCCTAGAAGGGGAATGGAAAGAGATGTAGTAAGATTATGAGGTTCTCAGCAGAGCTGGTTGAGCTCTTAATATTAACTGTCTCATGGTAAATGTGATTCATCTATGAAAATACTGGCTATAAATAGATATTAATAGCACTCAGTTGCAAAACAGCCAGGTTGTGCTTGCATGGCCACATTAGGGAAAAAAATCCTGTGGAGTATTTTATTTGGTTCCTCTTAAAACAAAAAAAAGTCTTTACTTTTATTGCCCTAGTCACCCACATTTGAAGATACTAAATTCAGCCAGCTGCAATAAAGCTATCTGATGGCTAAAAAAGGACACACTGACAACCAGATAACCTAATTTAGCCATGGCCACCTTTATCTTTTTCTTCCATTTTCAGTAAAAATCATTGAAACATTCTTTTAATGGTATTTTTCCTTGTAGGGAGGGCATGGGTAGGGCTTCATAGAAAGTAATGAAACTTGAGGATGCGAGATTCAGATTTGTATACCCAAGGATTCTAGTCTTAAGAGAATGTCAAAGTTACAGGAAGAGAACAATTAAAAAATGAGGTGTAGAAGGCAGTATTAGTCGTCACCTCATCCATCCCCCACCTACCAGCCATTCAGTATGTTCTATGATCACTTGCTCAATTGTTACACAACTCTCAGTATCTGGAAGTGCTTCCTTGTGAGCTGAAATCCAGCTCCCAGGAACTTCATTCATTTATCCTGCTTCTGCCTCCAGAGCTAAATCAAACAAGTGTACTCTTCTTGCCACACTGTAGTCCTTACATGGGAAGGGCTCTATTTCTCGCCACCCACCCCCCTCCCCGTCCCCCCCTCCCCCCCCCTCCCACCCGCCCCAGATGAAACAATCTCAGCTTCTTCAATCACTCCTCACACCACCTAGTTTAGTATCTCTGGCCCAGCATACAATCTCATGCATTTTGATTATATCCTTTTAGACCAGCCGAGGGCAAACTACGGCCCGCGGGCCGGATCCGGCCTGTTTGAAATGAATAAAACTATTGGAAAAAAAGACCGTACCCTTTTATGTAATGATGTTTACTTTGAATTTATATTAGTTCACACAAACATTCCATCCATGCTTTTGTTCCGGCCCTCCGGTCCAGTTTAAGAACCCATTGTGGCCCTCGAGTCAAAAAGTTTGCCCACCCCTGTTTTAGACCTACTCTTTATTAGGCCTGGTGTTTCTTTCTTTTCTTTTTTTTAATATGTTTTTATTTCAGAGAGGAGGGAGAGGGAGAGAGAAATAGAAACCTCAGTGATGAGAGAGAATCATTGTTTGGCTGCCTCCTACACGCCCCCCATGGGGGATCAAGCCCACACCAATGCCCCAACTGGGAATTGAGCCATGACTTCCTGGTTCATAGATTGACGCTCCATCACTGAGCCACGCCGTCTGGGAAGACCTGTTGTTTCTTAAAGAAATGCATGGAGTCAGACAAAATTTTCCAGATATTAAACACAACAGAAGCAGTGAATTGGTTAAAGTATACACTTAGGGGAGATCTCAGTCGTTCTTCTGATGTTCAGTCTCATTGGAATTTTAAGTATAGATCCAGAAATTTGATAGTAAGCATTTCATGAAGATTTATTCCAGCTTATCAGATGAGTGCTTATAATACTTTTAATGTGTGTATTGCTTGATACATCAATAGATAGGTAATTTTTTGCCCTGTGTTCAAGATAAGTTTGAGATTCAGAAAGCTTAAATAAATTTGGCTGATAAACCTTGGAACAGAGATGAAAAAAATTAGGAATTCTGATGCCTCTTTCTTTCCAGGCTCATGCTAATGAAAAACTCATACTTTTTTATTTTTCTTGAATATATTCTTTGGTTATTTGTCCATTAAGTATGCTAGTCAGAGAAGCTGCTAGGCTGTAGATACAGAATAAACAGCCTGCCAATGAGGTCTAATAGAACACACTTACATCATGGCTTTTCTTAGCTGTGTGTTCTGAAGAAAGACAAAAAGAAATGTAAAAATCTTAGAGTATAAATAGTTTATTTATCCAAGTTTTCCATTACAAATCAGTGCCTCTTTAAAGATTCTTTTCTCATTTAAGGTTGACATGGGACTGGGAATGTTTTCCAGATCTTTGTGGAATAGAACAGAAAAAGAAAATTATTTTCATATAGTCCAAGTAGCCTTAAATTCATTTTTAAATGTAGTACTCCTAGCACTAAATCAGAGCTCTTGAAAATCATATGATTCTTTTAACAGTTTTCAAACTACATCACCTTTAATACTTCTTCCAATTCTGCTCTCTTGTTTTTCTTAGAAGTACAGTGATATTGAGCCAGTCACTTAACCTTTCTACTCTCTTTGAATTTTTGTCCCTTCGGCTCCTGGAACCAATTGTGTTCAGTCCCCTTATTCTGAAACTGAGGCCCATGATCATACCCTGAACCAGCTTCAGAACCCAGGTCTCTTGCCTACAGCTCAGTTGCTGTTTTCCACAGCAACACTACATGTTCATAGGCCAAGCCCTGTTTTTCTAACTCTACTGTACATCGATGTGAATCCTGAAAGATAAAAAGGCACCTTTCAGAATACCCAAACTCTTCCATAAAATTTTCTTAGCTTTCTCAACCTCTTCCTCACCCACTAGTCACCCTGAGTGTTTTTGGGCCTCCTCTTGGCTAGACACACCCAACATAACAAAAGAGCTCAGAGGTGAATAAGAGATTCAGAGATCAGTAGTTCCCATCTATGTATTCCAACATGACATCTTCCTTTCTTTTATCTAAGGACTGTGACTAGAATAGAGAGATTGTGTATTACAGAGAAAAAGTTGCAACTGGTAAAGTCCCTGTATAGCTATGAGCTTTATAGCCATTTTGCTCTTTTCCCAGCATCTCTGATACACTTAGTTTATACTCAGTTTAGCTGGGGAAAATTTAACTCCTTGCCTCCCAGCCATATAAGTCTAGTCTGACAGAGAAAAAGAAGGAAACTAACTTTAGTAAAGCTTCAGTTATCTGTCAGATAATATGACTCGTACTTTATATGCTTCACATCTTTTTTGTCCACTTCAGACATATGGAGTTGGTGTTATTCTCCTTATTTTACAGATTAAAAAACTGAGGTGTTAGGAAACTCACAACTTAGTGTGGTAGAAATAGAAGCTCATGACTAAGTACCAGTAAACATTATTAAAAATGTCCAATATGCAAAGTGCTTTGGGAGCATTTGAAATAAAATGACCGACTTTGCCAAAGGGATTAGTGAAAGCATCTCAAAGATAAGTAGGGCCTCGGAGGATAAGATCACAGGTAGATGAAAAACACAGTATAGTGAATATAAATCATTCCTATAGCTGAAGCAAAGGAGGTATTCATTGGTGAAAGATGGGGATAGAAAGGACACCATGGGCACAGTTAAGGCTGTTCATCACAGGATTGTTTGTAATAGTCAAGATGAAACAACAAGTGTCCAACAAATAATGAGAAATAATTAAATTAATCATGGACTATCTATATACTGGCCAAATAGGCAGCAAGTAAAAGTCAAGTATTCAAAGAATATTTAATAATATGGGGAAACATTCTCAATATATAATGAGTAAAAAACAATTGAAAATATTAAGCTAATTTATTCAGTCACCTTGCTTTCACATTTTCGGGCCCTTTCTAGAGGAGAGAAAATGACAAGCAAGAGAAAGCCTCGATAGTCATCAACAAGGCCATAAATAGTTGCCTTGATAGTAGTAGTTGATTGTTCACGGACTGTGAGAAAAGATGACCAAGGAAATTTAAATGTGGACTATGTATTGGAGCAGTGGTCACCAACCTTTCGGACCTCACAGACCACCGATTGGCAACCGCTGTATTAGATGATAGTAAGAAGTTATTGTTCATTTTGTTAGACATGTTAATAGCATTGCATTTATGTGAGAAAATGTTCTTTTCATTTTTCTAGATATATAATGAAGTATCTAAGTGCAAAATGACATGATGTTCCAGGCTTTACTTTTATTTATTTACTAGAGGCCCGGTGCATGAAATTCGTGTGGGGGTGGGGGCGATACCCTCAGCCCAGCCTGCACCCTCTCCAATTAGGACCCCTTGTGGGATGTCCGACTGCCCGATCCCAGGGATCGGGCCTAAACCGGCACTCAGACATTCCTCTCACAATCCAGGACCACTGGCTCCTAACTGCTCACCTGCCTGCCTGTCTGATCATCCCTAACTGCCCCCCCCTGCTGGCCTGGTTGCTCCACACAGCCTGCTGTTCTTTCGTTTGGTCGCCCCTCACTAACCCCCCTACTGGCCTGGTCGCCCCATGCAGCTTGCTGCTCAGTCATTTGGTCATCCCTCGCTAACCCCCCTGCCAGCCTGGTCGCCCCACATAGCCTGTTTGGTCGTCTGTTCAGTTGTGACGGTTGCTTAGGCTTTTATATAGATAGTTTTGTTTATATATTGATTTTAGAGAGGGAGAAAGAGAGAGAAAGAGGAACATTGATGTGAAAGATACATCAATCGGTTGCCTCCCGTATGCTCCCTGACTGAAGATTGAACCCAGAACCTTAGATACATGCCCTGACTGGGAATTGAACCCACGACTTTCCAGTGGGAAGGTCAATGCTCGAACCAACTGAGCCATACCAGCCAGGGCCAGGCTTTACTTTTAAATATTTCAGAAAAAAATAAATGCAGAAGGTAAAAGAGAAACAAGTATGACAAAGTACTGAGGGTTGTTGAAGGTGGGTGATGGGTACACAGGCTTTGTTGTATTCTTATCTTTTTCTTTTTTTACTTTCTGTATATTTAGAAATGGTGATAAAAGATTTAAAGTGACAGTATTGGGTACATAAACATTTTAAGAAGTAAGACTCTTTAAAAAAAAGAAAAAGAAAAAGGAGAAGGGTTGAGGTAGAGAAAAGAAGAAGGAGGGTCACCAATGCTTGGGTGTCCAGCAGAGACATAGAAGCAGATGACTGAGCTGTGTCTCTGGAGCCAAGATAGAAAATGATTTCAAGGAGCAGAGAGCTGCTTTGACCTCATTTTAACAGCATTGCCACTAAGAACAGTTTTGGAGCTCCACTCTCAGAGTTTTCTGTTTTTGGACTATCCCTCAGCCATGACAAAATTTGGTCCATTGAAAGTGAATTTGACTTCTGACAACAGGGAAAAGTACCTTGGAACCAAATCTAGTGAATCAAGTTAGAGTTTGGGTCCGCTAATATTGGTTTTGGTCAAAGAACCAATTGTGACCTTAAAATAATGGGATTGGCTTTTGAATGTAGCCTTGAAGGGGCTTTGAAGATATTTCCAAAATGTGTCAGCTATAAGCTTCATAAGGGAAAACTTTTGACAAAATGACACATTTGGATTTATAACTTAGGGCTTTGCTTTTAATATTTCATTTACATTAGTTACATGTCAAAATTTTGGTGTCCTGAAACTTCTGATTGTTTTTCTAGAATCCCAATGTAAGCAGAAAAGTAGGAAACAGCATGACATGATATACGGCAGGGTTGAAAGAGTATAAGCTCCAGAGATGGCCAGGCCGAGTTACAACTCTGCCTCCATCACTGCTTGCTGTGGAGTTTTGGGCAAGTTACTTCATTTCTTCGGGACTCGATGTCTTGCATAATTGTTGAGAGGCTTCAAGATCATATGTATAAAAATGCTGTGCCCCATGCCTGGCAAGTGACAGGAACATGTAACTCATCTGGTGAAGATATAATGATACAGTTTTATCTCTTGATTCATTAGACATGCCTTCCCTTTTGGGACATCAAATGAGATAAGAAAATAACTAATGGACTTTGCTTTTTAGCATCATGAGGAGAGTATATTACTCGTCCTTATGTCGCTGAAGAAGGGAGTTCTTACAGTGAGTGCTAAACCTGTATTTTCAGAGTGTTATTTTGTGCCTTGCCAACACGGAGATTGGCATGCTGAAGACTTTGGAATTTTGCTACAAACCTGATTGTTTAGCAGAGAGGTGATAGGTAACTGCCAATTTGGAGGAACTTAACATGAAATGATTGACCTCTTGGTTCAAACTGGCCATAACTGTTCCGAACAAGATGAGTAAGCCTGGTGGTTCAAAAGGGTTAACTCACCCAGGCTGTAGCTGGCGTGCCTCTCCCACCAAGACTTTTAAAATCTTCTCTGTCACAACAGTGACACACAACTTACTGTCTTCCTGGTCAGGTACTGTGTGTGCTAAGGCACATTACATGCACTATTCCTTTTGATACTGAAAACAACTTTATCAGGCAAATACTGTTAATTTGCACTTTATGGAAAATCGATATTGAAAGAGTTCTAGTCTATTTGGCCCACGCCAAAGAAGTAGTAAGTGGCAGAGCAGGAATTCCATCTGGCTTCAGAGCCCACCCAGACTTCACAAGCCTGCATTCTGTTGCCTAAGTTCTCATTAGGAATAATGATCTGTTTAAAGATGGAAGAGACATCTCAACACTCATGGTACAGCTTTGACTTCCATCAGAAAAATTGAAAAGGCTAGTATCCTTTCACCAAAGACCTGATTATTAAGTGGTGAAAGGAGAAGCGAACATAGACAGAACCAGGGAGAAAGAATATCTAGACTTGATCAAATCTGTAATTAAGACACAGTATGAATTAGGTTATGCTCTTTCACTGCTCTCCACTGTTCAACTCATTCTAGATGGTAGGGAGGGAGTTGTTATAAAGCAGTAGGTCTGCTTAAGTCAAAAAGCATCATAAAACATTAAGAAAACCACATGCAGCAGGGTGAACACTAGCCTTAGGTAATGTGGCTCTGGCTAGACCCTTTGACAGTGACGGCGAACCTTTTGAGCTCGGCGTGTCAGCATTTTGAAAAACCCTAACTTAACTCTGGTGCCGTGTCACATATAGAAATTTTTTGATATTAGCAACCATAGTAAAACAAAGACTTATATTTTTGATACTTATTTTATATATTTAAATGCCATTTAACAAAGAAAAATCAACCAAAAAAATGAGTTCGCGTGTCACCTCTGACACGTGTGTCATAGGTTCACCATCACTGCCCTATGAGTTTGAGTCAAACTGATATCAGGGCTCTCCTTATATCCTCCTCTATGAAGGGTGGACCAAGCCCTTTCTGAGGCTCTTAGGACCATTGAGCTCTATGAGGAGTATGTTTCCAGTGCTCTTTAATTAGGGGAGACCCCTTCCCAGTCCTGTTGAATAGATCTGAACCTCCAGAGTCCATTGGACTGAGAGAGATTGAGCTACGGGGTTCTGCCCATTGTGTGTGGTTCCATGTAGCCCTTTGTTAGAAAGCGCCCAAAGCAGCCAAGAGTGCATGTTGACCAGGGAGGGTGACAGCGGCTGCTAGGAGCCATAAGTAAATAAATGGATGTCAGAAGCTTACAATTAAGGGGGGTAGGGGGAGGAACAAAGAATCATTACCCTCCCTTGAGCATGTTGCTTTGGATATTTTGTTAATGATTGTGAAGCATTTACACACAGACTAAACTAAGCTCTTTTTGTTCTTTGTAAGGTGGAGAGCTTGCCAAGTCAATTTTAGCATGCAAAGCTCAGAAAAATTATTCTTTTGGCATTTAGAGGCCACCCCTGTTTTTGCTGGGGTTTGGAGCGGGCAGCCTGTTGACACAGGAAGGCTTTATAAAGAAGGCAACGTTACCCCTTAGTTTTTAGAAAAGAAACTCCCCTGTAGAGGTTCTCATGTCCCTACCTCCCATGCTAAACCTCTGTCACAGAGCCAACAGAAAAAGCCTCTGGCTCAAAAGTGCCACACACACTTTGGTGTCCTCAGCGTGTGACTTCATGGATGTTTTCATTTCCTCTGCCTAGCACCTCACCACAGAATTGTGTCTTGCTTTCATGAGTGTGCATGCAGATGGTTAATAGCTGTATTTCTATTGATAACCACTGGAGAGAGAACATTCTTGAGATTATGGCCTTGGTCCATTACCTAATACACGCTTTGTAGTAGTCCTTCTCCACCTGTGAACGGGAACCCCTGGGAACTTTTATAGTCGTCAAGGGGCCTTCCCATTCGTATTTCCAAAAGCATTATGAGAAACTAAGAATGCATGTAATATGTCTCCAGAATAGCTATGGATGCTATTGTGTTTGATACCATCGAAGCCATTCATGTGTTTTCTGAATTTGTTGTAGGCTTTTCTGGTTTATATCTGTTTTCAGTCCATGAATAGGAAAATCTACAGCTACCTTCAATGGGGAATTGGGAAACTTTTTTTATGGAAAAGGAGTTCTCATCCTGGAAAGGATGGATAAACAGTGTCTGAAGGTCTTTGTTGCAGCAGTTAAACACAAGACTCCTGTTTCCTTGTTACTGAACCTTTCATTGCTCCTTCCTGATCCACATGGTTTCATGTCTGGATCAGAATTCCCTAATGGTTGCACTTGCAGCTGAGGAGTGGGCTGAAGACATTTGGCCTTGCAGACTGTTGACCTTAAAAACTAAAGGATGCATTCTTTTTTCTAGTGTCAGAAGAGACCTCGTGCACCCACCCTACTCTCTTCAGTACAAGTTACTGTACAGACCCTAATTACTTTCTGGAGAAAAATGATTGCAGTTTAATGTGGTGGTGGCTATATGCTGAGGCCTGGGTCCAAAATATTCTTACTTTTAGCCTTTAGTAGATACGCTTCTTCTAGCATGTTGGCTACAGTTTTTAAAATAGAAATTTGCTGGCTCTATAACACAGCATCAAATTGCCAAGCATATTCACTTTCTCCATCTGAGGGGTGCAAGCACATTCATTGCACAGGTGCTAATACTTGCCTGCCTTCTGCTGTGAGTGTTTTATTGGTATTGCTTTCTTTTACCTTTTCTGTCAACATTTCCCTTTTTTTAAATAAAAAAAAAATCCTAATTAAAAAGTAATATGTGTTAAACAATAAAAATGGGGAAGCAAGCATAAAGAATTTTAAAAATTATCTTTAATCCAACCATGCTGAGATTTCTACTCTGTATCTTTTTGTTTCTTCCAGGCTTTCTTCCCTTCTGTGTCTGTTATAATGTGCATGCTGTTTTGGGAACATTAACCATTATCATTATTCTTCCGTGCCACAAGTTTCAATGGCTGCATAATATTTCATTATATGACATTATTAATTATAACCCCTATTAAAAGACCATTTCCTATATCTGGATATTTCGTTTAGCATCCTCTTTTGTGTCTTTCCTTTATCCCTCCCTTTGCTTTCACCTTAGAGGCCTGTGCCCTGTGGATCAGAAGGGATCTAGAGCTAACAAGGAACCTTGACCACTTATCTGGACTTTCTGAAACTGGCTGGCAGCTACAAGAACTGCCCTTGGCTCAGGAACATACCTAACATGTTGTTTTAAAGTAGTAAATTTGGCTTCTGCAGAATTTAATCACAACTCATAATCATTACTCTGCCTCCCTTCTAAATTCTTTCCCCTTTACCAAATTAAAAATATGAAATTGCTTTGAAAACTTTTATAAAGTAAAAAAATAAAAATATAGCAATCACTAGATATTGTTAGATCACTGTACTACCTTTTCAGGCCCTGAAAGTTGAGAATTTGGAAATGAAATGAGAATTGGAATACGTATCCAAGTAATTCATCTTTAACAGTGGAAGAATGTTTATTTTCACAAATCTTTTCCTTTCATGGAAGAGGCTGCTATTATATTTACAGATTACTTCATTATGTAGATTTGAATTCAAAAGATGGAAATTGGACTTGAGTATATTTTTTTTTAAGTGAAAAGCTATTATCAACATTGCTGGTGGTAAAATAAGAAATACTTTTTAAAAAAAGCTACAGCATTGTTTCTAATCTCTAGAGTGTATCACCATTATAATAGTCCTTTGTTACCAAAAGATAGTACCTTGTGTGTAAAACATGGTTACCAAGCAATGTACCAAGTATTAAATTGTTATGTGACTTAGGATGTGCAGAGAAGGACCAAATTGGCTTAGAAAAGAGTCTCCACATCATAAAATATCATCAGAGTTGGAAGAGCCTGGAGATAGGTCTGCCCAACTAGCTCTTTCTCAGCAGGCACCGGAAAGGGGGTAGCACCCTCTTTGTACAACCTCTCTAAGTGCTCATTTTTAATAACTGCTCTTAAAAACGTGGCAGATTCTTTCAAGATGTGTTCAGAATGCTTAATCCATGTTACTTCCCATGACACTGTTATTAGTTTAATGCCACTTGATAATATAAATTATGGTGAATAAATTTCAGAGGTAAGCAGGAAACTTTCACATGGCCAATGAGCAAACAGGCCAGAGTGATTTATCATTAAGGGCATAACCTAGGAAAATTTTGTCATTGTAAGCTCCTGGTTCTACAATGCTGAAGAAACCGTAGGCTGTGTCCCCACATTCTATTTTGATGTATCTGTACTGTTCAGTTTGTTTGTTTTTAATAAAATGACTTTAAATAAAATCTTCCATACTTGGCAGCTGTCTTCTTGCTTAAATATTTAAGTATGCTTTAGATATTTGTCCTTCAACTTTATCTGAATGCTCAGTTGTGTAGCACGGTTCAATTCTTCACTTTAGGAAGCCAGGAATCCATGACTGTCTATGCTTCCATCTATAATACCACCTTAAGGAGGCCACTCTTCTCTCAGTGTCTTTCCTCAGTTGAAAGAAGGAAAAACAAACAATTCAATTGCAACCTTAAGCTCCTTCTCAGAACACTAACCTGGCTACATTTCAAAATACTTAATGTTTTCCTAAAAGGTATATGGAAGAGCATGGTGTTTACATTAGCATTTCCCAATCAAAAAGGTATAACACACTTAAAAGATGACCAGAGGTGCACAATTAAACATTTGTAGTGGTTCAAGCCATCTATCTCTAAAGTATAATTTTTACTTTTTAGTTCTTCTGAGTTTTGAGAATTAGAGTAAGGCTGATTTCATATATAGAAATAATTATTTCTACTGATATTGCTAATCTTTACCTTAAAGCCAATCACAGTGATTACTAAGGACATTCTTAGCAGCTGGTAAGCAGTACAAGCATGCATGTTGGGAAGAAGGGGAGGTGTCAGGCTAAGGTTTGTCATTTTTAAATTTATAAATATTCTCAAATAGATCATTAAATATTATTCAGAATAACTTAATTCCATAATCAAAGGTACATCTCTGCCTTTGCTTTATGTGTTTTTGTTACCTCCTTAGGAGGGTTGGAGATAAGGTCATTTAAAGGTGTTAGTATTTTGACTCATTAGGTTAGAGAACAAAAGTCATAAAATTTACAAAGTACTATACTCTAACAAGGAGCCACCTACTCTAATTGCAGATGAAACTTTTTCACTTTAACTTCCTTATTTATATCTTCTATTCCTACTTGCTCCAGTCTATATATATCAGAAATAGATTATACTATTGGGAAAAGAAGAAAACAATATCAGATCTCCTATTAGCTGTTAGAAACTTTTACATTGTCTTTTATAATCCTCGTAACAACCCTGTGATGGACACGTACTTATACTCATTTTTACAAATGAAGAAACCAGAACCAAAAAAATTTAAGTAACTTGCCCAACCTCACACAGTTAATAAGTGGCTAAGCTATGGTTCACATGTACTGTTCCCGGGATTTTCACTTTTATGTATTACCTACTCTTTTCACTAGTCTCCCCTGATGCTTTTCCTTGTCTTTTAGCCGAAAAATGCTAGCCATGAAATAGTGTAATTGAAGTTTAAAATTGTGCTGTAGGGGGGTAAGAGATCAACTAAAGGACTTGTATGCATGCATATAAGCATAACCAATGGACATAAGACACTGGGTGATAGGGGAGGCTAGGGGACTGTCTAGGGCGGGGGGATAAAATGGATACATATGTAATACCCTTTGTAATACTTTAAGCAATAAAAAAAAAAAGAAAAAAAAAATAAAATTCGGTAGCTTAAAAAAAAAAAAATTGTGCTGTTGCTAGTGGGAGGCAGCCCACATAATTTTCTTTATACATGTTTAATCCATTCACAAAAAGCTACTGAGTAAATTCTTTTTTGTTTTTTGCTTTTCAACTTATTTTTCCCAAGTTAAAGGTAGAGTAGTGTTTTAACTTAAAATGTACAAGTAAATTCTTTATTATCTTGTTTTCTTTATTTTTTGCTCACTGAATATGATGAAGATTTTGCATGAATATTCAAAATAGAGCTTAATTTTGGTTCACAGTTTTTAAAAGATGGGAAGGAAGGAGAGGGGAGGGGAGAAAGAAGAAAAGAGGGGGAAAGGAAAGGAAAGGGGGAACACAGTGACTGATCTTGAAGACAGTAGTGAGTCAAGGGGAAAAGACTGTCAGGCAGAAATTACTAGGTTTAACTCTGTCTTGAGAGTAACTCAAGACTTGTGTATAGCACTTCCAGGGCCCTGCTTGATCTGGCCCACATTTCACCTCATACCCCTCCCTTCTTCCCTCTTCTGCTCCAAATGTGCTGGCCTTCTTTTTCCTATCTTACACTCACTTTCTCCCTCTTACTCCTAGGCCTTTGCTCTATTGTGCCCTATGCTTCAACAGTTTTCCTCTGCTCTTCAGATTAAATCTTCCCACTCAGCCTCTACTCTCAGCTCTAGTGATACTTCCTTGAGAAGTCCTCCATGACTTTTTTGTCCAGGTCATAACCCCATTATACACTCTAGTGGTACCATGACCTCTTTCTTAAATCAATTATAGTAACAATTTTATACATCTATCTATCTATCTATCTATCTATCTATCTATCTATCATCTATCTATCTATCTGTATTACATAAAGAATTTCAGCCGCCTCCACTCAACTATTAGATCCACAAGTGCAGATATTGTCTGTTTGTTCACCATTATATCCTTGGTACTTTTTGCACAGAGTGTATATTCAGCCTAGTGAATGAAATGAGTTTATTTCATCATCAAATGACCAGATTTTGTTTTAGTCCAGTCTTCCTGACAAAATTTTTATTTACTTAATCTAGCAGAGTTGGTATATTTACAGAGCTGTTGGATATTAGATAACGATGGGGGGAAAGCAATGAGGCAAGTGCTTGTGTGGCACTGTTTCTGCCTGACTACCTCCCACACCATCATGTTGACCTTGGCTACATGATATCTCTTTCCTAATGACATTCCAGTGACTAATTGGTCCAACAGGTTCCCTTAGATCTGGGGCCAGCAATTCTTTTTCGGTAAAGGTCCAAATAGTAAATATTTTAGGCTTTGCAGGCCTTGTAGTTCCTTCACCACTCCTCAGTTCTGTCTTGCCAAGAAGTAGCCATAGAACAATGCACAAGTGAATGGCCATGGCTGTGTTCCAATACATCCTTCTTTACCAAAACAGCCATATTTTGCTGAGCCCTGCCTTAGATGGTGCTTTGAAGCCATTGTGAAGGAACGTAGAAATACATTGGTCTAAAGAAAAGAGTGATTCTCCACCCCTTTAGATGAAATTTGTTCACAAAGTCATTATATATTGCAGGAGGATATGGGGCCAGCTTTGCAGCTATTAAATACAAGATATAAATGTGGCACAGACACCAACTGAGACTGTGAGAGCGTAATGTTACATAGACCACAGTCTCCTGTGGATGTGCTTTCTTCATTGATATAAAGGGAATGAGGGGCAGTTCCTACTTGAGATCTGATATCATCTCTGATTACAAAATTTGTATCCTTAAGTCTAACTAGGGCAGTTTCAGTGGAATTATTTTTGGCATTAACTAGATGTTCAAAGTATTTTCATAATGAGCAAATTATAGTTTTGCACTGTAGAATTTGAACATTTTCCTCAGCTGTTCTTCAGCGGTCATTTTGCCTGTTCAAATAAATAAATAAATACAAAATAATTTTCTGACTGGTCCTACCCAAGCTCAGAAACTTCCAACTCTGAGAACCTGTGTAAAAGAATTCAGGATCTGCATTGAGTTCATTCATGGTTTGTTTAGTCATTGTGGAATAGGAGCCACATGGAATGGATCATTTATAGTCTCATTGTATTAAGCTTTCTGTGTTAGAAAACACTGTGCTACAGTTCATGTAGAAATAGATACACAGCTTTTAAATACATATGCATAGAGAGAGCTATAAAGAAGCACAAATTTCCTTTTCCCACCCAGATTTTCTTATAATGTCTGTATTTACTTCTTTGAGTGAAGAAGGAAGAAAACAAACAGGATTTTTAAATGAAAATGCTCATTAATTAAGTTGCTCATTCCTAAGAGGATATTTAAGAAATTTTTTCTCATGTATTCCATTTGAATCAGTTGAGGTGGTTGAGGATGTTAATCTTTATATTTTGAATTGCTTTTCTGCTGTGTAGTGACAATGAGCACTATTGAAGTGTATTCCTAAAATAGGCAATAGAATTGTAGATAAGGTTGGAAAAACTCCAGAATGACATTTTATTGAGTTCAATAACAGTTTATTGAACCAGGTTGTCTGTGAAGGTGAATTTTCCAACAACTGTTTTCCCTGTGAATTGCCAGGTCTTTTTTAAAAAAATAAAGTTGAATGTTTGGATATTTTTAAAGGTAACTTCGAACTTTCCTACTTTAAGTTCAGTATTATTTCCATGACCAGCATTTGGGGTATCCTATATAATAAAAGGCCAATATGCAAATAGAACAACCGTACAATCAGTCGCTGTGATGTGTGCTGACCACCAGGGGGCATGTGCGGAACATGGCTGGTGTCGCCATGGCAGGATGGCGGAGCAGGTGAGCGGGGCACCGGACCAAGAGGGGGCGCCAGTCACTGTCATCAGGGCAAACCTCTGGTGGTTACTG
The DNA here is from genome assembly GCF_963259705.1 of Myotis daubentonii. Lineage (NCBI taxonomy): Eukaryota > Metazoa > Chordata > Mammalia > Chiroptera > Vespertilionidae > Myotis > Myotis daubentonii. The sequence continues at coordinate 80,443,661 of NC_081842.1, forward strand.
AAAATTCTTTGCTCCCGCATGCAGCGGTCTCGCCTGGCGCCTGGCATCCGAGCTGCAGCTCACACCTGGCGCCAGAGCTGCAGCTCACACCCACTGCCAGCGCCAGCCCTGCTCACACCCCCAGCCGGCGCCGGAGCCACCGCTTGCACCCGCTGCCAGTACCCGGCGCCGGTCCTGATCACTCGGCGCCATCAGTAGTGCGAGCAGCAGTTGCTGGGCCTGATCACCCCTGAGGGCTTCTCCACCTCCCCCTGTTCCTGAGGGGTGATCAGGGCAGCAGCCACCGTCAGCTGGTGTGCGCAGGGCCCGCACCATCAGTGCAGTGCATGGGAGCAGTGGTGGCAGCTGGCAGCGGGAGTGGGCTGCTGGCAGACGGGACCAGGGGCTGCAGCAGGAGGGGCCATGTGGGGTTGCGGAGGATGGGCCACACAGCCCACAGTTCCTTTCAAGATGCACAAATTTATTCACTGGGCCACTAGTTATATAATAATATATATTTGTATTTTGTTTTTTCTCTCCTCTGTGTCAAATTATAGCCAGCCATTTATTTGCTCCTTGCTGGCCTTGCCTTCTCCCTTATTTCTAGTTTTTACTTTGAGATTCTTCATGGGTTGAGAAAGCAGGTAACCAGTGAGGTTTTAAGGTTTGAAATAATGTTTTTGCTGCAGAGGTTAGGAGAAGGTTATTTGAGGTACAGATGCCTTTACATCCTTTTGTCCGGGTTGGAATTGTATGAAAATTGTGTCCTAGTTACCTGTCTCTATTTCATGATAGAATGGACCATTTTACCTTTGAACAGAGTCCTAAATCTCTACGTTAAAAAAATTAATAAAATCCATCCAGTCTCTTTTAAAGTGACTGTATTAGTATCTTTGTAAGGGCTGTCCACATTGTCTTGCTCATAGGAAGGTGCTATAAGTATCTTTGAAACACTTCTTACTCATCATTCCTGCTAGATGGTGCTTTTCATGGATATGAAATCACAGACATAAGCTTCCTGGGAATTCAGTTTGATATTGATAGAGAACTGCCTCACACAATTAAAGAGCAATTAACTAGTCATTTATACCCTTTTATGGAAACTCCTGTCTTTCCCTAGATGCCCAAATCATCTGCCCATGCTGAAATTAGAAGGCAACAAGGCATATTTTCACACTGCCCTGCTCTGTGGTTAGCCAGTGCCTCCTTCCCCACACAGTAGGTCTCCTAAACCTCCCTGCAGTCTTCTAAGAGGTCCTGTTCCTTATTTTTTATTGTACTCTTAAGAGAACAACAGGAGAAGAAAAGGAGATGGTTTGTAGGAAACTCTTTCTGAGGAGTCCTCTCACTTCATCCTTCAGTAACTCTGTGAGGTGTAAGTATTGGTCTTCACTTTTGATAGGTGAGGAAACCCAGGCTCAGAGTAGTGAAGTACATGCCCAGTGTCACAGCTAACAAGCAGCAGAGCTGGGCTTTGAGCCCAGGTCATCTAATGTCACAGCCCAGGTTCTTTCTTCTACCTACTCTAGTCCCAAGAATTAAAAACAGATTCATGGCAGTTGTGCGCTGAGCCAGTATCTCACATAATCTTTCTATCTACCTTGTGAGGTAGGTATCATAATTATTCCCAGTTTACACAAAGGCATGTGAGACTAGGTAACTCGATGATTGTCACACATCAGTTAATGGCAAGATTACACCAGGAACTAAATAAAGCTCTACTTGGCTCCCAGCTTCTCTAAGCCCCAATTTCCTCATCATAAAATAATAATGTCACCAGTCTCTTAGGATTATTGTAAGGACAAAATGAGATAATCCTCATAAAGGAATAAGCCCTCAATAAATATTACTATAGTGAGTGTAGAACAGAAATGGCAAAATCGCTTTGAATAGAAAAATCATGCTTTTCCACTATCTATTTCACTATTATAAAGATTTTGTTATATTAGTGGTAAAAATGAAAGGGTGTCTTCTCTTACTTAAAACAAAATGTTAGATCGAGTGATGGGTTATTTGCCCTTCATTACGTAAACCATTACGCAGGTGATTTCAAGGTCCTTCCAATTCTGTGTCTGTATCTTTCTAGTGATGGAGTGTTTCCTGTTAAGAAATCTTAGTTCAGAATTCAAGTCCTCTCTGCAGTAATGAAGTGGTGTGCTCTCAGAGGACAGAACGGAGCCCATTAGTAAAGCTGAGTGCAGACGTTGATTTTCAGAGTTGTAAATGACAAGAAGTATAAACATTGAGTCCTTTGTAATATTTGTTTCTCATAGAAAGATAAGATACCTACAGCATTTTTACAATGGAAACAAAGCCCAGATCATTGGTTTTTTTAGCAAAGGCATTTAAGAAAATATTTGTTTTGTGCTTGGCACCGGAGGATAACAGAACACAAGTAATAATTAAACCGGAATTTAGTGCCCCTAGTTGGATCAGGAAACTAGATCCCCAGAATATTTTCCAGTAATGCCTGAGGACTTGAACAATGTACAGCCACTGCCAGCCACTTTGTTGCTTGTGAACAGATGTGTAATTGTTTGTTTCTATCATACTCCCGTGGAACTATGTTTTACCTGCCTAACTCATTGGTGATCATGAAAATTACATCTCCAAGCATTGATGGTCCAGATCCCTCAGTGCTGTTATGTACATTTACTTGATTTCACATGGAATATGGTTATATATCTTTCTCATTAGTGTATGTTAGAGAGTGTAATGAGATGGAGTTCCAGTGGCCCATTCTCTATTCGCACAGTTTACAGACAGGACTGTTAATAATTTAAACAGCTCCTCCAGAAAACTATCCCTCCTCTCTCTCATGCATCCTGTGTTCCTGTAACATAGAGTTTGCTCCTTTTCCTTATGGTCCTTTACTTACCTGACATACTGACTGAACCCTGGAGTCCTTCCTGGCTAGGGCTGCACAGTGCCTGGAACTTTGGAGGTGCTCAGTAAATGTTCACTGACCAACCAACAGACCAACTTAAAGAGCATGCTTTTTAAACTTCCAGCTTCAAATGGGCCCTTACTGTCAGTAATAGTTTTATTCATTCCTTGTTGCTGGACTCTGTCTCACTTCTAAACCATGATTTTAAGCCTTTCTCACTCGTCTCACTCCCTCTCTCACTACTCTTACCCTTCACAGATGACCATTCTGTCCTCCTCCCCACCTCTGCCCCCAAACCTCTCCCCTTCTTCACACATTTTCTTCTCTCCCTATCTTAAAGGAATCTTCCATGTGGTTTCCAAGTCTGTCCCCTCATCTGAGCTTTAGATCAGAGGCATGTCTGGATTCTTGCCCCATCAGATACCTCCTTTCCGTTGTGTACCTATAGTTTTCTTTTCTCTCACTGCCAATTCTTTTTATATCACTTTATAACATGCCCAATTTTCCTTTTTTCTAATAAAATCTTCTGTCTCATGTTCCACTTTTAACTGTCAATTTCTCTCCCATCTTCACATTGCTGGAACTCATTCTGTTAGTCTCTAGCTCCCTTCCTCTCCTCCCCCCCCCCCCCCCCCCCCCGCACACACACACACACACACACACTTGTAGTCCAGTCCCTGCCTTCACCAGTGGCTTCCTAATTTCCAAATTCATGAACCTCTTCTTAGTCTTCATATTTCTTCCCAGGCTTCTAGCTGACTGTAATAATGATCTTTTCCCCAGATATCCAGACTAAAATCTTGGTGCTCTTTTCCACTCCCCTCTCTCTCCCTTAACATACTCCCTTCTCTGAGGATAAAAGTACTTGTGTTTATGTTTGTAAGTTTATTTTTATGTGGTATACAAGATATTACATAAAGTAGAGGAGTTTCTTGAAAACATTCTTCAGGGTGTTCTGATTTGGCCTTAAGATGTTGGTACAAGCAAAAGGCCAAGCCAGTAAGAAAGTATGGAAAGTAGTAAAAGTAGTGAATGAACCACATGCATTGTATGCATATCAGACTATTCTTAAAAGTTCCAATTTCCACACATTCTAACAGAAAGAATCTGCTTTCAGAAAGGACAGCCCAATTAAGGATTGGAGCCAGAATGTTCTGGGTTTTCACCAATGCTTATGACATTAAAAAAAAATTACACAAAATTTATGTATTTACATATATATACACACAAGATCCTCATTATGTATCTATATGGTAATATCATTAAAAGTCTTTTAAAGAACAAAACGGTGCTTTTAATCACTGCATATGTAATTGGAATTTCTCCCCTTTGGAGCCCCCTGTGAACCTCTAGAGCAGTTCAGTCCTCAGACTGGAAGTTAAGCTACTATAGTAGTCAGTGTGCCTGTCACTCTTCTTCTTCCTCTTACAAAAGTGAGCCTTTTGCCCCTTTGACCTCATTTGCTCCTATACCCTATGATTTTGGCTTTGTGTTTGTTTTTTTTGAAATAGAATGAAGAAGTTTAAACTTGAATTTAAGGGAATAGTAACAGAAGGGGGAAATAATCAGCTACCCCGTGTCTTCATGGCAGAGCCATGAAGAGACAGAACTATAGCTCTTGTCACACCCACCATGAAGAAACAGCATTACTGAGGCCCAGTAGGAAAGGTGTTTACCTAGGACTCAGTCCTACCTTTTAAGAACTCACAAAGAAAGGAGAAGTTGTGAACCAGGAAAGAACTATGTTATATTGTATGTGCCACCAAAGGGTAGGAGCGGGTCACAGGAGGAACTGGTCAAAGGGAGTCCCCAATTAGTAGGCTGAGATAGCATTTCAGAAAATGCTTGCAGTGAAGCTTGGTTTGAATCTCTGTGCTCATGCAGGGGAAGAAGCTAGCTGGGGGCAGAGGGCACTGTGAGGCATAGACGTGGGAACCAGCAGAGCTTGTCCAGGGAACTGCAGAGCAGATCATTGGGCTAGAGCTTGAGGTGCGGAGGCTTGTGATACATGGAGAAGGCTAAGGAGGGATGGTAGTGGAGGCAGGGGAGTCAGAATGAATTGGAGAGAGAGCCGTATTGGCACTCATCTAGCATCTTAAGTTGTTTTTACTTTATGCTTAAGGCAGTGGAAAGCCATCAGATGTTCTAAGCATGTCTCTTTTTTTTATCTGTAAGACGGGGATAATGAGCTCTGCAGCACTGAGTTCTTATGAGTAATAAATAGCATAGCAGATAGTCATGCCTTGATAAACATTTGCTCCTTTATTTTTTCCATCAGATAAATTATTGAAGTATGTTATAAATCTAATAAAATTAAAAAAGCATGTTAGGATATGATCATAATATTTTAAAAATATTATTCTATAAATGTTCCGGCTGTTCCCATTTTCCCCAAACTTTAAATATTCTAGTTTCTGTATAAATATAAAAAAGATGAAGAGGAATTAAGTTACTTAATTTTTGTCTGGTTCTAATTCATTTCATGTCTTGCATCAATTCTCTGGACTTCCCCGAGCCTTGACTTTCTACATGTAAAATTTCTTTTGCAAACTGAATTGAATCAGTAATCCATAGAATAAAATTCAGCAGCCCCTAAGGAGGCTTTAGCGATGGAAAAAAACAAATGTAGTTATAATGAGGACACTACTTCTGACAGACTCCGAAGACAGAGCAACAGTGAGTCTCCAGTGAACTATCAAATTAGCTCCCAAAGGGTATGGGATAATTATGTAGAGAACAATTAAAGGAAAGAATTTTACTGGTACTATAATTTTTTTGAATTGCCTAACAGTAAGATTATGAGCATGTTTCTCTGGCTGAGACTCCAAGCTCAAGACTCAGACTACCCCCGGGAGGGCAGAGTAATGGCTTGAAGGGAGCATGTCTGTCCCTCTTGCAAAAAGAAATATCAGCATTATACCTGGAACTTTCTTTCACCTTTCTTCTTTTCTTGCCTCCCTCCTTCCTTCATACATTAATTGTCTACAGGGTATACAGCACCATGCCTCTTAATATCATAGTGATGGGCTCCACCATGAGCTGGGCTAAGTTCAACATAGGGAAATAGTAGGAGCTCAACCAGCTGGGTACCAGAGGGCAGTAGTTCTTTTCTCTCTGAACAGACAAAATCTTGGAGGGTTTCTGGGTGGTTTTCCAGCTAGCTTAGTCACCTTTGCACACCTGGTTTTAGTTATTCCTCTCAACCATGCTATGAGGTAGGTTTTAGGATCCCCATTTTACAGATGAGACTTAGAAAAGCAAAGTGGCAGAACATAGATGATAATAATAATTTTAACCTAAAGAATGTACTTTCCAGCACAGCCCTCTTTCCACAGCTGCTCCTCAGTTACACAGCCCAGGAGATTTTTTTGTTTTTAGTCCTCACCTGAGGATTTTTTATTATTATTATTACTGATTTTGAGAGAGAGAGAGAAAGAAACATCAAAATGTGAGAGAAGTATCTATCTGTTGCCTCCGGTACACACCCTGACCAGGAATCGAACCCACAGCTTTTTGGTGCACATTACAACACTCCAACCAACTGAGCCACCCAGCCAGGGCAGTGTTTGAGATTTTGAACATTTGTTGATGTACCATTTCTGGAGAGGAGCACAGGGTGTGGCAAAAGGTTTATAGCTGCAAGTATGCAAAACACAGTTTGTTTTTGTATTATTATGTATTAATTATTGTATTATTTCCCATCTGAACAATTGTAAACCTACTTTTGCCCCACCCTGTATGAAAGCCCTTAGGGCTTCCTGAGGTTATAGTGTGGAATGAGATTGCCTTCCCCACCTCCCCATCTCCTGCAGGTCTTGTCCAAATCATTCTTGTGCTCCTTTCTCTATCCCTCAACCATTTTGCCTATCTCCTGATCATTGCCCTCAAGGTGGGGGAGTTGGGGTATTGGGATAGGGGTGAAGATTACTTTCACATTTAGGGCTATTGTTCCTGCTTCCTTTTGTATGATGTAGTAGTTTCTGTTACTCATTTTATGTTTGCTTACTGCCTGAACCCATGTCAATTTATGTGCCCTTGGCTCTGAACCACCGTTTATATATTTTTGTGTTGTTAATATTTTTAATTGGTGTTTTTAAAGTAGATGTAGTCTGTGTGTTTGGCAGACGAACAAAGTGGAATGTAAAAAGGGTGGATTTTTTTTTTAACCATATAAGGTGAAAAGTCCCTTTGTGTGTGGATGCGTGGGTGCACATTACAGGTTTTATCAGCACGATATTCATTAATGTTTATTGTAACGTTTACAGTGTGGCCCCTTTGAGTGACTCTGGATTATGTGTAGCCCAAATGACGTAACCTTGGAAAATGTAATAAATCTAAAGTTGAAACCACTTCTAATGGGAAGTTTCTTGAAAGTTGTAAAGTTAAATTGCCTCCTCCAGGATGAAGGAGGCTGTATGGAGAATGTCCCAAGGGACCTGATTTTGCCTCTTACCAGACTTGTCCCCTGTGTTGGAATGCTGGGTTTGGGGTTGGATTACTTTGTTTGCTTGCTTTATTTAAAATCCTCTATTTTTTTTGCCTGAATTACTCAGGCAGACCCATGGTGACATTAATGTATAATCTTTGATCTTCTCTTTTATGTATCCAATATGATTCTTTTCCTACATATCCATACCTAGGTGCCCAGAAGTAGAGTTTTATGTCACAGAATCTAACTTTGCAAGGAAACTAGGTATCACTTGGTTCATTCTACCAGCCCCTGTATGCACTCCTCCAGTTATATGTAGCTGAATATTGGCCAAAGTATCTTATGCTCTACATTTTAGAAAGTTCTTTGTTATATTTGTTTTGAAATGTGCCTCTCCAGATCCTATATCAATAGTCCTGGTGTCTCTTTCTGAAGCTACATAAAATATTCTTCCATGAAATTTATAAATGCTTGAAGACATTGACAGTGATCTTGCCTTGTCCCCCTTTTAGGGTCAAACATCTCTAGATATGTCAAACTGGTTTTTTTATGTTTTAGTGCATTTTTCCATTTGTAGAGTACAAACTACGTATATGTTAGACACTGGTAGAAACTAGGGAAGCAGAGGGGACAAACTAGGCTGTGATACCTGCCCTTGGGGAATTCTGGTTAAGAGTGATTAGGGCTATAGAGGGGACACCAAATTCTTGGTGATTGGAGATTGAGGGTGTCAAGGAAAGTTTTCTGGAGGGTGTACCATATACTAGTAGTTGAAATCCAGATAAATACTATGAGTTGCCCAAGGGAGCAGGAGAAGTAAGGGGAGGAAATTGTTTCGGTAGAAGGGCCAACATGTTGAAAAGCTGAGGCAGTGCATGGGGAGTATCGGGAAGTGAGGGTGGTACAGTCGGAGTGAGGCACCGAATGATGAGGTGGTGAGAAAGATACAGAAGTGCTGGAGTGGAAACCATGCTAACAGGTAGTGGGGTGGGAAGATGGGGTTGAACATTGCAGGAAAGTGGAGAATGATGGATAGTCCTGATCAGGAAAGATATTTAGTATTCTCTTGGTTACACAATAATTATGGAAAACATATTAGGTTTTGTATGGGTTCATATAGGTTGGAAATATTTTTCATATTATGTTTTATTGTTAGAGAAAATGTATTTGATCTTTAGGGTTAGACAGATATGGCACATTCTGTAGCAAGACCATTTCTCCCTCAACAAAATATTTGGAGAAACAACAGAAAAAAAAGGGACAATGCTTGTGACTGTGAGAAAATTTCGGTGAGTTCTATACATAGGACAACAGCAACAATAATAGCAAACACTTATCGTATATGGCATTATGGTCTTGGCCCTGTTATACTAACAAACTTAATGTTCACATTAACTCTGTAAGATAGGTATTATCCACAGATATAGAGAGTTTAAGTAACTTACCAGAGATTACAGTGCTAAGTGGCAGAGCTAGGATTTGCTCCTAGGCCCTAAGAACATGTGGGAAAAGATTTAAGTTTCCGATAAAGGAAATGAAATGAGCCTAAAAAATTAAAGACATCTTTATACATGGCTCCTGTCTGCTATTGATGGTCATGACCACACACTCACTGGCATGGTCATGACCAGCATAAATAAAGCAAGTATTCACTGATCCATATATCATATTTTATTCACAGATTACTACATGGCGGAGATCACTCTCCTGATGGCTTTCAGGGGTCGTCCTGGGTTTCGCTAGCAGTTGTGGCTGCCTACAGCTTCCGTTGATCTCCTACCTCTTGCCGTTGTCCAAGAGGGTTCACCCTGCCTAGAGAGCATAGGATAATTTGGGTAACAGTGAACCAGAGAAGGTTTAAAACAGAATTGCCTAGCAGCGTTTCCAGGCAATGCTGGCAACCTTGAATGCACAGTTGTCCTACTTCCAAATGTGTGATTTTTCTCCAAGGTTGATTGTTTCCATGTTGAGTGTGTATAGACAAGTGCTTCTTGGAGATAGAAGGGATGAAGACGAGAAAGGGAAAGGTTGCAGTGTTGATCCATGGAGGCTATATGTTGGATTGGAAAAGAAGTGAAAGTAGAAGTGGCATCCAGCAGAGAAGTAAAGAAATTACTTTACTCTGGGGGTCCAAAAAATGAGGTGGGAACAATTGCTTGAAAGTATTAGAAAAATAGGAAAGAATGTTGAGTGAATGGTATATTTGAACTTTTTTAAATACTTTTTTAAAATTGATTTTAGAGAGAGGGGAGAAGGGAGAGGGAGAGAAATATTGATGAATTGATTGCCTACCTCCTGCACACCCCCTGGGGATCGAACTCACAACCTGGACATGTGCCCTGACCAGGAATCGAGCCAGTGACCTCTTGGTGTCTGGGATGATGCCCAACCAACTGGGCCAAACCCAGGACAGAACTTTTTTTGAGGAAAGGACTCTTAGTGCTCCTTCTTGCCTTGGTCAGTGTTATCTGAACATACATCAGTTTATTAATGACTTAATTAAAATGTGTCATAATGAAAATGTTAAATGGGCCAGGCCTGAGCTCCTAGGTACAACCAAGGTGAAGCTGATCTCTTCAGATCACATGACTTTATAATCTTCGAGCACATGTTTGAATATTTGAACATCATGATTATTCTTTTGCATGAGTAAATAGAAGTGGAGGTTATTGATTAGTTCTGTGGTGCAGATTCACACTAAAGATTCATATGCCCCAGTAGGAAGTGACATTGAGGTAACAAGCAATGATAATTTTTAGTTCTAAATCATTTCAATTCAATTAGATTTTATATTTACTCATTACTCTCTGTTTTCATTAATGATCTTATCTCTAGCTGGATTACAGGTTCTTTGAGCATAGGGCCAGTGTCTGTGTCAACTCCAAGTTTCTGCTACAGCCCCTAGCCCAGGAGGAAGCTGAAGGTGCTCACAGACCTAGGGGTCTCGTGTTATATGAGCCCTTAAAGAAGTTCGAGACCTCCCTGGTTCAGTTGATAGGAGCATCGTTTCATACACTAAAAAGATTGTGAATTGAGTTCCCGGTCAGGGCACATGCTTGGGTTGTGAGTTCAATCCCCAGTCAGGGCATGTAAGGGTGGCAACCAATGTTTCTCTTTCACAACAATGTTTCTCTCTCTCTCTCTCTCTCTCTCTCTCTCTCTCTCTCTCTCTCTCTCTCTCCCTCTCCCCCTTTCCCCTTCCTCCCCTCTTCCCTCCCCTCTGTCTCCCCCCTTTCCCTCTCTCTAAAAGTCAATAAAAACATATCCTCTGGTAAGGATTGGGGTAGGGGTCGGGGGGGGGGAGAAGATAAAAGTCAATCAGCTTATGTTACCACTAAGGCAGCCCAGGTCCTTACAGGTCAAGCGATCAGCTCAGGTTCAGGGCAGAAGTGAGAAAGCCTGAGCCACAACCCAAACCCTTTTCCCACCTCTGCTTTTTGTACCCTATCAAACTTACACAGCTCAGTGAATCAAGTTTTTACATTGATCTGTGTGTGTATGTGTGTGTGGTCAAAAGAAAGTTGGTGTCCCTTAAGCTAGTGCTTCTCAGCCGATGTTTCCCAGAGAAAATGGTAATGTTTATTTAGAACACTAGGGTAAACAGAGGAGGCTTTTGGGTGCAACTGAAGCAAGTTACTGGTTTTTTGTTTTGTCTTTTCACAAAGAAAAATATTGTTCCCTTCTTATCTTCCTCTTTTCTTTATTTTCTTCACATTCTTACTCCCTTTTCCCTTCTTGTCAACCTAAGTCTTGCATCCTTCCAGATAACAGTTTTTTGCGGGGGTGGAGGGGAGTTTGTAAAGTTTTAGGGCATGGAACTAGATATAATTCAGTTTAGCAGAGTTCTACTTATCTATAAACTAGAGGCCCGGTGCATGAAAGTCATGCATATGTAGGGTCACTAGGCCTGGCTGGTGATCAGGGCCGATCGGGGCCTTCCTTCCCTGGCTGCAGGCTGCCTGCCGGGGCCTTCCTTCATTCCACACTTCCCCCTGGTGGTCAGCGCATGTCATAGCGGGCAGTCGAACTCCTGGTCGGTCGAACTCCTGAGGGGACGATTTGCATATTAGCCTATCATTATATAGGATGATCACTATTGTGCAGGGCTTATCAAAATAGTTTGGAGACTTAGTCACAATTGTCCTAATAAATGTAGTGTTTCAGACTTGAACAACTAGTTGGAGAGTGGGATCTCTGTTATGTGGGCCACTTGTATGAGATGTAACTAAACAGAATGAATTCAATGGAGCATGCCGTACTTGGTGGACACGGTGATTTACTCCAACTGAATGAACTCAAGCTGCTAGAGATTGGAGCTGCCCTGATTGAGAGCCCTGGATGGAAGTAGGATGGAGTATGAATGAACTGCACTACCCCAGATGCTGCACAGGTGTGGGCGTGGATGGCTCCTACGTGACCATTGCGTTCTCTTTTGGTTTCCTTTCAAGAAGGAAAAATTGATAAGAGAGAAAGAGGAATGGGGCACCAAAAAGAAAGGATAAAATTGTTAGACTCTCTTCAGACCCTAAGAAAGATTTTTTGAAAAGCTTGTATTAGATCTGGCAATGGATACAAGCACAGGATGCTTTTGAGTATGTTCTTGGCTCTTACCACTACCTCTGACTTTGAGCAAATCAGCTGACTTCTCCGCCTGTAAAATAATATTCCCTCTGACATTAATACTTACCTCATGAGGTCATCTGGGGGATAATGTTAGTAATAATGTCTTGTGTTTACATCATTCCTTTCACAGAACTCAAAGCATTTTATATACATTGAGAGTGAAGCATCTTGTGAGAAATGAATATAAGTACTCAATTTTTGGAAATGATCTTAGACTATAAGAGCCTGAATTTAATGCATTGCATGAGGACATATGGTACATAGTGATCCAGTGAGTCTGATGAGTTTTTTATTCCACTAAGAGTTCCATCTTTCCACCTTGTTCTATGAATTGAGAGAGTGCAGTGAGTCCATATACATGGATAGGAGATCCCACATATGCAAGCAGAGTGGTCTCTCGTGACACATCCAGATCTGGAAGGACAGTCAGAACATCTTTGATAATACTCTTTTGGATCTTGGTTGTGGCAGGAAGACACCTGAGAAATCTTAGCTCTGAACTACACAACACCACTAAAGTATTCCAGAGATAGAACATCTAAGTATGGGAGTATGTTCTCTATTCATTTCAGCTCAATTCAACCAATATTCCTTGAGTGCCTATTATATACATGATTTTGAGGAGTATGGAGAATGAAAACACAGAATGCTCAAGAAAATTAAACTGGCATTAGAAAGGAGAGGACAATTAGATTTATAAGTAGATATATAACCGTACTAAGGGAAGTAAGAAAACCACCACAGTATTTTGAGTGTTTAAAGAGGGGAAAGATTACATCTAGCTGAGTAATCCCCAACATGTATTATCAAGCCACCTGCTATTCACTGGAGAGACATAATCCCTGCCCTGGAGATTCAGTGGGGAAGATAAGTACAAATAAGTACTTTTAGCAGATCCTCTGCAATGCAGTGATCAAGGGCACTTAACCAAGCATGGGAATTTAGAGAAAGTTTATTAGAGGGCAAGACTTTTCCTAAAGTCTCAAAAATTGAAAAGAACATGGAAAGGAATTCCAGGCTGAAAGATTGTCATGTACATAGCACCCCTACCCCACTCCCACTCCCACCGGCCCTATCCCAGCGTTTAGTCTTCTTTCAACAGAAAATGGCAAAGTACAGAAAGTTTGGTATTATAGCCTAAAGTTTAATTGGAGGTAATAGTGAGAAATGAAGCTTAAGATAAAGGGCCTATTTGCTGTCTTGTTTACTGCTGAACACTAATGTGAAGTGTGGGGTCATTAAAAATATTTTTTGAAAAACTGAATGAATGATATGCTGGGTTTAAGTTCCTGTGGACTATCCAAGTAAATAAATGTGGCAGGCATTGGGAGAGACTCTGGGCTGGAAACACAGATTGGGAAGTCACCTCTTGTCAATTGTGTTTAAAATCAAGAGCAAATGAAATTGCACCAATAGAGTATGAAGAATGAGCAAAGTACCAAGGGTGAAGCCTTGGGATATACAAATATTTAAAGGGCAAATAAAAGAAGTCCCCCATGAGGGAAAAGACAGAAGTAAGAAAAAAAATAGAAGAGAGATTTGATATGTGTCCATCAGGTAGGCCATTAATGGGGTTCATCGATGGGCTCATGAGAGTTTTTAGTGCAATAGCCAGGGCAGAAGTTAGATTGTGATTTATTGTAGAGTAAATGGGAAGGGTGAGAAAGTTGAGATAGTGAGCATAGACTTCTCTTTCAAGTCACTTAGCTCAGAAGGGAAGAAAGAGGATGATCTCTAAACGGCAACCCAGGTTCAAGAAGAAAAAAATAATATGATGAAAAATTTAAATAGGTTTCTGGGCTAAGGGGAATGAGCAAATAGGCAGTAAGAGATTGAAGATTTAGGTAAATAAAAGGGATATTGACAGAACAAGGTCTCGGAAGAGATGAAAAAAGAATGGGGCTATGTGTGGGGAGCTGGGCCTGGAACCAAAGGAAGAATACCTCATCCTCTAACTGGAAGAAAGAGTGTAAGGATAGGTCCAGAGATATCTAGAAAGGGGCGGAGTAGGGTGCTGAGATAACATACATGTAAATGTCTCGCTGAAGGAGAAGGTGATGTCATCTGCTGAGAAAGATGTGGCTTTGGTTGGGATCTTGAGCATGATGACAGTTTTGAAATGTTGCTGAATAAAATAAGTAGGTTAAGCAAGGGCAAGTGAAAGATTGAACAGAATTGATTGCCTACTTGAGATTAAGGGCTGCAGATTTATAGTGGCATCAGTCTGAACGCTGATTTTCTCCAACTGTGCTCAACAAGCTGGGTCAAAGAAATACAGAAAGTGTTTTTTGAATTGATTCTGCATTGAGGTTTTGTTAAACAAGTGAAGGAAAAAGACAGAGATCCAGTATAGTTGAAGATATTGGTGAGATAATTGTTTCGGCAATGAGCCATCTGTATCACCTGGGTAAAGCATTGAGGCCAGGAGAGGGGTCAAGAAACTGTGTTTTTCCTGGGATAGAAGAGCAGAGATGGTGAGAGCAAAGGCAGGAATAGACTGGAAGGATCAGATATTTTGGTCATCTCTAGATATTAGATGGGAAGCAGTCCACTTGATGACTTTTATGTGGGTGATCCTGGAGGTGAGGAAGATGAGGAATTAGATGGGTTGTGCAGATGGATGCAGAAGTCACCCAGGATGATGAGGGACAAAGAATATGTTAAAAAATGTAGCCAAGTGCACTAGTATTATAAAGGAACCAGTAGATTAGTGAGGGGACATCAGTGAATGAGTAAAGACCATTGAGTCTATAAAACAACAAATAAGGGCTGTTACATCAGTGTTATTAGGTTTACAAGCATCTATGAGAAGAAATAACACTTGAGTATGTGCTACTAGGTAGTGTGTTTTAAATGTTTGATTGAATCATGGGAACTTGCTGATATTTGATCATTTAGACCTATAAAAGTGGTAATTTCATATGTTGCATGTATTAACTCATTCATTCTCACAGCTATCTTCTGAATTAGATTGCTGTTTAGCAGCTAAGGAAGCAGAAGCAGAGGAATAATAAGTAACTGGCCCAAAAGAATAATAAGTAACTGGCCCAAGATCACCTGCTGAGTAGTAGAGCCTAGTTTGAGAAGTCTGGCTCCAGAACCTGTAGTCTGTCTCAGAGAAGGGAATGCCAACCCTACCCATACTGTCCTTTTAGCCTTATGGTGTGTGAAGTATGTGAGACTGAACTCCTATTGAGTGTATAATGAACAGGTAAATGCCATAAAAGAAATGAATGTGGTTGTCTCATACCTCCCTGCTCTGTGCTTCCCCTTTGTGCTGTGTTCTCCTTCACTCCCATACTTCCTAATGGCAGAATACAGGCATACCTCAGAGATACTGTAGGTTCAGTTCCGGAACACCACAATAAAGCTGGTATTGCAATAAAGTAAGTTGTAATCTTTTTGCTGATGGAGGATCTTGACTTCAGTTTGTAAAAAACACATCTGTGAAGCACACACACAAAAAATGAGGTATGCCTATACCAGCGGTTCTCAACCTGTGGGTCGCGAACAATGAAAATACATCCTGCATATCAGATATTTACATTATGATTCATAACAGTAGCAAAATTACAGTTATGAAATAGCAACGAAAATAATTTTATGGTTGGGGGTCACCACAACATGAGGAACTGCATTAAAGGGTCGCGGCATTAGGAAAGTTGAGAACCACTGGCCTATACCCTTCTGTTCCTCCTTGCTGAATTTAAACCTAGTGTGTTCCTGGTTTCCTGATAGGGGTTTACTAGCAGAGAAGCAGGAAAGGGAATTCTCAACATTGCACATACACAGTTGCAGGAGTTTGAAAAACAGCAAGGATCACAGTTCATTCAGAAATAACAGGACATTCTATATATGGGACATGAATTGGGATAGTGGGAGAGGTTGTTTGTAAGAAAGAGTAACAGAGGTTTTTTAAGAGTTGGTCTTGAAGGACTTTTTATTATTTTAGAGAACTTAAACGTTTTCCTCTATGTTGTGGCTAGCCATTGAAAGATTCTAAGCAGCAAACTGCCATGAAAAAATTATGGGTAAGTGTCTGTAAGGATGCAATTAAAGGAGAGAATTCTAGAGGCAGGAGATGAGTTAGGAAGCTTTTGCAATCATACATGTGAAAGAATGGGGCTTGGGAATGAGCCTATCTAAGTGACTGAAGGGTAATTTCCTAGCATAGATGAATGATCACATTGGGGCCTCTGGATTTAGGTCATCCTAAAAGCCACTTGTACACACACTTTTGGTGGGCCTTGTGCAGATAGAATTAGAGAAAGACCTAGTTCCTGACCTAGGGGTATTTAATCTAGATGGAAAATGTGGATTAGGTACACTGTATAATTAGCATATTGACAAGGAAGATAGCCAGCAAATGTGTAAATTGTTTAAATATTGATAATATGGTCTGGCTATGCAATACGTAAATCAATGAATATTATCAATGAGAGGGACCTAATTCTGATAGGAGTAGGACAATATTGTAGGACAAGCCTTAGCTGATTTGGGTCAGTGGATAGAGTGTCGGCCTGAGGACTGAAGGGTCCCAAGTTCAATTCCAGGCAAGGGCACATGCCGGAATTGTGGGCTCAGTCCCCAGTCGGGGGCATGTGGGAGGCAGCCAATCAATGATTCTCTCATCATTGATGTTACTCTCTCTCTCTCCCTCTCCCTACGTCTCTGAAATCAATAAAAATATATATATTTTAAAAGTATTGACGAATATGTAAAAAACGGGAAAAGAACATGGAAAAAGATGTTTTTCAAATAAGTCTTTTCATGAGCTTAGTAAATTTGATAAGGAAGATAACCAATCTTTACTTTCACTTTGGTTGAAATAAACTTCCCTAGTCCTGTTCATTGGCTGAATTGACCTGAGTTCCAGGGATTTGCATGTGGAAAACTAATGCCATGGCAGAATTACTAGACTGTAAATTCATCAGGAAGTCTGGTGATATCATAAACCATGGGAAGCCAAAGTCCTGCAGCAGTATCAGAAACCTCCCAGTTTGATTTAGCACTGGTAATCCATTTTATTCCTCTCCATTAGTTATTACAATAATAACAGATTGGCGACACAGCACCATTTTCTGCCTCTAGAGCTGTCTACTGCTGGGCACAGCTGCTCCCAGTCATTCTTTCCAGTGTAAATAATGGTTCACGTTTCCATGGGCTGTCGCGAGATGTTTCTGTACTTGTGAAAGGAGCCCATGTCACCACCCTATTGAGGAACATTGAAGGTATGGTGAAGCCGAGGAAATGAGTAAGAAAGCCAGAACTACCCCCTCCCTAAAATATGATTTTTGCTTTTAGGACATTTAGATTGATTAGATGTTGATTATGTGAATTTTCATGATTGTGGGGCAAGCAAATTCTATCACTTGTTTCTGTCTGATGCAGGCCTTTTACTTTGGAACTTTCTCTTTCATGTTAGATGTAAATAATGAACTCCTTTGTTGTGAGAGAGGGTAAGTTGCAGGCAGTAAACACTTCAGCAAGGAGCATCTTTAGATCTTAACGCCTTTGGCAATAAAAGCTGAGAGCCAGAAACAGGCCAGAGAATTTGAGGCAGAAACCATTAAAACTTCCATTTTATTTATTCACTGAATTGCATTCAGAACTAAGCAAGAAATGGATGGAATGACAATTATTAAGAAAGAGTAAGGGTAAACTGAGGCCACCTGAATAATAAAAATTTAAGTTTGGATTTAAAGATCTATTTTAGAACTCAGTGAATTCTGTGAAAATTTGGGAGGATTATGTAGACCTAGCATAAAGGAAATGAATAAAAATGTTTCTTTCTCTTCCTCTGATCTCTATAAGGAATTAGAGGGTGTGTTAAAAACTTTTAAATATCGGTTTGAGAATTTGTCAGTTAGGGAAACAATTATTTTTCTGTGTGTAGGCAAGCTTATACATTTCAAAATCTGGTCTCTTTTAAAGTCCTAATTCTGAAAATCCTATTTCAATATGATTATTAATTTAGTCTCCTTCTAAATATGAAACCATATAGTCATATAAAAAAGAAATCTAAAATATACAGGTGAAAATATATATGCAGATCTTCCTTTTTATCTTTCTTATTTTGACATTTTAAATTGTATTTTCAGATGTGATTGGTGGACATCTAATATCTTCTTTATTATATGAAACATCAATATTTCCACCTCAGGTCTTATAGAATTCATACTCACATCCTATAGGTAACTTAATCGACTGAAAATTAAAACCCCCATGATAAGGGGAATAATGAACACCCTTACATGCATTATGAGAGACAAATGCACTTGCTCTTAAAACCTGTGTAAGTAGACATCTTTCCCCAGTTTCTGCAGCAGTGAGGAGAGCAGAGATTTGGGATGCTAGTTATCCTGTCAGATATTCAGTACCTCTATTCTGAGGCCTGCTGCTTGGGATCTGGGCTGGCGGTTTGGAGCAGATTGGCTCTAAAATTTTGCTGTCCTTGGCTGATAATGTATAAGTGATAAATAACTTAAAACATCCTGCATAGTTTCCCATTTTATTTTTATTCCACAGTTTCGTATAGTCTATAGTTTCAAATAGCTGGAGGAATTGCTCTGTGATTAAAGGAAATTGAGACTATGTACCGTATTCCTTCCAAGCGTTGACTAAGAAGGTTCTCTGAATATTTTTCAGAGACAGATTGGGGGAACTATGCACCATTTTAATGTCCTTTTAATTTGAAAGTTAAACTCAATCCTTCTAATTGCTTGTAGGTATTGGACAATATGAATATTTCCATTGGAAAATATGGAGAGGACAATTTATCATTGAAGGACTTGTCATTTTTATCTTAGCTGAATCGGGTGCCAGTATATACAGTTTGTGCTTTCAAGCACAGGTTGATTTATTATGATGTGGACCTGCAGTTTTTTAGGACTCCATAAAACTGGATTTTTTTTGTAACTTAGTAAAGCCCACATTTTGCCTTGTTGATTTTAAAGCTACCATTATTGGGTCACACAAGCTAGAAAGCAAGGATAAAAACCCAAATTTGGAGGGAAAAGTCTATCATTTTATGACATATAATAAAGATTTATTCAATTTTATTCAACTAAAGATTATAATTTAGGCAAGATGAGCTAATAATGAGGGCATGAAACGAGTTTCAACAAGATAGGCAGCATTTTGATGTTCTCTTACCCACCTCTGGGCATAGGTTCTGGTGTCTGCCATACCTGTGTGGCTTCAACTCCACCACTCCATAACTCTGTAATCATAGGCACATTGTTTAACTGTTTTTGAATTTGCAAAGCTGAAAATGGTGTATCCTCATAGATTTTTTAAGATGAGTTCATGAGATAAGAACAACAATGAATGAGTACAAGTAATAACATTGAGTGTCTCTTATGTTTTAGGGACTATGCTGAACATCTTAGATGATCATAGTTAAGCCAATTAAGCACCTTTCACATAGGCATTCAACTTCTACCTGCTTCTGTTCCTCCCTATCCCAAGTTTACTAATTCCTTAGGAGAGAGGGATTTCTTTTATTTGCTCATATATTCACCCATACATTTGTGTATCTATTCAACAAATACATGATAAACTCTTTCTGGTTTTAGGAACTATTCTAAAGCCTGGAAATATAACAAGTGACTAAGAATCTACTCTCGTACATTCTAGTGCAGGAGACTGACAATGGACAGACAAATAAATAAAAAATATAATACTTCATGTAGTAAAAAATGCTATAAAAAATAAACTAGGTAAGCAGATAGAAAGTGGCCAGAGTACCAGGAGACATAAAGGAAGAGAGAGTGCTATTTTAGATAGAACAGCGATTTTCATCCAGTGTGTCACAAGAAATTCCCTTAGATTCTCAAATAAAAAATAAAAAAAGACAACAGCCAACACAACAGTAGCCATCCAGTGTAAATGAATCTAAATTATACCTAATTTTTTGTTGTCAAATTGGCAAAAAGATACATTTTTTGGTGTGCCACAGAATTTTAGTAATTAGTTTATGTGTGCCATGAGATGAAAAAGGTTGAAAATCTCTGATCCAGGGAAAGAGACTTCAGCAGTCCTGACTATACTCATGTCAAGGTCATTCCAAAAGTAACATTCTTACTCAGATGTGGAACTCAATATGCAATGAGTTGTAGAAAGAAAGTTTTAAAAAATCAGCAGCATACATTATTGCATATTTTCTTTGTGCTAGCAAGCAAACAGTAATACAGTATTTCTTTTATACATATAAAGCACTTAGAAAGTAGAGCATAGTAAGGTTATGTAATTGTGTGCAATTATTAGTCTATTTGAGGAGAGTAAAAAGATACTATGATCTACATCTACTACTCATTTCTGCTTATAACTAAAAAATAACCATACATATAGAACAGAATCAGATGGTAATGTAGTGATGTCTGTTTATTAAATTTTTTATTTTTTAAATTGATTTTGTTAGAGATAGAGGGTTGAGAGAGAGAAACATTGATGTGAGAAACATCAATCAATTGCCTCCCGTATGCACACCAATGGGGACTGAACCCACAACTTGGGCATGTGCCCTGATCAGGAATCGAACCAGCAACCTTTTGGTGCATAAGACAAAGCTCAACCAACTGAGCCACACCAGCCAGGGCTACTTATTGGATTTTGTAGGTAAATTATTAAGCCATGTCCAAAATAAATATATAGACACCATGAACTTGGGAACAGTTGTTCCACAAGGGAACTAAAGCCAGATTACTAGTATGACTCTTGCAGGATCTAGGCTTTACTACAAGAACTATCTTATTGCTCAGTTATTTTCTTTCAGCACTTTAAAGATGTCATTTCATTGTCTTCTGCCTTGCATAGTTTGTGGCAGGAAGTCTGTTGTAATTCTTATCTTTGTTCCTCTCTATATAATATGACTTTTCTTTTTCTGGCTGCCTTCAAGATTTCCTCCTTATTTTAAATTTTCAGTAGTTTGAATATGATAGGATTTGTTGTTATTGATGATGATAATGATCCTACTCAGGATTCTTTATGTTTCTTAGACTTATGGTTTGATGTCTTCAGTTATTTTTTGGAAAATTTTAACTGTTGTCCTTTCCAACATTTCTTCTGCCTTATTCTCTCCTGTTAAAGGTTTTCTCTGGTTTGAAAACCTGCCTCCTCCCCACCCCCCAATATTTCTCATGGAGGTCCTTGAAGAATAGTCTGGGAGTAGTTTTGAACATCCCTGTGATTGCAGCTCTCACTCTACTTTACAATTGTCCTTTAGGAATTCTTTAAATATTTAGCTGAATTCTTTTTAACTACTTATAGCGCCTGGTTTCTCTAGTTCTGTGTTGTGCCACAGGTGAGCCAGTCTACAGCAGGTTCCAAAATCATTGGAGGAGCCTGTCCCTTGTTGGATGTTAAGATGTTTACCCTGTCACCTCAGTTCTGTGGGCTCAAGTAATGGTTTTATGTTTTATTCGGCTTTTCTTTAGAGGGTGAATCTGATACTCTTTTCAGCTTTCTATACCCTAGGTAAAATCAAAATTCAAGTTCAGTGGGTTTTTTTATTTTTATTATTAACTAAAATAATAATTTATTCAGATTTCCTTAGTTTGTACCCCCCCCTTTTTTTTTTGGCCAGGCCAATTTACTTTATTTATTTTTCTTTATTGATTAAGGTATTACATATATGTCCTTATCCCCCCATTGTCCTCCCACCCCCACCCCAACTCATGCCCTCACGCCCCCTGGTGTCTGTGTCCATTGGTTAGGCGTATATGCATGCACACAAGTCCTTTGGTTGATCTCCCCCCAAGTTCAGTTGTTTTTAAATAGTTCTACAGACTCGCTTCAGGAGTTCCGCAAACATGTAATTTAAATTTTATTTTAAGTGTGTGAAAATTGTAATAAAATAAATCACGCTAAAATGTTTTATATAGTAAAATCATCACATTGGAGAACTACCAATTAAAATAATTGGGTTGCTCTGTTGGTTTTCTGTGTTTGTTTTTTTCAGACTTCATGAAACCTTCTGCCACCACTTCACATTATCTTTGAACTTCTGGCACCCATGGCATTGATTAGGATGGGTGTGGCTCTACATACTTAAATTCAGCATGTGTGTGTCCACACATGTAAAATTGCAAAAGCAGGGTTCACCATTGCAACTACATACACACAGCAGTCAGTTAAATGCCAGGCAGTGTCAGTGACACCTACCTTCACTGCACACCAGTTAGTTGTGCAGTAACAAGTAAACAGATAGCATGCTGCATCATGACATCATGTTCTTAGCACGTATTGTTCTTTTCCTGATTTAGTATTTCATAAGGAATATAAGCAGTTCTTAAAAATTTCTAATAATTCTTTGAAAAAAATTGTTGCTCTTTCTATTTCAAGCCTGTAGATCAATTTCATTGAAGGTTTTCTTTTCTTTTTAAAGAGCTTTTGAAACTACCTGGGTAAATCAAAATTTTCTTGACACTGTGCAAAAAAATGAAATGCAGAAATAAGTAATATAGAGGTTAAGGCTAATTGAAGCATATAACTATCATCTCCCTACTTATAAATTTTTATATGAAAATATCTTCATTGTTAATACTGATTAAAACTATGTAATATATTTAAATGTATGATATAATTATTTTAATCAAAACTGTTTTTTAGCTCTGGCCAATGTGACTCTGTTGGTTGGGCATCATCCCATGCATCAAAAGGTTGCTGATTCGATTCTCAGTCAGGGCACCAAAAAAAACAACAACAAAAAACTGCTTTTATTAATCTGTTTATTTATTGGGGTTCTGCATAATGTTTGGTTTTCAAGAAAGAATGGCACTGCCAAGGTATGCTTGCCCTCACTCTAGCTCAAAATAACTTTAATTCTCACTGGTTTGGTGGAAAGAGTAATAATAATGGCAATCATGTAAATAGAACTTATAATGAGTCACAATTTTCTAAGCATTTTACATGTTATTTAATCCTTATATCAATCAACTCCTGTGAAACAACAGGTGCTTATCATCCCCATTAATCAGATAAGGGAAACAGACACATGGTATATGTGAGATCACAGAGCTAGTAAATAACAGACCTAGGATTCAAACCTATGCAGTCTGGTCCAGAGTGTGGATTTCTTACTGTGGACCATGAACTATACTGGTAGATAGAATGTTAAAATGGAAGTCTAATTCATTGTGAAATTTTGTTTCTTTTTCCTTTCCAATGTATCTCTCTTTCTCTAGCTATATTTTCATTTTTCCAGTTGTGGATTAAATGATAGATATGTTATTTACCCATTGGGACACAGCAAGGATTGGAAAATTAAGTAGCTTAAGATATGGCCCCTTGCTTGGAGGCATTTTCTCCCCGGGTCACAGGTCCTGGTACTCACAGGTGAGTCAGTAGGTGTGCTTATTAAGTGATCACAAAATATTTGCTGTAGAAGAAAAGTACCTAAGGAATAGTATTTAATTTTAATGGTTATAGTTTTGGAGTTCGGGATTTTCTAAATGGAAAAATATTTCTAGGATGAAGAAATTAAGCAAAGTCTTTCTTTTTAAGTAAAGCGTCTTTTTAGAAAAAGTCGTTGAAAATCATATTAAATCAAGTCCTAGATGGCTGGACTTGAAAGAACTTTAAAATTATTCACTTTTGAAATATGCCTATTGGTTTTATTTTTGCTAAACATGGTGGAATGGAAAGGAGGGAAAGCCAAGTTGCTTCTAATGCTGTCAAATATTCTATCTGTACTTCCAGACATCTTCATTCTGAAAGTCAACTGGTAGTGTATCCTGGATATAAAATATCACCAAGTAGCCCTGGCCTGGTGACTCACTTCCTTGGAGCATCCTCCCATGCACCAACGGGTTGAAGGTTCGATTCCCAGTCAGGGCACATACCTAGATTGGGAGTTCGATCCCTGGTTGGAGTGCGTATGGGAAGGCAAACAATCAGTGTTTCTCTCTCACATTGATCTTTTTTTTTCTCTCCCTTCCTCTCTCTCTAAAATCTATTTTTTAAGAACACAAAACATATCCTCCGGTAAGGATAAAAAAGAACACAAAATAGTCAAAATAGACACTTTGCTAGAAAGCTATATTTTGCATTAAGCACATTTGAAATTTTCCCATCTTAGGATACTGGATTTATATATTTGAAATTTATAAGGATTAGATGATAATATGAATATATATTTAGAAGAATTATATTTCTTTCAGAGACTCTCATTATTTGGTATATACCGTATAAATAGAAGACATTCTTCCTCTCACAATTTGAGTTTCTTTCCTTTATGTTGCCTCTTTGTTGGCTAACATTTTCCATAGGAAAATTTTGCTGAAATTTTTTTCTCCAAATAATGATAGAGAACATAGCTACATTTTGAAACCCTGGTAATGAATGAAAAAAAAATATTTTTATGATAGTGTGATTTGTTATGGAGAGCAATTCAAAATTACTAGTGCTAAATATTAAAACCTGAGTAAATCCTATCTAATAATAGACAAAGATTAAAATTAACCGTACCTCCGCTACGCTTCCCATTGGCTATTCAGCGAGATATGCAAATTAAGCACCAACAAAGATGGCGGCTGGCAGCCACACAGCTGAAGCGAGCAGGAGGCTTGCTTGCTCCAGTGATGGAGGAAGCCAAGCTTCCTTCCTGCTGCGGCCAGGCTCTGAGCTCCACTCTAAGCAACAAAGTTGCAATTATAGAAGCTAAACAAACCCCAGATACCTGCTTTCAGCAGGCCGTGGCCTCGGAGCTGGAGCGGTAACAAAGTTTCAATTATAGAAGGTAAATAAATCCAAGAATAAAAAAGAAAAAAGAAAAAAAGGAGAGGCTGGGAGCTTCAGTCGCCGGCGGGCTTGGCCAGCCTGAAAACCCTCAGCCCCTCATCCATACTGGCCAGGCACCCCAGTGGGGACCCCCACCCTAAAGGGGGTGTGGCCAGCCTGAAAACAGCCATCAGCCCCTCATCCAGGCTGGCCAGGCACCCCAGTGGGGACCCCCACCCCGAAGGGGGTGTGACCAGCTGCAAACAGCCATCAGCCCCTCACCCAGGCTGACCAGGCACCCAAGCGGGACCCCCACCCTGATCCGGAACACCCTTCAGGGAAAACCAGCCGGCCCCCACCGGTGCACCAGGCCTCTATCCTATATAGTAAAAGGGTAATATGCAAACTGACCCTAACAGCAACAAGACTGGTCACTATGACACACACTGACCACCAGGGGGCAGATGCTCAATGCAGGAGCTGCCCTCTGGTGGTCAATGAGCTCCCACATGGGGGAGCTCTGCTCAGCCACAAGCCAGGCTGATGGCTGCCAGTACAGCGGTGGTGGTGGGAGCCTCTCCTGCCTCCTCAGCAGCGCTAAGGATGTCCGACTGCAGCTTAGGTCTGCTCTCCACTGGCAAGTGGACATCCCCCGATGGCTGCCAGGCTGCCAGAGAGATGTCTGATTGCCAGCTTAGGCCCAATCCCCTGAGGAGCAGGCCTAAGCCAGCAGGTGGTCATCCCCTGAGGGGTCTCAGACTTTAAGAGGGCACAGGCCGGGCTGAGGGACCCCCCTCCCCCCGAGTGCACAAATTTTTGTGCACTGGGCCTCTAGTCTTAGATAAGAGCAGAGTATATAGGATCTATTGTTTATTGTATTGTATTGTATCATATTGCATTGTATTGATTTTTCAGAGAGAGAGGAAGGGATCGGGATAGAGAAATAGAAACATTTATGAGAGAGAAACATCATTGATTGGCTGCCTCCTATATGCCCCTTAATGGGGATCGAGCCCACAACCCCGGTCATGTGCCCTGACTGTAATCGAACCAGCAACCTCTTGGTTCATGGGTTGACAGTAACCACTGAGCAACGCCTTCTGGGTAGGATCTATTATAGGCTTCCTCTAAAAGTCATTTTCTAAATGTCTTTCTTGAGAACACTAATAAAGGTGATCCAGATGAATCTGCAAATGAAATGGGGGACCAATAGAAGTTGCCATGATAACCTGAGTCCAGGGAAGCTGGAGATATGAGTTGAGATTGAATGCTCACTGGAGGCTCCACACCTTATCTCAACCAATAGATGTCAAAAGAGAGAGTTAAATGTGAGGTTTGCGGAGGGAGAACCAAGATGGTGGCATAGGTTGGCGCCGGAGTTTGCTGCTTTGAACAACTACTTCAAAAGTGAAACTAAAAGACGGAACAGACATCACGCAGAACCACAGGAAGGCTGGCTGAGTGGAGGTCCTACAACTAGAAGGAAAGAGAAACGCATACGGACACTCAGAGGAGGCGCAGTGCTGAAGTCAAATTCTGAGGTGCGGAGTGCGCGGAGCGGGCTGGCGGCCGAGGGCGCGGTTGTTGTTTTCAATCGGGAGGGAGTCGAAGACTCTGAGCTCCAGATACGGGCGAGTCTTTAGGGACCCAGACTCAAACGGGAGAAGCGGGACTGTCTGGCTTCCGTCAGAGCGAGTGCAGCTTTCTCTCCGAGCTTTGCAGTGGGTGCTGGGACTCAGAGAGGCAGACCCCTGGGGACAGGACTGAGAGCCGCCATAACTGCTCTCTCCGGCCCACCCTGTTGATCCTGTGCGACCCGCTCCGCCCAAGCCCTGCACAGAGGCATTTGCCGGATAGCCTCAGGCAAAGGCTAGATTAGCACCTCCCTAGAGGACAGAAGTTCTCTCACTGCTGACACAGCTGATTCTCATAGCCACTTGGCCTGGAGGTCAAACCCTCCCTGGGATTAGCTACAACAATCAAGGTTTAACTATAAGACTGCGAACAAAGACCACTAGGGGGTGCACCAAGGAAGCATAACAAAATGCGGAGACAAAGAAACAGGACAAAATTGTCAATGGAAGATATAGAGTTCAGAACCACACTTTTAAGGTCTCTCAAGAACTGTTTAGAAGCCGCCGATAAACTTTATGAGATCTACAAGAAAACTAATGAGACCCTCGATGTTATATTGGAGAACCAACTAGAAATTAAGCATACACGGACTGAAATAACGAATATTATACAGACTCCCGACAGCAGACCAGAGGAGCGCAAGAATCAAGTCAATGATTTGAAATGCGAGGAAGCAAAAAACACCCAACCGGAAAAGCAAAATGAGAAAAGAATCCAAAAATGCGAGGATAGTGTGAGGAGCCTCTGGGACAGCTTCAAGCATACCAACATCAGAATTATAGGGGTGCCAGAAGATGAGAGAGAGCAAGATATTGAAAACCTATTTGAAGAAATAATGACAGAAAACTTCCCCCACCTGGTGAAAGAAATGGACTTACAGGTCCAAGAAGCGCGGAGAACCCCAAACAAAAGGAATCCAAAGAGGACCACACCAAGACACATCATAATTAAAATGCCAAGAGCAAAAGATAAAGAGAGAATCTTAAAAACAGCAAGAGAAAGTTACTCAGTTACCTACAAGGGAATACCCATACGACTGTCAGCTGATTTCTCAACAGAAACTTTGCAGGCCAGAAGGGAGTGGCAAGAAATATTCAAAGTGATGAATACCAAGAACCTACAACCAAGATTACTTTATCCAGCAAAGCTATCATTCAGAATTGAAGGTCAGATAAAGAGCTTCACAGATAAGGAAAAGCTAAAGGAGTTCATCACCACCAAACCAGGATTATATGAAATGCTGAAAGGTATCCTTTAAGAAGAGGAAGAGGAAGAAAAAGGTAAAGATACAAATTATGAACAACAAATATGCATCTATCAACAAGTGAATCTAAGAATCAAGTGAATAAATAATCTGATGAACAGAATGAACTGGTGATTATAATAGAATCAGGGACATAGAAAGGGAATGGACTGACTATTCTTGGGGGGGGGAGGGGTGTGGGAGATGTGGAAGAGACTGGACAAAAATCGTGCACCTATGGATGAGGACAGTGGGTGGGGAGTGAGGGCGGAGGGTGGGGCGGGAACTGGGAGGAGGGGAGTTATGGGGGGGAAAAAGAGGAACAAATGTAATAATCTGAACAATAAAGATTTAATTTAAAAAAAATGTGAGGTTTGCTGCTAGTTCTTGTCTTCTGGATAAAGAGAACAGTATGGGCACCAGCATGGAGGAATAAAGCAACCTGGCATGACCCATACACAGTTCTATTGTAAGGAGCATACAGCTGGATGACCAGACAGGTAGCATAGCATGGAAAGAAAGTCAGTCACCCTATGCAGCTGACCATTCCAGAGAAAATTGAAAGCCAGGAAACAAATTTAAGCCAAAAAATAACATTGTGGCTTTACTTTTTAGAAAGGTTATTCTAGCAGCTGAGTTGAGGGCAAATTAGGAGGACAGAGCAACCTGAGGCAGGGGAATCAAATTAAAATTATATTGCAGTGGTTCAGCATGATATGATGAGGGTCTATAGGCAACAGAAGTGGATTTGAAGAAGAGCTGAATGGATTGAATATGAGACAAGTTAAGGAAGATAGTAAATATACCTAAATGATTTGTTTTCATAGGGTTTTACCTTTAGAAGGAGTAAAATTCTTCTTTGGTATCTACATTAAAAACATTTCAATAACAACAACAAAAATACTTGATTTTAGCAAAGATACCCAAAAATATATAGTACAAATAGTACAATAGCTTAAACAAGCTTATTTAACTTCCAAATTTATCGGAAAAAATAATAGAATGGAATATTTTGAATGGAGCATAATACTGCTAAGATCAGTACTGTTAGGTAGGTTTCTTTGTGGACCAATTAATTTACTTTATTTGATGGCCTTATCCCAGCCAGTCATTTACAAAAGTGGATAAAATATGAGGAATCCATTACCATTACTAGAAAGCCAGTTCAAAGCAAGTAATATGCATATATACCCATCATTAACCTAAAATAAAAAACTGCAAGAAAAATAGAAATAGGCCACAATTTCCATTTGCAACTTATTATGTCAGCTGATCCTCTTTTAAATTAATATTCTTTTTTAAAGCCTTTCATAATCCCACCTCAAGTCATCCTTGACATAAAATAAAAAAGGAACACTTCAAAAGAAAGCATTTTGTAAGCCTTACCTCTGGAAAATATTAGAAATAAATTCTTAATAGCAAAACATTTAGAATTTTTATATCCAGAATAGTATATAAATATAAAAAGTCATCTTCAATAATTTCCTTATGGAAACAAAATTAAAATTCTTAAATCCAGTATTTTCACAGAAACTATTTTAAGATGAAAAATGAGAAAGATTCTACCTAAAATTCCACTATGTCCTCTCTTCATGGCCAACTTTTGGGGCAACACTAAAAATATAAAAAGCTTATCTGGATATATGGCTCAGTTAAAATATTTGTGCTAGTGGAAGTTTCTAAAGATATTTTATCATATCACTTAACTAAGGATAATTTTTGGGTGGACAATAAAGGTCAAGGTAATGAGCCAGCATTGAAGTCTAGTTGTTCATAAGTGAAAATGGCTGCGTTTTCTTTCCCTATTTTTTAAGATTCAATTTCACACACACACAAAAACAAAACAAAACAGAAAAAAATATTTATGAAATTTACCCTTGGAAATGGTACTGTTTTATAAAGGACAATTAAGGCTTTTGTTCTATACACATTTCATTCTTTCTAGAATCCAGGACACTTATTGGGGCCAGTGGTATTTAGGAGCAATTCATTCTCTATGTTTTATTCTGGTTCTACTTGATAATACTTGTCTAGTTTTAAAGATCATATTTCTATGTAGAAATTTGGGGTATAATTCCATAGAAGTATTTTGGAATACTTTTAATAATATATAAGTGTGTTGTGTGTATGTGTGTGTATATATATGTATACATTTTTCTGTTTCTTTGTTGTACCATGATCTCTTTTCTTATGGCAGTCATGCTTAACATTTCACATCCACCAATTTAATTTGAGGCTTTGTAAGTGAGTGCAAATTTTTCTTCAGGTAATTTTGAAACTTTTTGAATCATTGAATTGTTTATTCCTAGAAACAACCAGACCACCATTCATTTGCATTATTCTGTTAATGCCATATGTAGTATTTCATAGAATGATCTTTCCTCATTTTTTAAACATGTGTGTAGAGAATCTGTGATGACAATTGAACAGCCCAACCCTATTAAATAGTAATTTATGCAGCAATAAAAATATAAATAAATCTATGTAATGTGGGCTTGCAGCTGAAGGCAGCTGTGTTAAGCATGTTTTTTAGTCTCGTACATCAAAGTAAAACATACAGTGCTGTATGAGAATGTGTAGAGTGGATGTCTTCGAAGTATCCCTGTAGTAGCTATGCTTTTGTGCCCACCCCATGAGTATGAGGGAGGTCATTGGTCTATGTCCATCAGGAATGATACACGCAATAATGAACATTACAGAAATACTATTTTTTCAGAGGATTCAAAGCATTTTTACAGCCATCATCTCACTTGTCTTCAGTGCCTTTTGAAAATAATTTCTCAAGGACATTGTTCTCTAACTTATCTGAATTATTGAAATATCCAAAAAAGGTATCTTTAGCAGTGATGCTGAGAAATTAAAGCATCACACTGTTCACCTAGAATCTTCACTCCCAGCTGTTCAAACCAATATTCCATATGACTCTACTATAGTTACTGAGGAAAGTAAAATCAGAGGACAAAAGTAAAGGAGAATAGAACATCTGAAGGAATAATTGCAGGATGTAGAATAACTTGCCAAAAGTAGCAAGAACATGGGTTTGGTCTGAAAACAGACTGGAAGACAGCCAAGAGAGGGAAAATTCCTATCTAATATGATAAAAATTAGTTACATTTAATAAACTTTCTTTTATTACCTTGTTGGTTAACCTCTTGACTTCTGTTATATGTTAATTAGCATGAAAAAGGGGTGTGTGTGTGTGTGTAGGTATGAAACACAAGGTAAAATAAAGCTGAGTTCTATCAAATGTTCAGATGTGAAATAATGATCCATATTTCTGGAAGTACATCACAATTGTCTTAAGCAGATTTTTTAAAAATGAAACTGGAATGTGATTGTTGGGAGCCACAAAATGCATTCATTGAGTACAATTTTACTAGTAGCAATTCATTTATTTATTATGTAGGATGTCTTGTCAATACAAATTAAAGATTATATTTTGTCTTCTCTACAAGTAATCTAGAGCCAAGGATGAAAACCCCATAATATATTTTTAGGATTTAACCATTTATTATGATAGATAATGGCAGAGCAGAAACAGAAGGCACCAGTTAGTCTGCATTAGCTCATGAGCCCTGGAGAACTTTTTTATGAACTCTAAAGGTTTGTGAAATTCTATCATTTGTGTTAGTTTTCTGATGTGGTCAGTTGTCCTCTATCCCTGGTCATTACAAGTCATTCTGCACACAACCAAGGAGCTTCTATTCTCAGAGGTTCTCTGTCAAGAATTTCCCCCTTCAGATGCTTTTTAGAAAGAATGAGCACCTTTGCCAAAAAAACTAAGAGCCTCCTCTCTAGCCAACCACTTTAACCACCATGGGGGAGGGATCCCAGCATGTAGAAGGGAAAGAATTGTGTAGTAGTAATAGAAAAGCCTATTTTTTAAAAAAAATATTTTTTTTATTGATTGATTTCAGAGAGGAAGGGAGGGAGGGAGAGAGGGAGAGAGAGAGAGAGAAAGACATCAATGATTAGAAAGAATCATGGGAATTGAGCCTGCAATCTGGGCTTGTGCCCTGATCAGGCATCGAACTGTGACCTCCTGGTCCATAGGTCAACACTCAACCACTGGGCCATACTGGCCAGGTAGAAAACCTATTTTTTATTTAGAATCCTGCCTGCTTGAAAAGCTAAGTTAAATATATGATAAAATCAAAAAAATATGTACAACTAATATTTACTGAGAAGATTCTATGTTGCCAAATACCAGCCCAAAACATAGCATATTCAGTAAAAGCTCAAATAGTCCTATAATTCTAGCATGTATGAAATAATGCATTTAGATCTGCATGCCATATTTTAAAATGGATATTAACAAACAGATGACTACAGTGATAAGGAATTTGGCCAACTGGGATTTCAGAGTTAATTAAAATGAGGACATTGCTCTAGGAAGAAAAGCTTTAGTGGGAACAAGATAAACCTTGTTAAATACAATTACTTAAAGGATATGCTATGAGAAAGGTATAGGAGATGGGGGGGGTAGGACATATGTAGCTAGAAACATCATATGCATTATGTCCTTTTCTTTATAAAACATATGCTAACAAAAATAAAGCTTAGTAAAATTTGGATTAATTCGAGTAGAGAGAAGATTGAGTGAAACATCATTTTAGGGGAGGGCATAGTTTTGTGTTTTTGTAAAGTTGGTGAATACTGCTTTAGAACATTTAAAGAGCTCCAAAAATAGAATTAGTCATTTAGAAAGATAAGTTTCAAGAAAGGGAGCTAGACAGACTGTATTTTTAAAAATAAGTCTGATTTTTCTTCAACCAGTTGTTGAGTTTTTCTTATAAGAAAAGCTTTTGTTTCAGAGGCCATTTCTAAAGGCCTATTGCATATATCCATAAAGCACATTGAAGGCTAAAGCTAGTGTGACCATAGAACACATTGGTATTACAATGCCTTTATACTAATAGGACCTCATGAGGTACAGTTTGCACATTTACCAAAATCAACAGCAAGAAATATATTCACAGATGAATAAAAATTTCCTTCATATGTGTTCTGAAGTTTATAAGAAGACTCAAGGTAGAATATTTAAATCATTTTTATTTTAATAAGAACCAAATATTCCAAATGTATTGAAATTATAAGTCATAAAGATAGCTTACATCACCAGGTTGGTTGATGGATGATGCTTATACATCAGTATGTAAGTTGATTGTGACATATCTGGGGATCTGGAGGTCCTTCATGAAGCTTGCTTCATTAAATATATGGCCCTCCATTCCACGGCTATATCATTTTATAAACAAATTAAAAGTATCTCACCAGCATAGATTATTTTTAACAACATAGTTTGAGAAGTGCTGGTAAGGGATATCTTCGTAAAAGTTCCTAGTGAAAGAAAACAGAGGACAGTAACTATATACTAGTAGTTGCAGAACTTGAGGCTGGTTGATTGGAATGTTTACATTTTCTTAATGGGGAGAGAATTGAGATGTTAGTTTGTCAAAGAGAGTAATCACAGATTACAAATGGAAAGAGAGAGGGAGATTGACTAACTGGGATAAAATGAAGTGGTGATTAGTATGGGCCCAAGAACTCTATAGATAGAGGGAAGAGAATGTTTCCTCCCCTAGTTAAGTGGTTCTCAGTGGAGGACACCTTAGCCCTCCAGGGCACATTTGGCAATGTCTGGTGACAGTTTTGTTTAACCTAGCTGGGTTTTTGTGGTGCTGTAGCATCTAGTAAGTATAAGCCAGGGATGCTGCTAAACATCCTACAATGTACAGGGCAGCCTCCATGACAAAGTATTATCCAGTCCAAAATACCTATAGTGCCAAAGTTGAGAAACCCATACCTAGTTCGGAGAGCAAGAATATATTGGGGGACAGTACAAAGAAATATTTTCTGTTGTAGAGATTTAAACTAAAGAAGCTTGAACCTTGTGGCCTTAATCTTATTAAAATAGAGAGCCACAGGTCTGATAGGACTAAGAGTTATGTTGTTAACATGAAGCAAAAATCAGAATTGGTTTAGCATAGTCTTGAGACCTCAGTTATTTTCTTCATGGATCTCTGTAATAAAAGTATTTGGAAATTTCATTTTAAGTTGTATGCATATGTCCAGTGAGCAAGTCAGCAAAAAATGCTTTTGTTAACTTAAAAATAACACTCTAGCAGTAAACATTTTATTTACTTTATCTGGAAATAAATAATATACCTAGTTTTAAAATAGAACTGAAAATCTCTCATCCTGAGATTTTGAGGGTAGTATTCTTCTAGGCCATTATTCTGTTTCTGAGGAATAGCTATATTTTGCTAATCAAATCAAAGTTAAAAAAAAAAAAAAAGAGCTAGCCTACCAGACTGCAAAGATGAGCTATACTTTCATTGTTTGTCAATGCATGCTTCATAAAAATCTTGTTTTTACCTTTGTTCTATTTTAACAACTTTTTAATTTTAGAATTGTTATGAGATCTTTCATTTCAATTCTAACCATCCCTTTTTAAGAAAGTCTGAAATTTCAATTTAAAACTTTTTTTTAAAAGCCATTTCCAAAGTCCTATTTCATAATTTTTAGTTCAATTTCATAATTTTTAGTTCACTTCTGGCTGGAAGCCAGATGGTACAACCAAACAAACCTCTTCTAGTTGTTTCCTCTAAACATGGAAAAGTGAGGATTGTCTGGATTGCCCTTCTGCTTTTACAAAAACACCTTTTAGGATTACACTTTTACTCCCACCACTTGTCAGTTCTTGGGACCAGTTCTTCAACTTTTCAGTGTCTGAATCTGATAGTGCATTCATCCTCCTGGCTTCTATTTTGGTGTCTATTAAAACTTAGAGTACCAAGCAATTGGGAACTTTGTGTGTTTCCAGATTTTTGTATGAATTATTAGAAATGTGGTATAACTGTATTTATACCTTTAGAGCCAGGTATCTTTTCTCATGGACATCGAAGGAGAAATTGGGGTGATTTTGTTTCTCCAAAAATTCTTCAGTCCAAACCAGCATTTACCTACTGGTTCGTTCACGGTTCATAGAGCATTTTCTTATACATTATCTTGTTTGGATCTAGCAACAAATGTATGAAGTGAATATTATTATTATACTTTTCTTGGACATAAATGAATTGCCCATTTAAGTGAAGCTTAAGGAAAGTCCAAAGTGAGCCTCTGGAAATTAACAGCCAGGTGTCTGATCCCTGCTTTATGCTCTACAGTCCTGAGTTCTGCTCTGCTTTCTCAGGGACTCCTGGCCACATTTCTAGGATCCTAGATATTGAAGTAGGGGTAGGAGGGGGTCAGGGAGGAAAACAGGAGAAAATTCCCTAGAGAAGTCCACCTCCTCCTGTCTAATAGCCCATTTATCATGTTCCCCTCCCACCCCCATCGCTCTGGAGCCCCAGCACTGCAGACATCTGCCTTGGCCAGTTGGTCCAGTTCACTCAGACTCATTCCTCAGAGCTGTGACCCTTTTCTCTTGGTCCTCCTGTTGCTGCACTTCACTGCCCCTGCAACTGCTCTGTCTTTATAATGATATATTTTTAAATTGTGGGAGCAGTTTTTTTAAATAGTCATCAATTCAGTCTCCTTAATATCTTCTATAGAAAAGCACTAAGGTGTAAAGGGTAAGGTAATCATCTTTTAATATGTTAGTATGTTATTAGTATGTTAATATTAAAATTTAGGTATTAATGTGATAGAAAGGAAGTGGAAGTAATAAACCTTTACTTATTCAGACTGATTTTACCAAAACTCATTACATAGTCAATGTTAATGTCTCAGATGGATAAGGAAACTGGAGTAGTTCTAAAGCACTTGTCACCTGCTTACTAGTAGAAGAGTGAATTATACCCAGCAAGAATTTAAATGTATGAGTTTTAAAATCCCATAAAGAGATTATATTTGCAATTCTCTATCTCCATCTGTGTTTGTGTGTGAGAGAAAAAGAAATATATTAAACTCATGTTTATGGAGCAGCTATTATATGCAGATAATGCTTTAAGCCCTAGAATACTGTTATAAACAAAACAAAGTGCCAGCCCTAACAGCATTTCCATTGGGAAGTGGGGAAGGTGGTCGAGAGAGGCGAGAAAGGCAAAGACAGAGATAGACATTGTGTTTCCATATCAGGATCTGAACCAGCAAACAAGTCCCAACCACTCCTCTTCTCAATTTAAAATCAAATTAACCCATATGTATGGAATACTTATTATGTGATCCAACAGGTTTTCACTCCTAACTACAATTAGAATTACTGGAGAGCCTTTTAAAAATACCCATGTTTATCCTCCACTTAAAACCAGTTGAATCAGAATCTTGGGGATGATATTCCGACATCCTTATTTTTCCAAAGCTCCCTGGTATGATTCTGAATTTAGCCAGAGTTGAAAACACAATTCCCATCAGAGGCCAGAAGAAGAAAAAAGAAGAAAAATATCCCCATGATTGTAAAAAAAAATAGTACCTTTCTGGAATTCCACAAGGAAGCCAAGGGTAGGGGAGCAAGCACTTAATTTCCCTTCATATTTTTATCTAACAAATATGTGTTGACTCCTATGAGCAGGGAGGAGTTGGAAACAGTATAAAGCATATCCTTTCCCTCGAAGCACTTAAATTATGGTTAGATATAAAAGTCAGAGAGTTTAGAGAATTAAAAAATATATGAGAGTGCTCAAGAAATATCCCCAAATGTCAAAAGACACACATAATCTGGTCTATGAATTTCTATACTGGCAAAGGACACTTGAAGATCAGGATCTTTTCTGATGCAAAAGGAAGAAAAACATCTACCTCACATTAACTGTAAAACAGTTAATATATTCATTAGTTTTACAGCATAAAATTCCTGCTTATTTACAAATAAGGAGCCCATGTCTTATTAAAGAGAGATGTTCTGATTAGGAATGTGTGACCATTTCAAATGGCTGATCAAATGGCTATTTGTGAATGTGATAGCTAGTTGCAGAGGTATACACTTCTCCAAAGGCTTTAGAACAATTAGTGTCCGCAGTGAAGTGTTTAGGAATAAATAGGATTTTTTAGGGATATAATAATAATAAGTAGGAATAAATTTAGGAATATAATTGTTTAATAACTATTCCCATTGTTAAAAATATATGAAGTGATTTCTTTTTTAAAAAAAAAAGTATTTTTTTATTGATTTCAGAGAGGAAGGGAGAGGGGGAGAGAGATAGAAACATCAGTGATGAGACAGAATCATCCATCAGCTGCCTCCTGCACACCCCCTACTGGGGATTGAGCCCACAACCCCGGGCATGTGCCCTTGACTGGAATCAAACCCAGAATCCTTCAGTCTGCAGGTTGACGTTCTATCTACTGAGCCAAACCAGCTAGGGCTGAGGTGATTTTTTATGATACCTTATTTAATTCTCACGAGTGTATTGAGAAAACGAATCACATGTCACTATTAAGTGACAAATCCAGGTTTCGGGTTTAAGTCTTCCTAGTTCATTGTTCATTCTTATTCCCCAATGGTTCTCAGTCTTAGTTACACATTTGAATACCTAGGGAAGTTATTCACAATTGCCAGGGCCCTATTCACCAGTAGTTCTTATAATAGGTGGATGGAGGAGGGGAGATAATGGGGGAGGTAGCAGGAAATTAAGGTAGGTGCTTAAAACATATATATTAGTGATTCTTACTACCACTTCTTTTGAAATGAATAATAAAAAGATTTGTTAAGAGTTAAAAACTTTGTACACAGCTCTGAAACTAGTGAATATTTATAAAAAGATAAAATAAGAATAGCATGAGGTAACAAAGTTTTGCTATCCTGTAAATACCAAATATCTGGCAACTAACTTCTAAATCAGCGGTCACCAACCGGTGGTCCACGGATCACTGGTGGTCCGTGAGGTCCGAAAAGTTGGCGACCGCCATAAATCACTCTCTTATTAGACAAACCTTATTAAAGTGTAAATGAAATATAATGTTTTTGAAAGAAAATTGCTTTGAAAATGTGGGCTCAGACTTTCCATGTCAAAAATCAAGATCAAATTAAATTAAAATTTTCTATTATTATTATTATTATTATTATTATTATTATTATTATTTTAATCTTCACCCAAGGACATGCTTATAGGGAGGGAGGGAGGGAGGGAAGGAAGGAGGGAGGGAGGGAGGGAGAGAAGGAAAGAGAAAGAGAGAAATCCATGTGAGAGGGAAACATGGATCAGTTGCCTTCTGTACACTTCCCAACTGGGGAATGAAATCATAACCCAGGTATGTGCCCTGACTGGGAATCAAACATGCAACTTTTCTGTGTACAAGACAATGTTCAACCAACTGAGCCACTCCAGCCAGGCTAAATAAAAATTTTCAGAAGAGTCATTTCACACTTGCTAAACCATTGATGGCGAACCTTTTGAGCTCGGCGTGTCAGCATTTTGAAAAACCCTAACTTAACTCTGGTGCCGTGTCACATATAGAAATTTTTTTATATTTGCAACCATAGTAAAACAAAGATTTATATTTTTGATATTTATTTTATATATTTAAATGCCATTTAACAAAGGAAAATCCACCAAAAAAATGAGTTTGCATGTCACCTCTGACACGCGTGTCATAGGTTTGCCATCACTGTGCTAACCCGTAGAGTTGAAACTAATTAATCTTATATGGACATTCAGAATTATAATACACTAGAGGCCCGGTGCACTAATTCGTGCATGGGTGGGGTCCCTCTGGGTGGCCAGCAGGGATAGGGCTGAAACCCGAAGTCCAATGCTGCCTGCAGCTCCTACCTGCCTCTCCCACTCATCCTGGCTCCACTGTGCCTGCAAGTCCCCATTGGGAGAGGCTTGCGCTGCTGCAGCAGCAGCGCTTACCATCCATGAGCCCTTTGTCTGGCTCCCTCCCAAGGGGAGTGGCCTGCGGGATCGGGCTGAAACTGGCTCTCCAACATCTCCGAAGGGGTCCCGAATTGCGAATTGCAAGAGGGTGCAGGCCAGGCTGAGGGACCCCATCAGTGCATGATCGGGCCGGGGAGGGACTGCAGGAGGGCTCCAGGGCTTGTTCAGCCCATCTTGCTCAGTCCCTATCAGCCAGACCCCAGCAGCAAGCTAACCTACTAGTCATAGCATCTACCCCCCTGGTGGTCAGTGCACATCATAGGGAGTGGTTGAGCAGCTGTAGCATATCATTAGCATATTACACTTTGATTGGTTGTTCGGTTGTTCTGCTGTTCATTCTATTTGCATATTACCCTTTTATTATATAGGACTAGGGGCCCTGTGCACGAAATTCGTGCACTGGGTGTGTGTATGGGGGGGGGAGTGTCCCTCAGCCCAGCCTGCCCCCTCTCACATACTGGGAGCCCTCAGGCGTTGACCCCCATCACCCTCCAATCGCAGGATCGGCCCCTTGCCCAGGCCTGATGCCTCCGCCAGAGGTGTCAGGCTTGGACAGGGGACCCCCATCTCCCCCTGATCACTGGCTCTGGCCCCCGCCCAGGCCTGAGGCCTCTGGCCCAGGAATCATGCCTGGGCAGGGGACCCCCATCTCCCTCTGATCACTTGCTCCACCCCCCGCCCAAGCCTGACGCCTCTGATCCAGGCTTCAGGCCTGGGCAAGGGGACCATCATATCCCCCCAATCCCCGGCTCCGCCCCCCACCCAGGCCTGATGCCTCGGCCAGGGGAGTTGACCCTCATCACCCTCCGATCACCAATCACCGGATCGGCCCCTTGACCAGGCCTGAGGCCTCTGGCATAGGTGTCAGGCCTGGGCAGGGGACCCCCAGCTCCCCGTGGTTGCAGGCTCCGCCCCTGCCCAGGCCTAACACCTCTGGCCGAGGCGTCCGGCCCGGGCAGCGGGGACCCGCAGCTGCAGCGGCCCCGTGATCGTGGGCTTCGCTTTAGGCCCAGGCAAGGGACCCCTAGCTCCTGGGACTGCCAGCTTCGACCGTGCCCAGCTCCCATCGCTGGCTCCATCCCTACTTCCTGCTATCACTGGCCAGGGCGGCAAAGGCACCTGATTCTCCGATCATGGCTGGGGGGCAGGGCAAAGGGCCCCAGGGCCGCCTTTGCCCTGCCCCCCAGCTCTTAGCTCCCCCCTGGGTTTCCGATCACTGTCAATGGCTGGGGGCTTCTTCCTGCTTTCCCTTTCGCCTCCCTGCATTGTGCGTACATATGCAAATTAACCGCCATCTTGTTGGCAGTTAACTGCCAATCTTAGTTGGCAGTTAATTTGCATATAGCCCTGATTAGCCAATGAAAAGGGTATCGTCGTACGCCAATTACCATTTTTCTCTTTTATTAGATAGGATTACTAAAGTAATATTTAATCTAAGCAAGACCTGTTGCCATCTGAAAAATTACGTAGTTCCATAAAATTATATATACTTATTATGGATAAATCTATCCTAGATATCCTTTTTTTTAGATCTAAAAGTATTTTTTAATAATGTTGCAATGTTAGTCAATTGAAAAATCTTTTTTTATTTTTATTTTTATTTTTATTTTTTTAATTAAATCTTTATTGTTCAGATTATTACATTTGTTCCTCTTTTTTCCCCCCCATAACTCCCCTCCTCCCAGTTCCCGCCCCACCCTCTGCCCTCACTCCCCACCCACTGTCCTCATCCATAGGTGCACGATTTTTGTCCAGTCTCTTCCCGAATCTCCCACACCCTTTTCCCCCCCAAGAATAGTCAGTCCATTCCCTTTCTATGTCCCTGATTTTATTATAATCACCAGTTCATTCTGTTCATCAGATTATTTATTCACTTGATTCTTAGATTCACTTGTTGATAGATGCATATTTGTTGTTCATAATTTGTATCTTTACCTTTTTCTTCCTCTTCCTCTTCTTAAAGGATACCTTTCAGCATTTCATATAATCCTGGTTTGGTGGTGATGAACTCCTTTAGCTTTTCCTTATCTGTGAAGCTCTTTATCTGACCTTCAATTCTGAATGATAGCTTTGCTGGATAAAGTAATCTTGGTTGTAGGTTCTTGGTATTCATCACTTTGAATATTTCTTGCCACTCCCTTCTGGCCTGCAAAGTTTCTGTTGAGAAATCAGCTGACAGTCGTATGGGTATTCCCTTGTAGGTAACTGAGTTTCTTTCTCTTTCTGCTTTTAAGATTCTCTCTTTGTCTTTTGCTCTTGGCATTTTAATTATGATGTGTCTTGGTGTGGTCCTCTTTGGATTCCTTTTGTTTGGGGTTCTCCGCGTTTCTTGGACCTGTAAGTCCATTTCTTTCACCAGGTGGGGGAAGTTTTCTGTCATTATTTCTTCAAATAGGTTTTCAATATCTTGCTCTCTCTCATCTTCTGGCACCACTATAATTCTGATGTTGGTACGCTTGAAGCTGTCCCAGAGGCTCCTCACACTATCCTCGCATTTTTGGATTCTTTTTTCATTTTGCTTTTCCCGTTGGGTGTTTTTTGCTTCCTCGCATTTCAAATCATTGACTTGATTCTTGCGCTCCTCTGGTCTGCTGTCGGGAGTCTGTATAATATTCGTTATTTCAGTCCGTGTATGCTTAATTTCTAGTTGGTTCCCCAATATAACATCGAGGGTCTCATTAGTTTTCTTGTAGATCTCATAAAGTTTATCGGCGGCTTCTAAACAGTTCTTGAGAGACCTTAAAAGTGTGGTTCTGAACTCTATATCTTCCATTGACAATTTTGTCCTGTTTCTTTGTCTCCGCATTTTGTTATGCTTCCTTGGTGCACCCCCTAGTGGTCTTTGTTCGCAGTCTTATAGTTAAACCTTGATTGTTGTAGCTAATCCCAGGGAGGGTTTGACCTCCAGGCCAAGTGGCTATGAGAATCAGCTGTGTCAGCAGTGAGAGAACTTCTGTCCTCTAGGGAGGTGCTAATCTAGCCTTTGCCTGAGGCTATCCGGCAAATGCCTCTGTGCAGGGCTTGGGCGGAGCGGGTCGCACAGGATCAACAGGGTGGGCCGGAGAGAGCAGTTATGGCGGCTCTCAGTCCTGTCCCCAGGGGCTCTGCCTCTCTGAGTCCCAGCACCCGCTGCAAAGCTCGGAGAGAAAGCTGCACTCGCTCTGACGGAAGCCAGACAGTCCCGCTTCTCCTGTTTGAGTCTGGGTCCCTAAAGACTCGCCTGTATCTGGAGCTCAGAGTCTTCGACTCCCTCCCGATTGAAAACAACAACCGCGCCCTCGGCCGCCAGCCCGCTCCGCGCACTCCGCACCTCAGAATTTGACTTCAGCACTGCGCCTCCTCTGAGTGTCCGTATGCGTTTCTCTTTCCTCCTAGTTGTAGGACTTCCACTCAGCCAGCGTTCCTGTGGTTCTGGGTGATGTCCCTTCCGTCTTTTAGTTTTACTTTTGAGGTAGTTATTCAAAGCAGCAAACTCCGGCATTAACCTATGCCGCCATCTTGGTTCTCCTCCATTGAAAAATCTTTAAATGAGATAATTTTAATTCATTTTGCCTGTGTTTAGATGTATGTGTGTCAACACATTCTATGAAGATATATATTGCATATTCAAAGAATCTGCACTTTTGGAATTTGGTATTTACCAAACACAGTTCCCAAGGGAAGTAGGATTTGTGGGTGGTACTACTTTTCCAGGAGAAAAATGCAGCCTGTAACTTGTGGAGACCTTTGATCATTTTCTTCTTTTATCTTCTGGATGCCTTTTGATCATATAACTTAGATTGCTTTAGGCTAATTACATAAAGATGAAACTCAAAGCTGTTATGCTTCCTAGTAATCCCTTGGTATCCATTTCCAGAGAAAGAAGGGTTCCTTCTCTTACCCAAGATAATTCACTTTATAATCTATATTTTTAATTTTATTGCTGATTTTTGGGTGGATGGGATACCTTCAAGTTGGCCCTCTCTCCTATGTATCTTCAGCCTCCCCTTTTCTTTCCACCATCTTCTTCCCCTCAACCTCCCTTTATCTCCTTATACCCAATTTCTCCTATAGCCTCTTCCTCCAATGTTTTCTGCTCCCTCTTCACCTCCCTTTCATTCTTCAGTCCACACTTGGGCTTTCACTTCCAACATCCTCATAGTCACACCGAGTGGACACTTTTATACTACCCTCATTTATCTTATATCACCTTTCAACAACATTTAACACTACAGACTACTCTGTCCATCTTGAATTATTTTTTTCTCTTACCTTCTGTGACCCTTTTTTCTCCTCTATTCTCCCCACTTGTATGACTACTTTTCCTCAAGCCACTTTGCTGACTTATCTGTCCATCTCTTAAATGTTCATACTTCTCAGGTTTTATTCTTGCTCTTCATTTTGTCCTTGGATAATTTTCTTCATCCTTGGTTTCTGCCAGTGGTATGTTGGAGCCAGGTTCTTAAATGTGCATATATTTTCTCAACTCTTTGTTCAATGACTGTCATGTTGGTAGCTTTAAATTGGCCAAGCTGGGAGTATTCATGCCATGGAAATCGGCAAATGCTACAAATGGGGGAGGGGGAGGGCAGGGCGATGTCTCTGAAAGCTAGATTAATAGCACACCAATGGCTTCAACAATGATGTATATGCTGCCAATTCCCAAACCTGTGTCACACACATTCTGAGCTCCAGTCATTATTCCCTGCTGATTTCTAGTCAGCTCCACTTGAATGCCCAAATAGAGCTCATTTAAGCATCTCAATAGTCTTCCCTTATCAGTGGTTTCACTTTCCACAGTTTGTTACCTGTAGTAACTGTGGTCTGAAAATATTAAATGGAAAATTCCAGAAATAAATAATTCATAAGTTTAAAATTGTACACCATTGTGACTAGCATGGTGAAATCTCACACCACCCCACTCCATCCCATGAATCATCCCTTTGTCCAGCTTGTGCACCCTGTATATATTCCCTTCCTGTTACTTAGTAGTCATCTCAGATTGATTGTCACAGTATCACAGTGTTTGTGTTCATATAACTGTTACTTTACTTAACAATGGCCCCAGAGTGCAAGAGTAGTGATGCCCGTCATTTAGATATGCCAAAGAGAAGCCATAAAGTGCTTATTTTAAGTGAAAAGGTGAATAAAATCCAATAAGATATTTCAGGAGAGAGAAAGAGACCTCATTCACATAACTTTTGTTACAGTATATTGCTATATTGTTCTATTTTAGTTGGATCTTAAAGGATGAACCAAGTATTTTAGTTACTCTCTTACTGTGTCTAATTTATAAATTAAATATTCATAGATATGTATGTATGTATAGTTTATAATTTATTCATTATGCATAAATGGGTTTGTATGTATGTACAGGGAAAAAAGTTAATATAGGGTTTGGTACTATACGAATGCAGGCTTTGACTGGAGTCTTGGAACATATCCCCTGCAGATAAAGAGGGACTGCTGTATCTTCTCCTAAACTAGCCCTCTTCTACGCTAGTCCATGTTTTGGATAATGGCCCCACTAATTCTCCTGTCATCCTTGTAGAAAACCAATGGTTCTCTCTCCCTTGACCAGTGTGTCTAATCTATTGCTATATATATTTCTCCACCTTTTTTCACAAAAGATTCAAGTTAGCTTAACAATGCATATAATAGGGCAGGATGGAATAATTTCTCTCATAGTGATTGTAAAGGAAGGAATCTGGGCAAAAGAAAAATAAGCACCAGAAAAATAGATGAACTCAGAAGTGAGATGGGTACACAAAACACATGCCATGAAGTCCAGATAGCCATATCTTGCAGTTCATGAACATCCTGAATATCACAGCCTATTTATTCACCCTCCCTGCCACAAG
Organism: Myotis daubentonii; assembly: GCF_963259705.1. NCBI lineage: Eukaryota > Metazoa > Chordata > Mammalia > Chiroptera > Vespertilionidae > Myotis > Myotis daubentonii. The sequence goes on from NC_081842.1 coordinate 80,487,840, forward strand.
ACCTACTGCTTTCCCATCCTCCCATTCACTTTCCACAGTGCTTCCAGAGAATGATTCTCAAACTCTAATCTGATTCTATCATACCATCTTTTTCTTCAGCTTAGAAACTTTCAGTATCTCTCTAAGGACTTTGGGACAAAGTCCAAGCGCACACCCAGAGGAAACCTCCTCCAGAAGATTTTTGGTTCATCCTTTAAGATCCATCTCAAGTATCACCCCTCTGTGTAACCTTCCCTGGCTCCCAGTTGGCACTTCTCCCACTGTACATCTCTAATCCTCAGATATATCTTACTTTATTCAATTTACAGTTGTTGAATGCCTACTTTTATGCCATGAATTTATATTTGTTATTAAAGATACAGAGTAAGACCATCTTTGTTTTTTTAAGAACCTCTAGTTGAGAAAAAAATTAAGCAAATTATAGATAGTATGATAAGTGTAGAAGAGAGTTCAAGGTATAGCGATAACATGGAAGAAGAGGAGGAGCACTGTCTCATTGCACATATCACATTCTATTGTGATCATTCCATTGTGTTTCTCTCCCATTGGAAGGGAGGCCTGTATATTCCATGCACTACAGTACAGAGTACAGAATAGGTGTGCAATGGTGGGTATATGTTGGATGGATGGATCGGTGAATGAAAGAATTGTCTGTAATTATTTAGAACATTATTGACAAATTCCAGTGAGTCTTGCTTCCCTGGTCATCTGTTACCAGCTTTATTTAGTGTTGGGTGAATAGGGGTGTATCAGTATGAGAACATGTATATTCTTATACTGTATAGGTTAAATCCTTGCCTTGGGAACGTCTCTTTGTGGTTCAGCAAGTTTTGAATCTGTTAGCCTTCAAGGAGGAGCTCAGGGCCTAGACTTTTCAGTCAGCCCTTTGCTAAACACATCAAAGAAGTCTGTCACTTGATGGTTCATTTGTTTTACAGTTCATTTGTTTGCCAGAGGCTCAGGCAAAAGGTCCCAATTAAAAGATCTATGTGTTTCTATGGTCTCTTACTCAATGGTGAGGGAAAAATTCCCAGGGCTTCATCACATCACTGAACAATGCATTCACTTAATCTGACTGTATTAAAATAAACCAAAAAAAAAAAAAAAAAGCCCCATGCCATTCTATAACTGTATAGTTCAATTTTACCCATAGTCCAATTCCCTGTAATCTTTGAAGGCTTCTGTTCATGCTGATATAAAAGTGTCTAGACTCTAGAACATTGTTTCTCATCCTGCCTTTAAAAAAGAAAAAAAAAAGGAAAAGCAATATCGGACTCCACCTCCAGAGAGTTGCTGGCCTGGCCTGCAGTGGGACCCAGGCATCAGTATTTTTGAAGGTGCCCTAGTTGATTTTAATGTGTAACCAGGATTTGAAAACACTGGCTTAGAATCAAGACCAGAAGACTTAGCCTGCAATTTAATTCAAAAACCTGCCACCTTCTTATCCTTCAGATCTCTACCTAAATGTCTTCTCAGTGGGGCTGCCCCATCACCCAGTCACTGGAAAAAAGAGTGAAAGTTTAAAGGCAAGAAATGCTGTACTCAGCAAAGAGTCACAGAACATCGTTAGTGATTGATTCAAGACAAGAAATAGCACTAAATTGCAGTGCCAAAGTTTGCCTATCCCTACACTTCTTTACAAAATAAAAATAAAACACCTTTTTATTCACAAAGTAATATATGTTTGTAAAAAAATCAAACAATACTGCTAAAAGTGAAGCTTCTAACCCCCTTTCTCCAGGAGTAACCATTGTTTATAGTTTAGTTTTATCATTTAAAGAATATAATGTGTACACAAATAATATACAGGTTGGTTAAAACAGAATTGAACCCTTTCAAAATGTATTACTCAGTAGCTGTATTATATATAAACATGTAATTAAAGCCTGGAGTTGCCTTATGGTAAGACACCTGTAAGTGTAACTTGACGATTTAGTACAAACTCCATTTTCATAAGGTAACCTAGTTACTGAGTGATAGATTTTTTTTAAAGTGTTCAATTTCTTTTTACTTGCCCTGTATTTACACACACACACATACACTTACTGTCCAAAAATGTATTCTTAATATACCCATTATTAATGAAGGTTGATTATTTTAGAAGTTAGTTCTACTCCCTAAATTGAAGATTAAATTTAAATTGTTTTAAAGAGGTGAAAAACTTGGTAGTACCTTCTCAATTTATCACAGTTCAGCTATTTGGAAATACACTAACTAGTTCAGGGGTCAGCGAGTCATACCTGTCAAATCCAATCCTTCCCCATTTTTATAAATAAAGTTTTATTGCAAAGCAGCTGTGCTTATTAATTTACATATTGTTTATAGCTGTTTCTGTGCTGTAATAGTAGAAATGAGTAGTTGTGACAGAGACCATAGAGCCCGTAAAATCTAAAATATTTACTATCTGGTTCTGTTATCAGTGGGGTGCTCTCCCTGTCCCCATCAATTGCAGTGGAAATGGAAGTGATGTCGAAAAAGGGGTTTTCGGAAACTCACATGGAAGAATGAATGTCATTTATTTGTGTGAAATTAAACCCCTGAGTTCCCAATGTCCCCTCTCCCTCCACCGCCATGGAAGAAGTCCAGCTCTGTCTTTAGCAGAGCTAGGATCAAAGCCGATGCCCAGGGTTTCCACTCTATATTTGCAGGGTCCAGTCCAACATCAGGCTAGCTTAAGCTGTGTTCCCAGCTGCAGTCTGTCTGTCCACTGCATGTGGGGTCCATATGGCCATGGGCCATGCAGCTTCACCACATGGCTATGGCGTGAACACAGGTGAAAGCAAGAAGAATAAGAGAGGAATCAGAGAACGATAATTCCTTTAGCTGGGGATTTTAGCCTCCTAAGATTTCCTGCGCTTACGGTGAGTGTACCCCCACTAGCCAATCTATAGTCCCCAGTACCTTCCCTACGTCACCCTGACTCACTGTTCGTGTGCCTCTTTCCCCAGTGATCTGTAGGGAATGGACTGGTGGTTCCCTGGGGAGTGTGAAATTGCAGCTTCCTGGTGAAGCTGCCCAGATGGCCATGCTTATAATGCCTGGCCTCCCTTTTGCTCTTTTCCTATTATTAATAACTAGTTGATTACAACCATAACAGTTCTTTAGGGGAGAAAGTTGGCTGACTCCTACCCTGGTTGATCAAAAAGATTACACAATCAGTAAACAATCAGAACAAACCAATCAAGCCCAGTGTATGAGCATGTGTTGATGGTTCTGGTGTTTCACATTCTAGCTATAGAAAGAGTGAACCGCACATGTTTGATTGCTTTTCATAGGAAGAACGTCTGCCAGAGCATTGGTAAGTGATAGGGTGGGGAAGGAGTGGGGAGACATGTTCTGTCTAGCTGGGCTCTGTCTTCCTGCTAGGCAGGTCATATCTTCTCCCTTCTATTCTTTATCCTCCCAAAGGGAACAGTGCTCATTACAGATGTGGCCAAGGTTCTCAGAATACCTGTAGGTTTGATCCTTTGAATTTAAACCAGTCTGCCCTGTCTTTGCTGCCAAGCTTCATAAATTATTTTGGTTGAACAATTAAAGGGCTGGGCATCTTGTTGAATGCTGCTCCAGGTGCAGTGGGCTTATGCCTCTCCCACACTCAGCTGCTCAAAATGCAAGGTAGGAGACCCCACACAGTGTCAGCCTTGAGGAAAACACTACAAGGCATTTAGTTTTCATCTCTGCTGAGTTTGTCTATTTTCCTTCAATCCCAGTTCTGTTGAAAATGCCCCTCTGGAGATCCCATTGCAAATCTTCCAGTGTTAGGTCTCTAAGTGTTTGCGTTGACCAGCTTTGGAAAGGTGTGGTGCCAGGACAGTCTTGCCAACCTGACCACCTCCTCTTTGCTCTGTCTTGGTCTCTAATGAGGGCCTCCTTCCTGTGGAGCTTGTAGTGTGAGTTCACAAGCTGCTCTCTTGGTGTATCCTGTACAGACTGGCCCTGAATTTGGTTTAGAGTCAGGGTTCCAGCATCCCTGTTAAGTTATAAATTATTTGGAGGTTGGATTAGCCTTCTTCTCCCCTTCCCCTTTCGTTTTTTGCAACCCTTGCAACTCCATGTTCAAACATTTCCCCTATAGAAAATGGCTGTTCATATATTATAGCCCCTGATGAATATTTGCTTTCAAGGTTCTATGGTTTAGAGCAGTGGTCGGCAAACTCATTAGTAAACAGAGCCAAATATCAACAGTACTTCTTCAGAATAGACTTGCCCAGGCCGAAAACCAACTTCTGTGCATGGGCCACGAAGTTGCAATCGCACGGTATGCGCGCATACACGTGGTATTTTGTGGAAGAGCCACACTCAAGGGGCCAAAGAGCTGCATGTGGCTCGCGAGCTGCAGTTTGCCGACCACAGGCTTAGAGTATCCCTATAATTTCCGCTGTAAGCATTCACATCTAGAACCATCAGTTTCTCCCTGCCACTTTTTCCTTGCTTTCACAAGCTTAGTACACAGCTACATACTCTCCTAGTAGTTCAAAGAGAGGATGGAGATAGCCAAAATTTGAATGATCTATATAGCTGAGAATAAATAAAGCTGTATTTGTGCCTAATTTTTGTAACTAAATGTTTTTGCCCATTGTATAGGTGTGATTGGCCTGTATTTTTAATGATGAAATTGCAGAATTGGAAGGGACCTTAAAGATCATCTAATTGTACAGATGTGGAAAGGGCCTATCGACCTGAAGTGGCTTGTTTAAAATTATGAATCCTACTCCTTTAGGCCTAGACCAGATGGCTTAATCTATAGTTATATTCCACCCATAAGACTTCCCCTCTAAAGCATGATTTAAACAAAGGGAAATACCAGAAACTTCACTCTGGGTTCATATTGCTTTCTCTGATGAGAATGTGTGTGATCTAAAACTCTCTCTGCTGTCTGCAAATCAGACATTCTTGTTGGGTTGCATCAGAGTCCAGGCGACATGATTGATGAAGAAAGGGCAGAGGAAGGATGACGTAATGGCTCGTGCAACGTTTACCTGCGAATTATCTCTAGCTGTGTGCTGCTCGGTGTCTGTGACTCATGTACTGAGGCACTGCCATCCCTGTTATTCAGCACTGTTGTCTCACACTTACCTCACCCTGTGTTTCTCTCCTTTTCTTGCCAAATCTGATTAGAAGCACTTTTGTTTTAAGCCCATGTTTATGAAGCCATAAGAGGACTTTGTACCAATGACCATGTGGACAAAATAAAAGACTGTTAGAACAAGCAAATTACTTACTGACTTGGTCAAATCAGCTTGATGTGTCTCTCAATTTAGTTCAGTATATACTTATATAGCACCTACTATGTGTGCCCTGCAGTGTCAGTGCTAGTAGTTTTCTTCCTTACATGGCTGTTTTGTCTCTCAGTTTCAGTTCGACAAATTGACAGCAAACAAACCTGTACCATGTCAGGGACTGTGGTGCATGCTTTCACATACACTTTTTCTTGTAAACCTCAAAGCAGAGCAATTCTGCTTGTACCCATTTTGGAGATGAGGACACTGGCCCAGTTCACTTCGCAAATATATGTCAGAATTTGGATTGAATCCTAGCTTCTTAACACCAAGTACAGTATTTTTATTCATTCTATCACAAGTGCCTTCGATTTGTGTACTCAGGGAATTTTTGCAAGAAAAATGCCCAGTTCTCTCAAGTTGATCTTCCTCTTGATATAGTCTCTGCCTCTGTTTTTTGCTTACCCTTGGGATACTACAAGTCAATATGTATATTCTTTGGTGAATTTGTATCATATGAACACAAAATTTTCATGAATTACACTGCTCAGGAAATGAATATAAAAAGAAGTAATAACAATTTACTTGTGCAGACATGTCTATTCAGGTTATATTCAATGAGCCTATGCCCAGGAGTGAGCCTGAGATAGGAGACATGTATTGTGTTTGTTCCATGTTCTCCCTCAAGGTGAGCATCTTGCTTTGCTCAATATGCTGTTTCATACAACATACATTCTAAACATAAGCCACTGTCTCATCTTGTATTCAGCCAAAGACATGAGAATCTATACCCATGCCAGAGGAAAAACCCACCTGTGCTGGGCCTACCTTGAGATAGTATGTGGATTTCCAGCATAGGGCTTTCCTAGGGGATTTTCAAGGTAATTTTGACATAATTTGAGTTTTTTTCCTTATAGCTTCTTTCAAAAACCTAAACCCAAAGTAGAATACAGCACCTATAGGTTGATATTGGTAGGCAGGGGATTTTTGTTTAGGTTGAACTGATATTCTTGGGCTCATCATGTATATTGGTAACTAAATATATCTTCGGTTTTCTATTTGTTGTGCCAGGTTGGAAGGATTAATAAATACCAAGAAGATCAAATACTCACTATGTTCATAAGAGAATCTTGTTATCACTGAAACCAAGGGAGGAGAAGCAGCAGAAGAAAAGTGTGATGGGGGCTCATTCTGTTGAAGTGTAGTGGAGAGAAAGAGGAATAAGAAAACCCCATTGAATTTAGCCACTAGTGACCTTTGAGAGAATAGTTGTGATCCATCGTACAGGTGTGGGGAACATCTGGCCTGTGGGCTGTGTAAGGCCCGTGAAATCATTTGGGCTGGCCCTGCCAAAGCATTAGGGGTGAGTTAATTAAACATTTGACCAAATACAGCAGGCTAATTTTTAAGTTGGTAATTTTGTATGGCCCGAGAATGATGTTATAAATATCCAAATGGCACTCGTCAGAAAAAAGGTTCCCCTTCCCTGCATCATAAGGTCAGAAGCAAGATACAAGATATTAAGCATCATCTAATATCAGAATAGTCAGCAAGATATCATGAATCCAAGAAAGGGGCAGGAGGAAGAAAGGGCACAAGGGCTGGGAATTGAGGTCTGGGAAACAGGGCTGGGTAACAATAGTACCTAAAAGGTAGGATTTATAGGTTAAAAGCAGAAGCACATGGTGTCATCAAGAAGAATTCAGGCTTCTAAGCTTTTGTTAGATTCACTCTATGGTACTGGTGGGAAGATCTGGCCTCTGAGGGTCGTAGAGGCAGGAGAATCATTGGTGTCTGTTGGCAAGCAGCTTCTTGTAGCCTTGCACCCACAGCATAGTAGATTTCATGTTGTTACTACTTTTCTGAGTAGTTAGGTTCTAATTTGCTTGCAGTTTGGGAAATCAAGGCTGGCTCTGCAAGGCTGACATTGTTGGATAAGGGAATGCCAGAAGTCAGCATAAGTAAATGGAAGGCCAGTAAAGGTTCAACTCTCATGAGTAGAAAAACCAACTCATTCATAATACCAAACCTCATCAGATTCAAGGAAGCAGAGTTAAAGGACACCTTCCTTTCTTTCCTTTATTTGTGTAGCTAAACTAATAGCACCTTGCATTTTTAAAAGTGAAATCCTGTTGGTGATCATTTTCTTTCTCTCAGAATGCTTACTTTGTATCTTTGACTCACTATGCAGTGTGAACTCTAGGAGACTGCTTGAATACTGTCACTAAGAGACAGGCTGATATGGAGAAGTTTAAGCTTGGGGGCTAGGGTGCTCAGATTAGGACAAGGTCTCACAGTGGGACCCCTGTATCCCTGATGTATGTGTACAAGGATTCCCTTGGGTGCTTATTAAAGACTAGAGACCCGGCACAAAATTTGTGCATGGGTAGGGTCCCTAGGTCTGGCAGACGATCAGGGCTGATCTGTGGGGTGACCGGTGGGGCAATGTGGGGGGCCCCCGCTGGCACCTGCCTTGGTCCGCCTGGCACCACCTGCTCGCTGACTCCACCACCCGCCGATTCCCCTGCAGGAGGCTACTGGCAGGGCAGTCGGGGGGAGGGGGGGCGCTGCTTGCTCACTGGCCAGCTCTGCCTGCTCCCTGGCTGGCCCTGCCCCCCAACACCGCTGCCGGTTACCTCCCTCTGCAGGGCAACTGGCAGGACGATCGGGGGGGCCCCCACTGGCAACTGCCTTGGCTGGCCTAGGGCCTGGGGACTTGGGACAGCTCCTGCGTTGAGCGTCTGCCCCCTGGTGGTCAGTGCACATCATAGCAAGTGGTCATTCCACCGTTCAATCGATTTGCATATTAGCCTTTCATTATATAGGATATAGATTCCATAGGAATATATCCTAAGAAACCTGAAACACCAATCAGAAGAATGCATACACCCCTAGGTCATAACAGCACAATTTACAATAGCTAAGATGTGGAAACAGCCCAAGTGCCCATCAATAGATGAGTGGATAAAAAAGCTGTAGTACATTTATACCATGGAATACTATGCAGCAGTAAAAAAGCAGAATCTCTTACCCTTTATGATACCTAGAGAGTATCATGCTAAGTGAAATAAGTCACTCAGAGAAAGACAAGTATCACATGCTCTCACTCATATGTGGAATCTAAGTAATAAAATAAACTGATGAATGGAGTGGATCCAGAGACATGGAAGCATGGAACAGAGTGCAGAATCTAGGAGGAAAGGTTGGGGAGGGTGGGTGGGTGAGAAGTAATCAACCAAGAACCTTGTATGCATATATGCATGGCCCATAGCCACAGACAATGGGTGATGAGGGCAGGGGGCGGGGATGGGCTGGAGGGAGTCAATGGGGGGAAAAGGGGACATATGTAATACTTTGAACAATAAAAATTATTTCAAAAAATAAAATATTTTTTTAAATATAAATTCCAGAGTCCCACCCTAGGCCAACTAAATATAAATCCATGATCAGATGTGGCTCAAAAATATGCATACTTGCCCTGGCAGGTGTGGTTCAATTGGTTGGAGCATCGTCCTGTATACCTACCTGTATACAGAAAGGTTGTGGGTTTGATCCCTGGTCGAATAAGGAAGGCAAGCAATGGAGGTTCTCTCTGACATCACTGTTTTCTCTCTCTCTCTCTCTCTCTCTCTCTCTCTCTCTCTCTCTCTCTCTCTTTCTACTGAGAAATATATTTCTTATTCCTCTTTCTCTCCACAACATTCTCTCTCTCTCTCTCTCTCTCTCTCTCTCTCTCTCTCTCTCTCTTTCTCTCTGAAATAAATAAGCTTATCCTTGGGTGAGAATTTTAAAAAAGAACATGCATATTAATAAGCACCCCTGAGGAGCCTTATGAAGCCTAAACTTTAAGACCCACTAGTCTAGGATGTGTATGGAGTGTAATAACCCAAATTCTATAGAAGTAACCTTTTTTACAACCCAAATTCTTATTCTAAAGTTAAATTTTTTAAATATATAATATAAGCATATTTGCTTTAATGAAAATTTATAAATCTCTTTGAAACTCTTAGGAAAACATTTAAATGCAAGGTACATGCAAAATGTTAGCAGTAGTAATAGATAAACACTCTTGGATATGAGGAAAGAGTTTTTATTAATTCAGAAAGCTTTGTGTTTTGTAAAAGTTCAGTCATTTCTCATGAAGGGAAAGAAGTGAAACGAGGGAAGAATACAGGGAAAAACTTGTCTTTGAAGATTCAAATCCTTTTTCTGCTTGCCTCCAAAATGCAGCTGCTTCCTACTCACAGTCATTTTGCTACAGGCCAGCTGTGTCTTATTCATTCCCATATCTACTACCTCTTTTCAACCCTTATACACCCGAGCTTGAATGGAGAATGGCAGAAAAGAGAAGAGCAATTTGATAGAAAATAGAATTGAAGTTTTATAGAAAAGAGGGAGGCAATGATTCTGGGTTCTAAAATAACCTAAACCTTTAAACCAGAAAGCCCTTAGCCACAGACTTCTGGGTAAAACCATTTGTTGTAGTTATAAGCTGTGTGGGGGATGTAGGTGTATTTGGGGAGTGCTAGGGGCAGGGGCAGTAAGCGATTGCCCCAATTGAGATAACCTCAGAAACGAACTCAAATTGGGCTCTTGATTAAATTTTGTTTTTGTTGTCTTTGAATTGTTAACTTTGTATAAATTGGTTCCCTAAATAGTCTCTAAATTTCTTCATAATAGAAACTGTTATCTACTTCCTTTGAGTACATTCACCCACACACTGCTTTCCTCCTTTCCCAGAATCATCATCACTACTACCCACAGATGGATAAATTTGAGTTTCACCTTTCACCCCTACTTTTCATCAAATTATCATCTGCAATTTTCTGCTTAAAAAAAAAATTCTTCCACATAGTCATGGAAGCCATCATTTAAATCTTGGAAGTTTTAGTTTTCCTCTTTTTATATTATATTATTAAAACTCAGCTTTGGAATGATAAGACTCCAGCTTGCTTATCTTACATCATCTCTTCCCTTAAGAAAATTCCAATTTGGAATGCACTCAGCCCTAAGCATAGTGACTCTAGAATTTGCTACTTAGATTAAGAAATTAAAGCTAAAAGCAAATGTTTCTGGCACTGTTTTGAATCAGATAACCAAATTAATAATTGCAGCATGTTAGCCAAAGTAAGCAAGCATTCTTGATAAGTAGAACCATGATGCATTGTCTTGAGCTGTGTGATTATTAAACCATTGCAAGCTCTTAAAATTGTGCTATTACTAATATGCATTATAAGGGATATAAAATTTTTTTTACTTTTCAAGTATTTTTGTATGGTCTCGTTTTATGTACTCTTTGTCCAAAATCTTACATATTCATCTTCATAACTCTTTAGTGTCTTACTTAGCTGGTATTTTATACATGAGTTTATCCCATCTCTTGACCTCTAATTTTCCCTGACTTTCTCTTTCTTGTGTCCTTGGCATTCATTAGCCTAATAACAGATGTTTGAAATGGGAAGACAAGAGGAAATCACCCGCCATTTTCTGTTCTAAAGGCCTTTATAACTTTTTCTGTTTACTCTTCATGAGCATGAGAATCAAGGATTCAAGTCTCTCAGATTTAGTGTTTTTATCTTTATTGAAATCAGTATATCTTCTTGCCTAAATTTTTTAAAATGTGTTTTTATTGATTTCAGAGAGAGAAAGGGAGAGGGAGAGACATAGAAACATCAATGATGATCGGCTGCCTCCTGCACACGCCCCACTGGGGATCAAGCCCACAACCCAGGCATATGCCTGACCAGGTATCAAACTGTGACCTCCTGGTTCATAGATTGACAGTCAACCACTGAGCCACAGCGGTCAGGTTAGCTTAAAATTTTTATGTGACTAGAAAACCAAGTTCATAAACCTAATTTTTGCAGGTTCACTAATCAATTTTGTATGAAATATCAAATTTGGAAATCCATGCTTGTACATCTCCCACCAGAAAACAGTGGTACAATGAGAAAAACCAAATCATGAAGGATGCAAAAGTCCAGTCAGAGGAAACCAAAAAGATACATTATGCAATGAAGTACAGAGTTAGGGACAAGACACAGGCGCAGGGAGGCTAGAATTGTTGCTGGATGTATAGAGACTTTGCTCTGGTTGCAGTTACAGCCAACCTCCACAGTGCTTCAAGTCAGACAAGTGCTTTATTGATGGAAGCTGGAGTGTTGTATAAGCAAAACGGGCCTTGTTGCTTTGAGCTCCGTTGTTATGAATTGTAATATGGATTGACAAAAATCATTGGGAAAGACACATTAGTCATCTAGTAGCAACAGGGAGTTGGCAAGAGCTGGCCACTGAAGGAGTAAAGGCAGATACCTGTTGGTGAACAGATTTTCATGGCCTCCCACTCACTGGTTATTGCAGAGCATGGGGTTATTAGTTTTCTAAGTATTTAGGTTCTAATTTTCTTGCAATTAGGGAAACTGAGACCTTCCTTGGGGTTAGGGGATGGAGTTGGTTTCCCAGCACAACCTTACCATGAAGTCTATATACAGGGGGTGCCCTTATCATCTACAAGGATGTCATAATATTTTCCACCTTCCTGATCTTTGTACTCACATCATTAAATAAAGTGCTGCTGTCCTTGGAGATAATCTCTTTTCTCACATCTGGGTTTTAGTCTTTCAGTAAAGCTGCTTAAGCGGTGGGGAGGAAAGAGCCTTTCCATAAAGTTAAAGTTTTTCCTGATAAAAGGTAACTAACTACTCCACCCCTCCTTCTTAATTAGTTCCCTGCCAGCAATAGCATAGACTTGAGCCAGTGCCATATATTTTAATACCATAAGGACTCGCTTGATAAAGGCTGTGCATGGCAAAGGGAAAAAAACAGCCAAAGTTTCTAAGCTAAAATTTTCCAAGATTTCCATATGAGACGCAGCCAGGGCACCCTTCATCTAATTGTTACCATGTGTTTGCTGTAGTCATTGGTACCCTGCAAGTCTCATTCTCCAGCACTTCTAGAGATTAGAAATTACAGGAAATGCTAGCCATGTCATGATGGAAATCTGCTCTAGCTACAGAGAATTTGGACTTTGGCAAAAAGAAGTACAATGGCAGAGACAGGGAACAACTGTGGGATTCATTCTGTGATCTTTCCAAATCATTACTAAGTAATTATTGGTCTGTTAGTCAGTAGCATTCAGTATTGTATTTCATTGCTCCATTAATATTTTGCATGTGTTTGCTAGCTTTGTTTTCCTTCTTGGTATACACTCTAGATAAGAAAAGGATTGTACTCTTGCTTTGCCCTTATATTTTGTGTGGAGAACTACACAACACTAAGTAGTTGTTAGTATCTGATTAATTGAATTAAAATGATTTCCTTGATCCCTGGGCATAGGAGAGATAAATTAATGAATAATAATTGCAGAGTACTCAGACAATTCAGAAAACTGCAATAAATATAAGAAACATAAATATAAGAAAGATATATTTTTCTCTGTGTGGCTGATAGTGATTTTCAAATCTCATATAATGATAGTTTTAGCCTCAACATCCACCAAACTTTACCATAGTTGCTAAACTATTTTATATAATAAAAGGATAATATGCAAATTGACTGAACAGTGGAACGACCAGTCGCTATGATGCACACTGACCACCAGGGGGCAGACGCTCAACACAGGAACTGCCTCCTACTGGTCAGAGTGCTCCCACAGCCAACCTCCCGTGGCCCCTCCTCCTGGCTGGCTGGCCCCTATTGGCGCCTGGTGCTCCATTTGTAGAGACCTGCTTCTGGGTTGGGGTTTCGAAGGTAGCAGAGCAGCTCCCTCACTGCAATCTATTGAAAGTCAGCCCTCAACACTGGGTTTGTCTTGCTCCTGTCCTCTCCCTACCCCAGGGGCTGCTCCCCTGCTGCGGTGGCAGCACGGTGGTGAGGGAAGGAGGAGGGGGGTAAGCAGGGAACCACACGGTGGCATCTGTTCCTTCCGCACCCGGCCAGCGACTGTCACCTCCTCTCCCAACCCTGCCAGGGCCTTCGGGCCCGGGCTGGGACAGGAAACCAGGGGTGGGTGGTGGCGGACGCAGCCCTTTCCCAGGGGGACCAAGGGACGGCTCCCTCCTTGGGGCCGGCAGCCAACCTCCCACGGTCCTTTCCCCCCTTTGCCATGCACGAATTCATGCACCGGGCCTCTAGTGAATAATAAAATCAACTGGTTTATGGTAGACTCAAAAGAAAAATAAAAGATCTGTTACCATTAAATATTAGAATGTCTCTGATTGAGAATTCAGCTTGACCACTAAAGACTGTCTCCTGTTTGAAAAAAATTAATGGATTTTAATCAGACTTTCAGTATTACTTAATATAAGGTTCAGCCCAGCCTTTGTGGCTCAGGGGTTGATCATCGACCTATGAACCAGGAGGTCACAGTTCAATTCCCGGTCAGTCAGGGCACATGCCCCGGTTGCAGGCTAGATCCCCAATGTGGGGTGTGCAGGAGACAGCCAATCAATGATTCTCTCACATCATTGATATTTCTATCTCTCCCTCTCCTTTCCTCTCTGAAATCAATAAAAATATTTAATAAAAAAGAGTATAAGATTCATCTTTATTACAGTTTATTTTCCTGTTGTTCTGAAACAAAATGATCGCCAATATAAATTTCCATGTAATTTCTCTGAGCAAGTTAGAGCTCACAGTAGTGGTAATATTAATGGTAGCATTAAAAGCAAGAGCAAGATTGCCTGCCCCTGTTAGTACCTAAGCAGTCAAAGGCATTAATGGACCATGAAAACTGGAGAGCTGGGGTGACTGTGGGTCAGAGCTAATGTACATAGGCAAGCACAGTATAGAGGAAACTTTCATCGCCTCCACTACACTGGGCCTTTTCTCTTGATAGAGCAAGCTCTTAATTTCCCCAGGTTGTTAATCTGGCACCTTTCATGAACATCAGTGTTCACTTTGGAAAATAAAAAAGGAAACAGCCAAAACATCTAAGTGTTAAGGGGGAAAGAAAATCAACAGAGGAAATTACAGTAGCTCTTGATACAGTGGCACCTTTTTCTGGAGTCAGATGAGGTGAAGATATTTGAAAGTTTGCAGCTTTGACAGTCTCTCTTTAAGACAGTAACCAGAGGCTTCGGGAGAGAATATGGCATGCATATGCTGCCACAGCTTACTTATGGCCTTTAAGGCATATGTGCCTACATATTCAAAATTGGCCTCTTAAAGTATATGTGAGAATCAAGTGATTTGAAAGTAAATACCACTTCTTTTCCCCTTTGCTTTTGCTCCCTGTTTGCCATTTCCTTTCTAAGGTTAATTACCCTTTCTAAAGGAATTGGTATTTCCTGGCCTGGTGTAGTTTATGTTTGCTTTGGATAGTTGTTAAGATACCTGCCTTGTCTTATGGAATCTAGTATATTGAGGGTTTGAGTATGATACCGAGTTCTCACTTTCTTCTCTCTTGTTTTTAGGTAAGTCATCAGATCGGAGTTACATTTCATTGAATGGAATTTTCCATTTGGTAACGTATTGCTATTTTTGTCAAATGATGTAAACTTTCATTTTTGTGATGTCTCAATCTGTATTTTCCCACACATTTGACCTCCGTAGTATACTCTATCAAAGGCAAAGGAGGAGGGAGATGGCTGGGAAACAAGGAGAAAGGCATATAACTAAATATATTTATAAGTCAAATACTTTTGAAACAAACCTTCTTTATGGCTATTTCTATCAAATTTGCCTTTTAGAAAATGGAAATGCAAGAGTTGTCATGTTTAATTCTATTTATAAAGCATTGGGCTTACTTTAGAGACTCCACCAAGTTTAGAACAGTGGCTTTCCATTTGTTTTGGGTGAAAATCTGACATTCCTCAGAATTTTAACTCTGCATCTTGCAAAAACATTTTATATTATCAGAGAGCTTTTCTTTTGAGTCATAGTTTTGAGTCTTTAGATAGTTGTTTATTTTAAAACACAGTTACCAAATAGAAGAAACAAAATACACAGTTTTAGTAGTATAAAACCAGGATTCTGTGGCACATAGATGGTATCAGAGCTTTTGGTCCATAATAGTAGAAGGTTGAAGCCTCCAAGACTGAGTATAATGACAAGGGGGACACATCCTCCCATCAGATGGCTTCTCCCTGATGTTCTCAATCTTTTCTCTAGTAAGAAGGATGTCTGTGTCTGCTATACTTTCTGCAAAGGTAGGGAGAGTCATGAATTCTAACAATTATTTCTACAGAATGAGGCATTATCAATCTATTGAGGAATAAGCAACCAAAGCCTAAAAAATTCTACTCCCAACATCATGCCTTACCCAGCATTTTTGTTTGTTTGTGTGTGTGTGTTTTTTAATGGGAATGTTTTGTATGTTTTATTTTAAAGCTTAAATAAAAGTATATAACTTAAAATACCCAGAAAGTCAGTTGGATGCCATATTCCTTTAGTTCTACTATTTTTTTTATCTCTTCCTTTTCACCAGTTTTTAATGTTTTAAACTACATGCCTGGTAATTAGTTATAAATCCTACAGAAACCATGGAACATTGGCATTTATTGTTGCTGATTCAGCAGAACCACGGTCCTTTTATAGTGGATGAAGAAGTGATGGGCATTGACATTTTATTTGAAAAGTTTAGTGGCTGAAGCAAACTTCCTACTAGGTCGGTAGGCTACACCCTCTCTTCTAAAATATAGGCCTCACCCCACAGTTCTAAGAGCATATAGGATGGGGGACCATTTATAATCTGCAAAGCACTGTGCTTTTTGGTTGAATTAATGAATAGATGGATGAATGAATGAATAGATGGGTGAATACATATATTTTCATATTAGACTTTTTAAGTGAGTTTTAGTATTAGAAACTTTAAAAAATGGATAACTTCTCATTATAGTCACAGTTACCTTGTGTCTGGTGTCATATGATATTGTATGGATGCTTTTTTCATATATTTCCATATCAATAATCATGTACCTAAATACCTTTGTGAGAGGAATGGTAAGTGGAAAGAAAGGCATAGATAGTATCCGTTAACCCAAAGTATTCGAAAACAGTTTTTCAAAAACAAAATGTTGTTTGATTCTGTCCTTGAGTTGGATTTTTAACACCTTCCTCTGTGTTTTATTTTCCAAAGGGATAAAATGTCTAAAAATTATTTCTGGTCCTTTTATATCTTTACAATAGAAAGGATATTGGTAAAATGAGTATCTTGCCAACCATAAGATCTGCTAAATATTAATTGGACAAAAATAAATTAATTTCAATGCTGTTTTCCCTTTTTCTTTCCTGAGAATCGCTCTAGTTTTCTTATTGATATCAGTAAAAGCCCAAAACCAACAAAATATTCTTTGTATTTCCTGAGAAAATGGTTATTTGAGAAACTCCAGCATTTCTAGTATAGTATTTTAGAATTTTGGAGAAAATTTGTTGAATACGTGTCACCGGGTAAAAGGTAGGAACATCTGGAAATGAGAATTCTTCCTAATACTGTGGAGGCTAGAAGAAGTTTTAATGCTTAAGGAGAAATTCACCCCACCCTGTTCCAAATTAAGTATTGCATGCAGTTCAGCTAAACTGCCATCAGAAAAGGCAGAGACATGTGGGTTCCTCAATTATAAAATGAGTTGATATCAAAACCAAATCACCAGTAATGGATTGATTTCTGGATCCCTAAGCATATTCTGATAGCAGTCCCATTTCAAGGCCAATAAATTGAATTAGATAAAATATCCCTAGGTCCCTCCCTGATATTGAATAGATCTACATAAGATAATTAATTAACAACTCAGAAATTGTTTGAATATGACATGAGAATAAAGGGAAAACATTAAAACAGGCTAATAATTTCCTTTTTTATTCTAAGGTTTCTATTTAAAATTCAAACCATACTGCCCTTTGAATAGTGCTAGATACTAGTAAACAGACAAGGTTTTATAACACAGTTTGTTTATTTTATTTATTTCTTAATTCTCACCAGAGGATACACTTTTGATTGATTTTTAGAGAGAGGAAGGAAGAAAGAGAGAAACATTGATGTGTGAGAGAAACATTGATCTGTTGCCTCTTGCACACGCTCTGACTAGGAATTGAACCCGCAACCTTTTGATGTATGGAATGACGCTCCAACCAACTGAGCCACACTGGCCAGGGCAGTTTGTTAATTTGTTTTTAATCTGTGAGAGCCCGATTACAACGGACCAATCAATCATTATATGATGTTTTGAACATATTTATTTTTGTTCAAATATATCACACTGATCACCTTAATTAGATTAGAAAGTGCCACCTATACTCTTTTTTTTTTTTTTTTTAATACATTGGTCACTTTCCAATCAGCTACAGGTTTGATTTGTAACCGTTTTCTGATCTTGTTGCCTGTTTTGATCAAAAAGTCCACTTTGCATATTCTATCCGTGTCTTCTCTTATGGAAAACAGTACCATTAATGATCAGGAAAAACCAATATGGGAGCTAAAGTGATACTTTTTCAAATAGTGACTGTTTCCATAAATACGTATTGAATGTCTATTGTGTGAGCATCGTGGAGTGGGATTCAACAGGTAACATAAATCATAACCATTTGTGAGTTGTGAAACTGAAAGCATAGGTTTTCCCTGTCTTCTAAATCTCAATCCCCAGAACAAGGAGGATGCCATGATGTCCAGCCGTGTTTTCTATGGATCACCAGTCCGTGTGATGTACTAACAAAAGCCAAGTAAATTTAAGAAAAATAGCAATCAATATTCTCGATAAGTCATGGTGCAAATAAGATAAACCTGGTAAAAGCTCTAAAATGTCCTACACAAAGAAACAAATTTAGCTTTGCTGAACTAATTTAATTGGGAATATACTTGGAAGAAAACGAACAGTTTTCTTTAGAAGCTTATAAATCATGTATTCTATTATTTTTTTAATATATTTTATTGATTTTTTACAGAGAGGAAGGGAGAGAGATAGAGAGTTAGAAACATCGATGAGAAAGAAACATCGATCAGCTGCCTCCTGCACATCTCCCACTGGGGATGTGCCTGCAACCCAGGTACATGCCCTTGGCTGGAATCGAACCTGGGACCCTTCAGTCCGCAGGCTGACGCTCTATCCACTGAGCCAAACCGGTTTCTGCAATATTTTTAATTCTATTTCCATTACCTTTTGAGACTCTGTGAAATTAAGAATATTTGATCCTTCTGTCTGTTCTTCCTCCATGCTATCCCCTACCCCTGATAGGAAAGATGAATGGAAGAAAGGGGAAGTAGGAGGAAGGAAAGGGGCATGTGTGTTTGTATATATATTATTATTAACTGTTCTTAGTTGTTATGTGTCTGTACAGAGCCATTGTGTAATCCTGGTATACTTTAAAACTTTAATTTATACTAATATAAAATCAAAGTTATAAAATTGTTATATTATGTAATTAAATACAAAATATTTTGATTCTGTAACAAATGAATAATGATTAACTGAGAAAGTATGTCCTATAGTTAATGAAGTTAAATCTGTATTGGAAGAATTTTTTTTTAATTTGTATACACAAATTGCTATTGTTTCTATCATTTTTATCTTAGGTTATTAAGTTTAAAAGTTTAAACTTCTCACTCGGATGAAAAGTTAAAAAGATATTTGTACTATAGAAAAACGTACACTCTCTAGAATCTTTGAATTGTTATTTTGGATAATAATATTTTCTCATTCTTGGAGGAGCCTCCCCAACACTACCATAAGCTCTAAAACTTTAAAAGTATATTATCTTAACTGGTTTAGATGAAAATTTTTCTAACATATTTCCGTTTATTTGCCTTAAAAGAACATATGCTGACCATACTTTTTCTATGACCCAAGGCCATTATCTAGTTCACTTTGCATTTCAGCAAGTGTACCTCCTGCATTTGATGATCCTCTCGGGCTCTTGGGTTACATTCGTGTGTTTACCACTATTAGACAGCTTCTGAATGTTGTGCTTTGGGGCTATTGGGTCAACTTTTTATAGCATTTCTGATTTCCTTGCTGTGAAGACTGGCAGACACCTGTGAAGGTGCCTCACTAAGCCTCACTCCCTAATTTGACATATTTATTTTCACTTCTAATCTTCTGTGAGGGTGAAGCTAAAATAACCAACCATATGAACATGGGTGTAAAGTAAGAGCACATTAGGAAGCACTTTTCTATGTAAAGTCCGTGAAATTTGTAGATTTGGGCTGCTCAAGAGTCCTTCTTTTGCTTATTTCTTGACTCTGAATTGTTCAAACATTTTAGATACATGAAACGTTGCTACACATTTACTAGTATAAAGTAGGTACTTCCTTGATCCCTTTCCTTAGTACTAGTAATGCTTCTAGGAACACCTCCGCCTGTGTTATCTTGTGACTAAGTGAGAATAGTTGTGTCTAAAATATTAATCAGCATAGTTCCATCTAATTATAGTTCACAGCTTCCTTATGAACCGTTTTATATTTGCCTGAACCTTGGTTTAATTTTGAACTATAATGAAGACCTTTAAATGGATTACTAGTTTTTCAAATTCACAGTTTGTGACTGTATTTTTAATTTATAGTCTGTGACATTACATATACACACATATGCCATAAAAATTTTAATAAAGGCTTCATAGTAGGCTCATTTTGATATTCTCCTTTGTGAAATTGATGTGTCCTAAGAATGTCTATTATTAAAAATCTGTATTTACAAAATATTTGTTAAATTGTCTAATTCTGTCTGATTACCAATTAAGCTGAAAATTAATGGAGTGCTTTAATTAATGGAGAGAAGGCCAACTCAGTGTGTACATGATACAGAGCTGAAAGAACTAACGTGTTAGATCAGGCAAGGTTTCTAGGGCTTGATATAGATTGTAGCAGTAAAGCTAGATGAGGTTTTTAGCACCTCCAAGTGACTATTTTAATCATACCTGTTCTGTAATTACTTTTCCCATTATTAGTAATTGTTAGTTAGCTCATCATTTCCCTTCAACACCTTTTTATCCTCTTTAACCCTCTGCTTTATTTACATGTCCAAATCTACCTGGCACCCACATTAGCAAATGAGAGCAAGCAGGAAACACTGTAATAACTGAAAAATGAAATGCCTCTGTATATGCTTTGTATTACCATCAACATGTATACTGAGATCTTTTTTGAAAAGTCAGTTAAAGAAGAAATTTGAGAATCTTGGGTTACCTGTCATTTAAAGTTAAATTGTGATATGGTCTATTTAAAGAGTGTAGCAGATCCGTTTGTTTTTTTTTCCTCCGAAATTATTTCTAGACTTCTTGGGTACAGCTATTGATTATCTTTCCATTCCTTTTCTATTTAAATGTCTTCTCTTTTTAAATAGTATAAATGTAAGCCAATGCATGTTTCTATAAGAGTGTGCTTCACATTCTATAGGACTATAATCTTCCTTTCAAGCTGTTATCACAACAATAGGAATAAGTAAGAGAATTTTCATCATATTGTCATTTAACTTTATAGGATTTTTTTTTCATTTGAATTTACTTTTTATTCATTTGGAATTTATGGGAGAGAATTCCAGAAGGCTAAGTGGTTCTTCCCCCCACTCCCCCTCTCTTTTTCTCTCTCTCTCTTTTTTTTTTTTCCCCCAGTTAAAGGATGTGCGTGGCTAGCATGAGATTGAGGGCAGGGAGAGTATGACACAAGGAAACTAGCTTGAAACCTCTACATATTAAATGGTTTTACTTTCTGAGTAATATCTATGACTGAATAATCACCCTGTGTAGTAGCCGTACATGTTTTAATCTTTGGGAAGTCTTACTATAATTGAGA
Source organism: Myotis daubentonii (assembly GCF_963259705.1). NCBI lineage: Eukaryota > Metazoa > Chordata > Mammalia > Chiroptera > Vespertilionidae > Myotis > Myotis daubentonii. Next base: position 80,508,780 of record NC_081842.1, read on the forward strand.
AGTTTGCTAGCATATTATGTGCCATGTAATTTTATTTTCTAAATTTATGTGGCATTTAATGTCTTCATTGCTCTGTGCAACCTTTTAAAACCTTTGTACCTTAGTTTCTTTTATTGCGCCCACACCCTTTTCCTATTTTATCTAATTTTTTGCAATTTACTTAGCCATTTTGCAAATAAACCTTTTGCAGATTTTCTAAAAGCTGGATTATTTCACTATGGTCTAGTGCTGTGGTTTCTTAGTGACAGACAAGTTTATAACCGGAAGCTGTAAGTTCCTTAAGTTCAAAATCTGTACAAGTTTACATTAGAAAGCCAAAATATTTCCTCTGTAATCACTGAACTTCCAAAAGAAGACAGAAACTGAGCCGATTCCTTAAACTTCTGGGTATTTTGAGGGCCTGAGATAGAGCATGTGAGACCCAGAATTGCTTTGGTCTTGTTTTGTTTTGTTTTGTTTTGTTTTGTTTTGTTTTGTTTTTGAGAACTGCAAATGGGGTGGTATCTTTTACAAAGACCTAAAGGACATAAAATATAAATTGGCAGGAAGGTAGCCTCTCTCTCACCCTGTTCTTACCAGAAGAACAGCAGGTTAGAAATGAATAACTTTTTTTTCAAGCAGTCTTAAAAGTTTAAGTATTGGGGGTTTTTTAATGATTTATCTTAAAATTCACCAAGTCAGTGTGTATGTTTCTATTTTCTAAGAGCTAAATTAGAAGGAAATGAATAATTTAAAATTTTCTTTGTGACAGTGTGTTCTGCTTTTTAAGGCCTGTTGATTGCCTAGACCTCAAATCCCCATGCAAAATTCCTTACTATTCTCACCTAGAAAATTGGAGAACCACAGTCATCCCTATGTCACTGCTGTTCTAGGTGTTAAACAAAACTGTTAAAAGTACTTGAGTTGCCCTAGCCTAAACGTAGTTGGTTAGAGTGTTGGGCCTCACACCAAAGGGTCACAGGTTGGATTCAGGGTCAATGGCACGTACCTGGGTTGCAAGTTCCCAGGCCCTGGTTGGGACACATGTGGGAGGAGGCAACCAATAGATGTGTCTCTCTCACATGGATGTTTCTCTCTCCTCTCTCCCCCTCCTCTCTCCCTTCCACTCTCTCTGAAAATTAATGGTGAGGATTAACAAAACAAAAGTACTTGAGTTTCTGGTGACACTCTAGAACTCTCCTTATATATAATAAGTTCATTCTTCTTTGGAATTGCTAAAAAAAGTGAGACTAAGTTTTGTGCCCTCGAATATATCCCTCTTGGTTTATTGTTTCCTTCCAAGTAAAGTATCTTTAGCACCATTACTTCAAGAAATAAGCTAACATAAGCCTAACCAATGGACACACCAGGGGGGTGAGGGCATGAGTGGGGGGTGGGGAGGGGGGGGGGAATTGGGGGATAAGGACACATATGTAATACCTTAATCAATAAAGAAAGGAAATAAGCTAACAGTACACAGGATAAGGCAGGAAGCTTCATAAGAGAATGAGTCCTCAGAATTTCAGAATTGCCTCATTGGAGAGAACATTCTTATAACATTGTGTTTTATTCAGATAATCTACTAAAGCACTGCTTTCAACAAATTAGTGAATTTTATGTCAGGAATCTTGGTTGCTTATATTTTTTAAATCTTAGAATATACATAAAGATAATTCAATGGAAAGAATGATTTGCTGTTTGAAGAAAGAATATCTGATTTAAAGAAAAAGAGTATCTGATACTTGCTAAAACTCTGATCTTTTTAATGGGAAAAGAAGAACAGCTTGAATGCTAGGTCTCAGCGTGTGTGTGTGTGTGTGTGTGTGTGTGTGTGTGTGTGTGTGTGTGTGTGTTGTGTATGAGAGAGAGAGAGAGAGAGAGAGAGAGAGAGAGAGAGAGAGAGAGAGACACGAAGGAGACAAGAGACCAACCTAGTTTTACACTCATCTCCTTTTTCCACAAAGTGTTGCAGTAACTTGGAAACAAAACATAATAAAATTCACATAGGAATTTTAAATAATAATTGAGAGGGAAGACTAGGGAAAAAGAATGGTATTAGAATAATTTTGGGTCTCTCAGAAATCCTACAGATCTTTTTATTCAGATACACTTGCAGTAGGAGGAGCATTAAGAGAGGAGTCAAAGCACAATCCTCCTCTGAAGAAAATAAACTTTCTAGTGGTCCTTCCATCCATGCTCATCCTTGTTGAACTAATAATGCTAAGTCCACCATCAGCCCTTGGGTTTCACCTGACCTGTGCATTCATTCTAGCTCCTCTGGCTCTGCCTGCATGTTTGCTATGGCTTGATTGTGCCAGAGTGTTCATTCCATTGCTGTGGAAAGGCCTGCAATTTCAGCAATTGCACATCCCATTCACGAACAGCATTGAGCACGATTTTGGAAAAATCACATGTGCATCTTATATGGAGCTTAAGCATTTAAGAGGCCATCAAAACATCGCTCTCCGTTTATTATTCTGGTGACTTCACAGGTACTCCCATAGGACCGACATAGGTGAGTGGCATCCAGAAACTGGCCAAGCACAAGGGAAAGGAAAATGTGATTCTGTTCAGCCTGACTTAGCTATAATAGGTGGGAAACCTGAGGATCTTCTATTCAATGATCACCATTTTGTCATTTTTTCCCCATGGTTATTTTTCACTTCCCAGTTGTTATCTGCATTTCTTTCTAAACATAAGTGAGGAGCCTTAAGAAGCAAAGAGAATTGAGGGGCCACACCAGAGTGAGAAAATTTAAAGTTTCGGACTGAGGCCCCCACCTCTGAGCTCACACTTCTTTTTACACTATTATTTGGCTGAAGATCTGGCACTAGATACAAAGACATTGCAATCTCTTGCTTCCTAGGTTCCTACTGTCATTTTTGCCTGGGGGAAAGAAAATAATTGGTGGCAAAGAGATGGCACCTAAAAATGGAAAGGTCATGGATGAAAGTGGAGTACGCGTTACCTTCTGGTGCAGGCCAGGTGGTTGGGTGTGGATGTCATGTGTGTCCCTATAGTGCAGTCACCCTTGTAGAGGTAATTCTCCCAGTTTAGCCCCCATGGAGTATTGTTCCTTGTTTTTCTATAGTGCTTGTCAAAATGCTATGACAACTGGCTGGTTTTACGCAAACAGAGCCTGGCTCTCAAGAGACAGTGTGTCTGAAAGTCAAACATGGATGGCAGCCATTGGCAAGCACAGGAGTCAGAAACCAGATTGTTTTCTCGTTAGATGAACAGCTTAAAGCAACGTAAAGTTAATTGAAGAATTCCTTGAAAGTGAAGTCAGACTAAAAGAAATGTTCTGAGTCTATAATTTACTAAATGTGAAAGATCTGTAAGTGGTAGGGAGACTAAAAGAGTTTGGGGGGGTGGGGGAGAGAACATTTTTGTAAACAGATCTGGCTTGTATTATTGCCTAAGCAGTTTTAATTATTTGCTCTAATAATGTAGATCTGCAGAAGAATCTCTAATTAGGTAAAGCTTGATTTATAGAGTTGGCCTCATATAAACCATGATGTCATGGTGTGCTGCAGAAAATTACAGGCCTGGTCTTGCCGTTGAAAACTATTATTTCTGCCTAAGACTATTCACACTCTGCATGTCTTACTCTTACGAAACTAAAGCATCCTGTGTTCTCATTCTCAATGCCCATTGCCCAGGTAAATTCAAAGTATATTATTACTCATTAGGTAATTTATCAAATGTATATTTTAAAAATTGAAGAGGCAGGGACAGAGTTTAACTACTAACTATAGTAATTAAATAAATCTTCTTGGGAACTTGGCAAAGACCAATCTATGATCCTCTGCAGAGTGGATTAATCCTCCCTTCAGCTGACAGACTGACAAGGACATGCTGGACTGTCACCTATAGTGTCTGTGTGTGTGTCTGTCCTTCCTTGTCACAACCCTAAACCCATACTCCACTTTTCCTCTCCCTCCCTAGCCACTTTCTGGAAAGCTGGTTCAGTGTCATCATTGCGTATTTCACCTGGTTTTAAATGAGAGCATGGGCTTCTGCAACATCTCACCCTGGTTCTCATTCCTTTTGCCATCACAATAGAGTCTTGACGTAAGGCCAAGGCCTTTGCTTTGATTATAGGTCTGCTGATTATAATTTCCTAACATTTTTCTTGCATTAATTATACCTTAATGATTGCATTGTTTATGCCTTCCAATTTCAATTTTGTTACAGTAGAAAAGACTTAGAAGGAATTCTTCTAGATTTTCTTTTGCATTAGACAGTTCTATTTTAAGTGATTTGCCTTTATCAGGTCTTCTCAAACTGTTCAATGTACTTTGCATAGAAAACAGTTCCTGCCTTTCACTGTCATATTTCATCAGTTCACATAATATGTGATTAAATTATGTAATTATAATAACTAGCCCAACAGGCATAAACAGGTTTGGGAACAAACACAACTCTTTAAACAGTTGGAAGAAGTGCATGGGATGTACTAGACGAATCATCTGCTAGCCTGCAGCATGCAGTATGTGTGGGCTCGGTCCTGAGTTAAACAAAGGGATAAAATTGGGTAAATGGAGCTCAGTTATGAGAACTTCTGAATCAGTACTCTTCACATTCTCTTCATTTTACAGATGCAACCCAGGCAGTTACGGGAATTTCCCAAGGTTGTGTAACTAGTTGGTAGCCAAGCTGGGGGCCCTACCGCCCAGGCCAGGGTTTTCCCGTGGCACCAGAAGAGGATTGATATCCTAGCCCTTTATTGTGCTTGTCTGCTGGCTAAATGCAGGTTTACAGAGTGTACTTTGATTTATTACCACAAAGAATATGTCTTGATGCTTACTTTACCCATAGTGTTTGTGTTACTAATTAAATTATTCTTGATATCAAAACTGATCCCTCTTTATTATTGGGAGTTAATCCAGGTCTGAGATCTGTCACTTCTGTCTGTAAATGACCATAATTATACGAAAGAGAGGCTGCATGGAAGTACATTTCTAGCATGGCTTGTCCTTCTCACCAATCTACAGCCCCATTTGGTTTATGGCTGCTTTTGTCCTTCTAAAGCAGTGGTTCTCAACCTTCTGGCCCTTTAAATACAGTTCCTCATGTTGTGACCCAACCATAAAATTATTTTCATTGCTACTTCATAACTGTATTGTTGCTACTGTTATGAATCGTAATGTAAATATCTGGTATGCAGGATGGTCTTAAGCGAACCCTGTGAAAGGGTCGTTCGATCGCCAAAGGGGTCGCGACCCACAGGTTGAGAACCGCTGTTCTAAAGGTAGTTTTCAAAGGTCATAGCCTCTGAGAAAAAGCTGCTCTGGGGGTAAGGCAGGGCTGTCCGTTTATATTTATTTGATCTCTTTCACAGTCCATATGTACTGACATTTTTTATATCACGTTGGAAAGATTTTTTTTTTTAATGTCACTTTCCTTTTTCTACTCCTTCCTTCTTCCAGTGTTTCCCTTTTGCCCCACTTCTTTTCAGAAAATATTTGATATTGCCTAGAATCAAAATGTACCTACAACTTGGCAGTTAAAAATAAAATCAAGCCGAAACCGGTTTGGCTCAGTGGATAGAGCGTCGGCCTGCGGACTGGAAGGTCCCAGGTTCGATTCCGGTCAGGGGCATGTACCTAGGTTGCGGGCACATCCCCAGTAGGGGATGTGCAGGAGGCAGCTGATCGATGTTTCTCTCTCATCGATGTTTCTAGCTCTCTATCTCTCTCCCTTCCTCTCCGTAAAAAATCAATAAAAATATATTTTAAAAAAATCAAAACCATTCAGATGAACTGAATATGAAGAAAGGCGGGGCCAGGGGGAAATGTTGTACTCATATCCCTGAGGTAAAATGGTTTTGTTGTTACTGAACATTGATTGCATTTAGCTTTGAGCTTCCTGATAGACAAAGCAAAACAAGACATTTGGGTTCACGTTATTTTTATGTGCTAAGGGAAATGCTATCAGGTCTTCCACAAAGACATTGTTACCGAGACACTTATGTAAGGGAAGCTGAACAGTCATCTAGAGCAGGGGGTTCTCACACACATTAGAGCTTGACAATCCCTATTGTAGTCCATCTCCATTCTTGTTGATGAGGAACAGAAGTCCAGAGAAGATAAGTAACCTGCCAGTCACCAAGCTCGTTGACAATAGCACCAGCCTGGAACTAGTGTCCCTCAGTACCAACCTGGGGCTCAGAGCACCCTTGTTTAGAAATCACAGGTACAGTAAGATGTGGTTCTGAACCCGGTATGGACAGTACCTACCTCACTACTGGCACTGTACACATAGGCTGTCTAGTGAGTGGGAGTTAGGCTTGACAAAGTCACAATATGCGAAAAGTGGTTTCTTCAAGGAGCTTCTCTTTTATTTATTTATTTATTTTCTTAATCCTCATCTGAGGATATTTTTCCATTGATTTTTAGAGAGAGGGAAAGACAATGTGAGAGAAACACATCGATTGGTTGCCTCCTGCATGCGGCCTGACCAGGGCCCAGGCCAGGGAGGAGCCTGCAACCAAGGTACATGCCTTTGACCAGAATCAAACCCGGGACCCTTTGGTCTGCAGGCCGATGCTCTGTCCACTGAGCCAAACCGGCTAGGGACAAGGAGCTTCTCTTTTCACTGAGAAGAGAGAGAGAGGCTGGACCTCTGCCCCAGGTTGCTGTCAAATCACTATGGAGGGGAAAATCTAGAATTATAGGTCTCCCTTTTTTATTTTTATTTTTTTAAAATATATTTTATTGATTTTTCACAGAGAGGAAGGGAGAGAGATAGAGAGTCAGAAACATCGATGAGAGAGAAACATCAATCAGCTGCCTCCTGCACATCTCCCACTGGGGATGTGCCCGCAACCCAGGTACATGCCCTCGGCCGGAATCGAACCAGGGACCCTTCAGTCCGCAGGCCGACGCTCTATCCACTGAGCCAAACCGGTTTCGGCTATATCCCATTTTTAAATAAATACTTTGTCAGAACTTCCCTTTCTTTAGTTAAAATTATGGGCAAGTTTATGTTGTATTTTATGACAGTAAGTTTATGAGAAAACTTTGGGTAGGGGTCCCAAGCTCAGCTGCAGCATGCAGAGAGATACAAACAGCTGTTCATTACCCAGAAGGCCAGGTGTAAGATAACAGGGAACAAACCATATAGTGCATCAAAGGTCCAGTGTCCTCTCTCCAGGGGTGCTGCTTCCCAGCTTGAGTTTTATCTTTTGAATACAGATGTACAGTTAACCATATCTTCTAGTGTTTTGAGAGTAACTACAAGTCTGGATTATTAAATTAAATCTGATTTTAAATGTTGATAACTCCTTTCTTCCGCGTGCTCAAGCTAGAAAACTTGGAGTTATCCTTTACTCCTCTCTTCTTTCAAAACCCACATGTAATCCATCTGGAAATCCTGTTGGCTCCACCCTCAAAATATATTCAGAATCTGATCGCTTCTTAGAGATCTCTGTTGCACTACTATCTCTCCAAATCACCACCATCTCTCTCCAGGATTATTGCAGTAGCCTCCCAACTGGTCTGTCTTCTATGCGTTCTCTCCTGTAATCAGAGGGATCTTATTGCTCGTCTACTTACAACCCTTCAGATACTTTCCATCTCACTCAGCATGAAAGCCAAAGGTCTCCCAATGCCCTAGGAGGCTATCTGATCTCCTCACTACAGCCACAATGGCCTCCTACCTGTTCCCCAAATACACCAGCTCATTTTCTCATAATGACCTTCTCCCTTGCTGTCCCCTTGCCTGAATGCTCTCTCCCAGGTATTTCCATGGCCCATTCACTCCCTCCAACCCTTTGTTCAAATGTCATCTTCTCTGAGGCTTTCTTTACTCTCACTCTCTAAACTCGTAGCCAAACACGCATACCTTACCTCCCCCTTTCAGCTGTTTTCTCTTTAGGACATGTCATGATCTAGCATACTGTAGTTTTTGTTGTTTGGTACCTATCTGCCACATTAAACTATAGGTTCCAAAACTATAGGTTTGAATATTTTGTTTATTTGTTTACTGCTATATACTTAGCATCTGGAAATGTCCTTCACATGCAGTGTGTGTTCAATAAATGTTTGATGAATAAATAATTTAAAAAAAAACACACATTTTTTTCAACTTGGGGTCAAACAGACTCTTCAGTGGGCTAAACCCAGCCTAAACCCGCTTTGAGCTGGGGTCAAAAAGAAGAGTGAGCAGCTCCGCAGCTGTACCTAGTGTCTTGGGGACACACCTCATGATAGCATCCTGGCCCTTCCCTGTTCAGGAAACCTTAGAAGAGCCCTTCCACTCCACTCCTACACATCTCCTTGCTTCCATCCTGCTGAACTCTGTGCATGCTTGTCATTTTATGTCTCAGCACTATTTTTCCCAGTGTATGGCTGTTTAGAATATAAAGAACATTCTGTAAACTACTTTAGCCTCCTGAGTGAACTTCCAAACCTCTGACGTTAGGAAACATTTGAATAATTTGACTTGCTTTCCATGACACAGAGTTTAGAGCTACACAAGCAATGAGTCAGAGGAAGAGCACTTCAAGCAGCGGGAAAAGCACCTGTAAAGACGCCCGGGTAGGAAAAGCCTTGATGCTGTAGAAGAGAGCAGGTGAAAAGACAGCAGGGAGTGGAGTGGGAAAGTGGTTGGGAAAAGGTTGGAAAGGCAGGCAGGGCCAAATCCTGCAGGCTGTGGTAAGAAGTTTGGATATTATTGTTAAGTCCGATGGGAAGACCAGAACTCCTGAACTATTCATAGTGGTGATTGTTTTAAACACAGCTTTTTACTGAAGTATGACATGTATAAGTCCTGTGATGTTTTTCAAGCAAGTCAGTGAATTGGTAACAGTCATTTCAGCACTTAGACATTCTTCCTTTTGTTTAAAAACATTTTTTTGGACTTAATTGACTGACAAAAAAATATTGTTTATTTTCACATTTATAACTAAAATATTAAAGTTCATTTTTAAAGCTTACTAAAATAAGTAAATGTATTTGTACAGAAAATAAGCTTTGTTTTAGTTGCATAGCATTATAGATTTGGTTATGATGATTCTTTAATAAACTAAGATTCCCCAGGCACATTCATTCTTTTTAATTATATCCACTTTAGTGATATAAGGAATGATAACAGAGTCATTCGTTTTAGTGTTGCATTTCCAACCTTTTCCAAAGTACTATCACATTAAAATGTATAACATTTTTGCTTTCAAAAAAGTAATTTTGTATACTTAAACACTATACCAAATACACATTAATTGCAGTTTCCAGAATAAGTATGGCATTAAAAAAAAGACAAAGCTCAAGGTTTATTTCATCTTATTTGTTCCATTCATAAAATAGAATCAAATATTGAGTAGTTTACTAACATCCCATAGAAGATAGAACAAGATGTTTTTAGTTCAGCATGTGAGAACAGTAAAACATTAGTCAAGTGTTGTTGTTTTAAACTTCAGAATTCTGTAGGTCAAACTGAGCCACTTGGAGAGATTTTTGTAGCTTAACCTTGGCTATCTGATTGCTAAAAGGTCAGATTTTGAGTCTTGGTAACTTTTGGGATATCAACAGTCAAAGCAAAATCAAGCTATATAGATAAACTGGATAGCTGAGGGAAAGACAAGGTGTTAGGTTAAAGTCTTGCAACATTCAGAGGCAGCCCAGGTGTAACATAAGTTAGAATGATAAGAAGAAAAACTTCACAGCTCTTCATAGCCTTCTCACAACTGATTTTTACTTCAGTAGCATGAAATGGAGATAAAGAAGTAGAGAAATTTAGAACTGGAAAGGATCATAGAGACCCTATTTTATAGATGAGGAAACTGAGGGCCAGAGAGTACTAAAGACTTGCTCAGTGTCACCCTGAGTTAATGTAGGACTGAAGTTGGAATTCGGAGATTCTGTTTTCTAGCTCACTATTCTTTTCTCTGTTTTGGGTTACTCCATAGTCATTGGAATTGTACCGAAATGGAATGAACTGGCTGAGGTGAGGAAGAGAGCTCTCTGCCACCAGAGCGAGTTATTGGGCAAAATCTGAACTATGGCTACTACCTGACCTGCATTTTGATTTTCTATGAAGGAAACTTGGATTCAGAGTCTTCTAGGAGCTTTTCCAACTCTAATTTTAATGAGTTTAGATAATTTTCATCATATTTGTAATCGGGTAATTATTTCACCACTGGGAATGATGAGTAGTCATTTTACCTGTAACTAATTTAACTTTCTACACTAGACCAGTATCCAGTAACTGCTGATTTTCTTCTACCACACGTATACAAAATTAGCTATATAGTTAGTGAAAGGGAGATCCATGACAATGAAATCAACCAGATTTCCTATCCTACAATAAGCACTTGGATTAGTAAAAGTTCTGGTGATTTCATAACCCAATAAGGTATAAATTATTTTTAAAGTAGATCATGATAAAATTTCTTTATTGTGTAATGATATAGCCTATTCTTGGCTTAGAAATTACTTATATATATTTGCATTACAATATAAAATGCATGAAATAGGAACTCTGATTAGAAATGTTTTTGTCAACTGATAATGTCTGTATGGCTAGAAAGTCTCTGCATATTGCTCTATTTGAACGTAAAATTATCTCTGCCCATCCCTTTGTCTAGCTTTACACCCTATTTTTTTCTGCTATAATTTAGGAAGTATTTTTCTAGACAATATTTTTAGACTATGTGCTTAGCAGTCATATTTATGATAGGGAATTTCCAGAAAACAAGTGACTCAGTCTCATATGCCCTAAGTATCCCCATTCTCTAGTGGAGACCATGTTGAATTATTCATTGTAGTAAATATGTGGTCACATTGGGAACCATCTCCATAGGTTCAAAACTGAGTTTTAAACTACCATCCTGGAGTCCTGTAGGGAGATTTCTAATATCCTTATTCCCTTCACTTCCCACTGACCCTGAATTTGGGATTTGGGAAGCGGGGTAAGAGGAAGTGGTAGGGTTTCACATATTATCACAGTGATCCAGTAAGACAGTGATGGACTAACTCTATTTTTCAAATAAAGGAAACTCAAAGCCCAACAAAGGAGAAGCCATGTTATAGGACTTGAGAAGTTGAATACTTTAGTTGTCCAGAACAAACAAAAACAAAACCTGAGACCCACATCTCCTGGTTTCTGCGTCAGTTCTTTTTTTTCAATCCCATTTATTCATGCTGAAAAGTCAAGCTAAGACTCTATTTCTTTCCAAAGCAGAGGACAAGCCCTGTATCTTTTTAAAAAATATATATTTTTATTGATTTCAGAGAGGAAGGGAGAGGGAGAGAGAGATAGAACAGACCCAGGCATGTTCCCTGATCGGGAATTGAACCATGACCTCCTAGTTCATAGGTCGATGCTCAACCACTAAGCCAAACTGGCCAGATAGGCCCTGTATCTTATGTGTGTTCGACCCACTGTCTCCCAAGAGGAAGACCCCTCCCCCCCCCAGAGCAGGGTCCACAAACTTCTGTAAACTGTCAGATACTAAACATTTTCGGCTTTGCCAGCCCTATGTGCTCTACAACAACCACTGGGCACTGTTGTGCCCCAAAAGTAGCCACAGATAATATGTGAACAAGTAAGCATCGTTGTGTGCCAATAAAACTTTATTTATGGTCACTGAAGTTTCAATTGTATGTATTTGTCATGTGTCATGAAAAAAAATTCTAATTTTGATTTCCCCACCACCACCACCATTTAAAAATGTAAAAGTTATCCCTATGGGTTATACAGAAACAGACTGTGATCAGAATTTTGGCCCACTAGCCATACTTTGCTAAGCCCTGTCCTAGGGGAATAAATCATGAACTAGGAGGAAGACCATAGGTATTAAAACATGAAGAGACAAAACATGACACCTGAAGGACAGATTTAAATGTGGCCGGGAAATGACTGATGGATGTGGGAATGCAGGGAGAAGTAGATAGATGCCCTGACCCTTGATGCTATTTTAGATAATCTTGGTTGGTACTCAAATTCCAGATTGGCCATTTTGAGTTACTCTCCTAAGATTTACAAAAAGCAGGTTTTAGTGGGCCTTAGAAAAGAAAAGCAGATACAAGAAGAGGACATGTGACTTAGTTTGCCATAAAGTATGTAAAGCCAGCAGAAAAGTTTCTTAGGAATGGCAGCTGGTGGATTTGTTATCGGTGAGTCATTGTGAAGTCTGTCTGAGGCAAGGAGGAGGCAGCTAGCCTCATTCCCCTTTAGCAAAATCTAGTCTGTGACTTTGCAGCACTCTCATGCACTGAGTCTTCTGCGACTCTGAAAGAATCCATAATAATCTCTATTTTTATGACATAAAATAAAAGCTAGGTTGATAAATTTTAAGTTTAAAAATACCTGTAAATTCAAAACCATAAAGGACCATTTTTAAAAATAGGTGCAATTGAATATAGCTGTGTTGCTCCATAGGTCAAATCACCTATAACAATTGCATAAATGGTCGCTGCCTTATTTATAACAAAAGCACATTATTATGATAATGATCATATGATTTTCATTTTTTAGCAGCTATCTTCTGTTCCCTAACACATTAGTTTATTTATTCCCACAACAACCTGGCAAGTAGGTATGACCCTCCTGTTGAAGATGAAATTGAGGCCCAGTCACCCACACTGAGTACAGGACCAAATCTATATACCCTGACTAGAAAGTTTATGCTCTTTCCACTGTACCATTACCATGGTGAAAAGTAGTGGCAGAGCCCTAACCGGTTTGACTCAGTGGATAGAGCGTTGGCCTGTGGACTCAAGGGTCCCAGGTTCGATTCCGGTCAAGGGCATGTACCTTGGTTGCGGGCACATACCCAGTGGGGAGTGTGCAGGAGGCAGCTGATGAATGTTTCTAACTCTCTATCCCTCTCCCTTCCTCTCTGTAAAAAAATCAATAAAATATATTTTTTTTAAAAAGTAGTGGCAGAAAAAAACCAAAACACACCAGAATTTGCAAAAATCATTTTCAACTACATTGCTGGCTATCATACTTTATGCTAATCTTACTCTGTATGGTTATTATATAGTAATAAAATTATTACTTAAAACTTTGATGCTCTAACCAAGTGAGCCCTTAAAATTTGGCCCTTAAAACTTTGAAAAATCAAACCCATTGTGTTTTTTTACATTTGTGGTTTGTGTCCATTCATTGCTGGCAATTTCTAGGCAGGCTGCAGCCTTGAACTATTCACTGTCTGAACTTGCCCTCAAAGAATTCTTCCTCCCGCCCTACTTCTATCAAGTGACAACCAGTGGAAAACCCACAAGCTCAGCAGCTGCAGCTCTGGAAAACTTCCATCAAAACCCTCATTCCATATCCCCTTTGAAAATCAGAGTTCCTAGAACTTGCTATTATCTTCTTGAAGGTCATGACTAATGCTCATAACATTGTAAAACTTCCACTGAAAACATTGTCTGCAAACATTGTCAGATTCCTTAACTTGAGCTCTGTGTGAACTTTACCAATACCAGGACATTTACTGCCCCTCAATTGTTCTACCCTAAATGCTTACCCAGTAACCAGGAAAGCAAGTATTTGTATGTGAGCGTTTTAAATAGCTGGTAGGAAAACTGGAAAGCTTAATGAACTTCAGAAAGTGCCTCTTTGACAGATCAGAATTGAATAAAAATCCCTGGCATAATGAGAATCTGAGGTGACTCAGCCCTGTTCTTGTCCCTCTAAATTTTATTCTTTCCATGAGTTGTTCTTAGGATTCAGAGATCAAGTATCCAGTATACCTGTCTCAGAGGAAACAATTTCATTTTTCCTAAATGTAAAAATGTAGTGCAAAATTGGCTGCTTTATGTATGACTGAGTGATACGAAAATCCATTTTCTAGCAGACTTTTCATATGTGAATCATGTTATTTAATCCAGATTTCTTTGAAACCACAACCAGACACACAATATGGATATTTGATTGAAGAAATGTGGTTGCTATTATTCACCCTGCCATGCTTTATTTTGCTTACATTAATGACCCATTAATATACTTAAGAAAAAAAAGTAAATTTGCTTTGTCAGCCATTGAAATTAACAAGACTGGATGCTGGTGAGTACCCACACAAGACTCGATCAAAAAATAATTTCCTGCCCTGGCAGGGTAGCTCAGTTGATTAGAGCATCATCCCCATATGTCAAGATTGTGGGTTTGACCCCCAGTCAGGGCACATACAAGAATTTACCAATGAGTACATAAATAAGTGGAACAACATCTCTCTCTCTCTCTCTCTCTCTCTCTCTCTCTCTCTCTCTCTCTCCCCCTCCCTCTCTAAAATCAATAAATAAATTTTAAAAATTAAAGAGATAACTTCATCTGTATCACAGCATTGAGTTTTCAAGACTCTCCCACAAGTATGTCCAGAAACTTAGAGAGGAAAAAAAGCTGCAGCCAGGAGACAAATATTTCCTAATGCACCACTTATTGTCTGGAGAAAATATATGTTCATGGCAGCAGTAAGAAATTTAGTCTGTATTTATTTACAATGTACAGGCTGCAGAATGTTAGCATTCTAAGTGTGCCCAGATGTAATGGAAAGAACTCACTTGTACTTTCTCACTAGCTTTAGTAAGGAATACACCTTTTGAATCAACTTTGCTTAAAAGGTTGCATTTAGTTCCAGTAATCCCAAAGGGTTTCTCTATTGCCTAAATAATGGAGAAAATGATTTGGGATCTCAAATCCCAAATGAATTGACTTATTTTGGTCACTCAAGCATATTTCTTTTTCAGTAAAACACATTTTTAAAAATTTTGACAGAAATATCTACTACTTAAGTAAGACAGTGAGCTCAGATTTATGGTGAGAAAACCTTCATAATTCAAAATAGGTTGTCTTGAAGTAAGGTTGATAAAGAATATGTGCCAGTTTTCCTAATGGAAAGGAGCCAAGATTTTCTGTCAAATAAGCAGCCTCAGGAAAATGCCCATGCTCATCAGTGAGCAGTATATACATATAAATATATTTGAGGTTCTCCCCACCCCCAGAGTAGGATATCTCAATGACTACAATTTTCTACTCTCATGCTTTAATATTTTGAATATCAGTTAAATTTAAGTATCAGAAAACAATTTGGGATATCAAAGGAAAAAAATCTTTGTATATTTCTTCAGCAAAATGTTGGGGTGGGGTTGCCTTTGTCCAGTTAGCTCTAAAGCCTATTTATTATACTTGACTAGAGGCCCAGTGCACAAAATTTGTGCACTGCCGGGGGAGGGGAGTGCTCAGCCCAGCCTGTACCCTCTCCAATCCAGGACCCCTCAGGGGATGTCCAACTGCCTCTCACAATCCAGGACCACTGGCTCCTAACCGCTCGCCTGCCTGCCTGCCTGCCTGATCGCCCCTAACCACCTCTGCCTGCTTGCCTGATTGCCCTTAACTGCTCCCCTACTTGCCTGATCGCCCCTAACCACCTCTGCCTCAACCCGCACCTGGGAACCAGCATTCCCTCCTCTGGCTAGTCGCAGGCACCTGGGACCCAGGTTTCTCTCTCTCTGGTTGGCTGCAGGCACCCAGGACCCAGGCCAGCTTTGCCCGGGCCAGTAACAGCTGTAAGGGGCCATGGGTGGCTGGCTTTGCCTGGGCTGCAGGCACTGGTGCCTAGGACTGCGGGGCCGGCAGCTTGTCCCTCTCCCAGGCCGCAGGCACAGCCACTGGTGCCCAGGACCATGGGGCAGGTAGCTTGTCCCTCTCCCAGGCCACAGGCGCAGCCACTGGTGCCTGGGACCGCGGGGACCATGGGGCATGCGGCTTGTCCCTCTCCCAGGCTGCAGCCCCAGCCACTGGTGCCCGGGACCGCGGGGTGGGCGGCTTGTCCCTCTCCTGGGCCACAGCCTGGCTGGTCCCCATTCCTCTCTCGCAAGCTCATTTGTGCCTGGCTGGTCCCTATTCCTCTCTCCCCATTGTTGAGTGTCTGAGCCATTATGGTGTGACTGTGTGGCGGTGTGAGGGCGTGACAACCATTTGCATATTAGCTCTTTATTGTATTGGATTGTATTTTTTAGGGGTTGATGTAATATCATCTTACCTAATAATAGACAAACATGGTAATTGACCATACCTTCGCTACGCCTCCCATTGGCTAACCAGCGAGATATGCAAATTAACTGCCAACAAAGATGGCGGCCGGCAGCCACAGAGCTGGAACGAGCAGGAGGCTTGCTTGCTCCAGTGATGAAGGAAACCAAGGTTCCCCGCCGGCCGCTGCCAGCTCTAAGCTACACTCAAAGCAACAAAGTTTCAATTATAGAAGCTAAACAAACCCCAGATACCTGCTTTCAGCTGGCCGTGGCCATGGAGCTGGAGCGCAGGAGGCTCTCCCTCCCACCCGCCTTGGCCGGCTCTGAGCTCCACTCAGGCAACAAAGTTTCAATTATAGAAGGTAAATAGACCTCAGATACCTGCTTTCCGCCGGCCGTGGCCACTGAACTGGAGCCTTGGGTTGCCCCTGGCAATGGAAGAAGCCAAGCCCTGGCCAGCTCTGATCTCCACTCCAGGCTACAAAGTTTCAATTATAGAAGGTAAATAAATCCCAGGAAAAAAAAGAAGAAAAAAGGGAGAGGCTGCGAGCTTCTATCACTGGGGAGGCTTGGCCAGCCTGAAAACAGCCCTCAGCCCTTCACTCAGACTGGCCAGGCACCCCAGTGGGGACCCCCCACCCTAAAGATGGTATGGCCAGCCTGAAAACAGCCATCAACCCCTCACCCAGGCTGGCCAGGCACCCCAGTGGCACTCCAGTGGGGACCCCCACCCTGAAGGGCAAACCAGCCGGCCTCCACCCATGCACCAGGCCTCTATCCTATATAATAAAAGGGTAATATGCAAACTGACCCTAACAGCAGAAAGACTGGGAATGACTGGTCATTATGACACACACTGACCACCAGGGGGAAGACGCTCAATGTAGGAGCTGCCCCCTGGTGGTCAGTGCGCTCCCACGGGGGGAGCTCTGCTCAGCCACAAGCCAGGATGATGGCTGCCAGTACAGCGGTGGTGGTGGGAGCCTCTCCCGCCTCCTCAGCAGCGCAAAAGATGTCAGACTGCAGCTTAGGCTTGCTCTCCACTGGCAAATGGACATCCCCCGAAGACTCCCAGGCTGCCAGAGGGATGTCTGATTGCCAGCTTAGACCCAATCCCCTAGGGAGCGGCCTAAACCAGCAGGTGGTCATCCCCTGAGGGGTCCCAAACTGCAAGAGGGCACAGGCCGGGCTGAGGGACACCACCCTGCCATGCACACATTTTTGTGCACTGGGCCTCTAATCCTATATAATAAAAGGCTAATATGCAAATCAACTGAACAGTGGAATGACTGGTTGCTATGATGTGCA
This sequence comes from Myotis daubentonii, assembly GCF_963259705.1. Classification (NCBI taxonomy): domain Eukaryota; kingdom Metazoa; phylum Chordata; class Mammalia; order Chiroptera; family Vespertilionidae; genus Myotis; species Myotis daubentonii. The sequence continues at coordinate 80,526,050 of NC_081842.1, forward strand.
CTGACCACCAGGGGGCAAACGCTCAACGCAGGAGCTGTCCCCTGGTGGTCAGTGCACTCCCACAAGGGGAGCACTGTTCAGCCAGAAGCCTGGTGATGGGGAGCGGGCCTAAGCCAGCAATTGAACATCCCCCTAGGGGTCCTAGACTCAGAGGGCGCAGGCCGGGCTGAGGAACCCTCTCATCCTCCGAGTGCATGAATTTTGTGCACAAGGCCTCTAATGATCTGGGCAGGCCAAGTGGACTCCTCCTGTGCACGAATTCGTGCACTGGGCCTCTATTGATTTTATAATATGAGTCCCTGGAAGCAAATTAATAAAAACCTTCTAAAGTATGAAAAATTTCCTAGTTCCATTTGCAACAAGGTCCTGGAAGCAGTGACACCGAGTAGCAATGAGCACACATAACATCTAGATTTTGGCTTCTAAATTTCCTTTCCCACTAAAAGGAGCCCATGCTCCTTAGAGAAACAGCTAGCTCCAGGGCTGATTTTCTGGAGGAAAATCAAGATGAGCCTTGGAATATTTTCATGCCAGGAGGTTAGGAAGTACTCAGAAAGTGATGGAGACATGCCAAAAAGGACAAAGGAAACAACTTGAAATGACTCTCACTGGCCAAATCTGGAACAATTTGAGCAACACAGTAGCTAATAATAATAATGACATACAACTCATTAAGTAATATAAGAATCCATGAGTGAGTTTATAGTGATTCTAAATAAATGGATGCTAGCTACATGGATAAGAAGGAAAAGCTTTTTTATAGTAGAATGCTAATTAATAAATGTGGAATGAATGATAGAATAGAAAATAATTTTGCAACCATCATATTACAAGAAGTATCAATGGATGCTAGAATTTGGAAGTAAAAGTTAATGGGGAACAAGATACTTACATATTTCAAAGACTCCACAAATTACTTATGAATACCCATGGGAAATAGTAGCTTTAGAGTGGAGTGGTCTGATAGTGACACCTTAAGTGATCCAAATTACATTCACCAATAATAGAACAAACAGACATCATGTGCCTCTCTTGATGCTATTCATTAAGAAAGATGTCTGTGAGCCCTAGTCAGTTTGGCTAAGTGGATAGAGCATCAGCATCACCCCCGAAGGGTCCTGGTCAAAGGCACATACCTCAGTTGCAGGCTCCTTCCCAGCCCAGGCCCTGGTTGGGGCTCGTGCGGGAGGCAACCAATCGATGTGTTTCTCTCACATCGATATTTCTCTGTCTTTCCCTCTCTCTTCAACTGTCTCTAAAAATTAATGAAAAAATATCCTCAGGTGAGGACTTAAAAAAAAAAAAAAAGACATCTGTGATATTCTTGCCCCCAAAAGGGCATAATTAATTTATTATTAATGAAATAGGCAAGTCCAAACAAAGATATTGTTAAAAATGGCAATGTCCTGAAATGCAAAGAAAGTCTTGGGATCTGTTTCAGATTAAAGGAAACCAAGAGATGTGAAAACTAAATGTATGCACAACCTGGATTGGATCCTAAACCTAGGGGAAAAAATGCAGAGAGAACATTATTGGGACAGTCTGTAAAATTTGAATAAGTTCTCTGGATTAAATAACAATATTGTGACTATGTAAGTTTCCTGATTTTGACCATTGTACTGTCGTTAGATAAGTGGTTATCTTTGTTCTTAGGAGATATACATTGAAATATTTAGGGGCAAAGGACATGATGTCTGCAATTTAATCAAATGGTTTAGAAAAACAAATAGTGTGTATATATGGAAAGAATAAAATACAAAAGTAGAAACAATTGACAATTGTTGAAAATTGGTAGAACATATAAGTTTTTGGCACTGATCTTGCAACTTTTAAGTTTGAAATTATTACAAACTTTAAAAATTTTAAATGTTAAAATAAAGCAAATACACACACCCTAACACACACACACACACACACTGTTGTCTTCACTTTAAATAAAGCTAACTCAAAATACAGAAATCTGAAAATTGCTAAGGTAGTCCTCAGGTTACTTTGGACTTGATGTATGACGTTTCGTGGTTACATCGCCATCTCCCATTTATTTATTAAAAAAAAAAAAGTTCCGTAATTTTGACGTATGTACATATGTGCTTTATGTTTTTTATTATTTATTTACCACAAGGTCAGGAATTGTTATCTTTCTTTTAATTTTTTTTTTACTGTTTCACTTCAGTACTGCTGTTTATGTGCTCAATGTGAGTGATGTAGGTGCTTATGTAGGTGGGTTCTGAAATCAAGTTAAGTGGTGCCATAGGAACGGATCTCCGACGTAACCTGAGGACCTACTGTATACCCAAGGACAAACTGAGGAAGTTCATTTTTATTCTTTCAACAAAATTACTACAGAAATATTTTAAATAGCAACCTTCATCTAAAAATTATAAAGTTCATAAAAATTTAATAAATATATAAACTTTCCACACTCCCATATGTAAATTGAGACACACCTGCATTTGCTTTATCTTTGTCATGGTAGTAGTTCCTGTGTGCATCTTGCTTTCTTTGGAAAGCTCCTTGCATAGAACTGTGTATGAATGCAGCTTCCATTCCTTTGAAGAAAATCATGATGGTAAACTGCCCAAAATACAGATTAAGACCTGTGTAGAACTGAGGCTCCACCTCAGATTTCTCTCTTTCAGTTACCTGATAGCTTTTCAGGTCATATGAAGCCAAATTTTAGGAAACCTGTTCCTTCCAATAGCTCAGAACCTCTTGAATTTTCCCTTTTATCTCTTTCCTCTCATCAAAATGTAACTTTTACAGGAATAATAAGAATAGTAATAAAGTAATAAGTTTATTATTTTGAGCCTATTCAAAAATATATTGCTTTACTAATCACACAAAAAGAGAGTAAGATCTTCAATGTTTCAAAAGCTGATTAGCCAAGAACTCATTTTGCCTCTTTTTTAAAAAAACATTATTGTTGAGAGTATTACAGATGTCCCCCCTATTTATTTCCCCAGCCCTGCCCCAGGCCTTCACCACCCTATTGTCTGTGTCCATGAGTTATGCATATGTGCCTATAAGTTATTTGGTTGATCTCTTCCTACCTCTCTCCCCCCTTTGCTCTGAGATTCATCAGTCTGTTCCATGTTTCCATGCCTCTGGTTCTATTTTATTCATCAGTTTATTTTATTCATTAGATTCACATTTCAGTGAGATCATGTGATATTTGTCTTTCTCCGATTAGTTTATTTCATTTAGCATAATAATTTACAGGTCCTTCCATGTTGTCTCAAAGAATAAGAGATCCTTCTTTTTAACTGCTGCATAGTATTCCATTGTATAATTGTACCATAGCTTTTTTATTTACTCATCTACTGATGGGCATTTGGGCTGTTTATAAATCTTAGCTATTATAAATAACACTTCTATGAACATAGATTCTTTCTGGTTGGTGTTTTAGGATTCTTAAGACATATTCCTAGAGCAAGAGAAACAAAGGAAAATATAAACACATGGAATTAAATCAAACTAAAAAGCTTCTGCACAGCAAAAGAAACCAGCATCAAAATAAAAAGGAAATCCACTGTATGGGAGAACATATTTGCCAATGATACATCTGAGAAAGGGTTAATTTCCAGAATATATAAAGTACTCACACAACTCAACAAAAAGAAGACAAACAATCCAATTTAAAAATGGGCAGTGGACCTGAATAAACACTTTTCCAAAGAGGACATGCAAGTAGCCAAGAAACATATGAAAAAATGTTCAACATCACTAATGATCAGAGAGATGCAAATTAAAAGGACAATGAGGTACCACCTCACACCTGCCAGAATGGCTACCATCAATAAATCAATGAATCAACAAACAAGTGCAGGCGAGGATGTGGAAAAGAAATTCCTAATACACTGCTGATAGGAATGCAAACTGGTACAGCCACCAGGGAAAACAGTGTGGAGTTTCCTCAAAAAATTGAAAATGCGCCCATCCAAGGAACAGGAGTCTCCTGATCACCACACCCTCTGTCAGAGGAACAGCAGCTGTGTGTGAAGCCACCCCCCATCAGCCAGAGGAGCCACCACAACTGTGAACAGCACCCACCAGAGGAGTTGCTACCAACTGAGGAGCAGCTGCTACCACAACCGCCCAAGGAGCAACCGCAGCCCGAGGAGCCACTGCCACTCAAGAAGCAGCCACTGAACAACTCAACATCTAGATATGGTGGTACGATCAAACATGGGTAGACAAAGAAACCCCCAAAGGAAAGAAAAGGAGGACTCGCCAGAAAAGCAGCTAAGTGATACAGAGGCATGCAACATGACAGAAAAAGAATTCAGATTAAGGGTCCTAGAGTGCATAAACCAGATGGAGAAAAAAATCAACAATTTATGCAAGAAGCAAGAAGAAACAGATGAAAAAATCAATAAATTATGTAAGAACCAAGAAGAAATGAAGAGTGATATAGCTGCAATAAAAAAACACCATTGAAAGTTTCAACAGTAGACTAGGAGAAGCGGAGGACCAAATTAGCGAATTAGAAGATGGAAACAAAACACATCCAAACTGAACAGCAATTGGAGAAAAAAAATTAAAAGACAGGAGGAGAGTCTAAGGGAGCTATGGGACAACATGAAACGAAACAACATAAGAATAATAGGGGTACCAGAACAACAGAAAGAGGAACAAGGGTTAGAAAACCTATTTGAAGAAATAATATCAGAAAACTTCCCAGACGTGGGGAAGAAAAAAATCACACCAGCAAAGAGAGTGCCAAACAAGGTGAACCTAAAAAGACCCACACCAAGACACATCATAATTACCATGGCAAGTGTTCAGGACAAAGAGAGAATCTTAAAGGCTGCAAGAGAGAGATGGAAAGTTACATTCAAGGGATCTCCCATTAGATTATCAAATGATTTCTCAACAGAAACACATCAGGCCAGAAAAGAATGGACAGAAATTTACAAAGTGATACAAAGCAAAGGACTGAATCCAAGAATACTCTATCCAGCAAGGCTATCATTCAAAATTGAAGGGGAAATAAGAAGTTTCATAGACAAAAAAAAAAAAAGGCTAAGGCAGTTTATCACCACCAAGCCAGCAATGCAAGAAATGCTAAAGGGACTGGTGTAAAAAAGAAGAAATAAAAATCTCAGAAAGAAAACAGCCACACACAAAAAGAAATGGCTACAAACAAGTACCTTTCAATAATAACTTTAAACGTAAACGGACTAAATGCTCCAACCAAAAGACATCGAGTGGCTGAATGGATAAAAAAACATGACCCATACATTTGCTGTCTACAAGAGACCCACCTCAGAAGAAGGGACTCACACAGACTGAAAGTGAAGGGATGGAAAAATATCTTTCAGCAAATGGAAATGAAAAAAAGCTGGGGTAGCAATACTTAAATCGGACAAAATAGACCTCAAAGTGAAGGCCATAACAAGAGATAAGGAAGGCCACTTCATAATACTAAAGGGTTCAATACAACAAGAAGATATAACCCTGATAAACTTATATGCACCCAATGCAGGAGCACCCAAATACATAAAAAAACTCCTGGAAGATATCAAAGGAGAGATCGACAACAATACAATCATAGTTGTATTGGAATGTTGTATTTTTCATAGACTTTAATACACCACTGACATCACTGGATTAATTGTCTAGACAAACAATCAGCAAAGAAGCAGCAATCCTAAATGACTCACTAGATCAGATGGACTTAATTGACATCTTCAGAACACTTCACCCCACAGCCACGGAATATACATTCTTCTCAAGGGCTGATGGCACATATTCAAAAATAGACCACATATTGGGTCACAAACAAAGTCTTTCCAATTTCAAGAAGATTGAAATCATACCAAGCATCTTCTCAGACCACAAGGGCATAATATTAGAAATAAACTACAATAAAAAACAACCCAAAATACTCAAAACACTTGGAAGCTGAATAGCATGTTATTAAATATTGATTGGGATCAAAGAAGAAATTAAAAACATCTAGGAAACTAATGACAATGAAAACACAACAATCCATAACCTATGGGACACAATGAAAGCAATCCTGAGAGGGATTTTATAGCTCTACAGGCCTATCTCAAAAAAAAAAAAAAAAAAAAAACAACAACAAAAAAAAAACAACAAGAAAAAATGATAATAAATCATCTAACTCTACAACTCAAAGAATTAGAAAGAGAGCAACAAGAAAACCCCAGAGTGAGCAGAAGGAAGGAGATAATAAAGATTAGAGCAGAAATAAATGACATAGAGACTAAAAAAAAATACATAAAATCAGTGAAACCAAGAGCTGGTTCTTTGAAAGGATAAACAAAATTGATGAACCTCTAGCCAGGCTCACCAAGAAGCAAAGAGAGAGGACCCAAATAAACAAAATCAGAAATGATAAAGGCGAAATAACAGCAGACCCCCACAGAAATACAAATGATTGTTAAAAAATACTATGGACAACTCTACTCCAACAAATTAGACAACCTGGAAGAAATGGACATATTCCTAGAAAAATACAACATTCCAAAACTCAATCAGGAAGAATCTAAAAATCTCAACAGGCCAATAACTATGGAAGGAATTGAAGCGGTCATCAAAAAGCTTCCAGCAAACAAAAGCCCAGGACCAGACGGCTTCACAGGGGAGTTTTACCAAACATTCAAGGAAGACCTAAAACCTATCCTCCTCAGACTACTACAAAAAATTCAAGAGGAAGGAACACTTCCAAGCTCATTCTATGAAGCCAGCATCACCCTAATACCAAAACCAGGTAAAGACAACACAATGAAATAGAATTACAGGCCAATATCCCTCATGAACATAGATGCCAAAATCCTCAACAAAATCTTAGCAAATCGGATCCAGCAGTACATCAGAAAGATCATACACCATGACCAAGTAGGATTTATCCCAGAGATGCAAGAGTGGTACAATATCCGCAAATCAATAAACGTGATACATCACATAAACAAATTGAAAGAAAAAAACCACATAGTCATATCAATTGATGCAGAAAAAGCATTTGACAAAATCCAACACCCATTTTTCATAAAAACTCTCAGCAAGGTGGGAATAGAAGGATCATACCTCAACATAATAAAAGCCATATATGACAGACCCACAGCCAACATCATACTCAATGGACAAAAACTAACACCATTTCCCCTAAGAAAAGGAACAAGATAGGGATGCCCACTCTCACCGCTCCTGTTCGACATAGTACTGGAAGTATTAGCCATTGCAATTAGACAAGAAGAAGAAATAAAAGGCATCCAAATTGGAAAAGAAGGGAGAAACCAAGATGGCGGCGTAGGTTAACGCAGGAGATCGCTGCCTCGAACAACCACTTCAGAGATATAACTAAAGGACAGAACGGACATCATCCAAAACCACAGGAAGGCTGGCTGAGTGGAAATTCTACAACTAGGAGGAAAGAGAATATCATACCCAGACTCAGAGGAGGCGCAGTGCTGAAGTGAAATACTCAGGTGCGGAGTGCGCGCGCGGAGCGGGCTGGTGGCGATGGGCGCGGTTGTTGTTTTCAATCGGGAGGGAGTTTCAGAGTCTGAGCTCCAGATCCGGGCGAGTCTCTGGGGAGCAAGACTCAAACGGGAGAAGCGGGACTGTCTGGCTTCGGTTGGAACTCGAAGGCAGCTTTCTCTCCGAGGTTTGCAGCCATTGCTGGGACTCTGAGAGGCAGAGCCCCTGGGGAAGGAACTGAGAGCAGCCATAACTGCTCGCTCTGGCCCTCCCTGTAGATCCCTGGGGACCCGCCCCGCCCAAGCCCTGCGCAGAACCATTTGCCGGATAGCCTCAGGCAAACGCTAGATTAGCACCGCCTTAGAGATCCAGCACAGAAGCCCTCCCACTGCAGACCCAGCAGACTCTCATAGCCAGTTAGCCTGGAGGTCAAATCACCCCCGGTACTGCCGACATCAATCAACGCTTAAAGGCAACAAGACTGCACACAAAGACCACTAGGGGGTGTACCAAGAAAGCATAAAAAATGCGGAGACAAAGAAACAGGACAAAACTGTCAATGGAGGATATTGAGTTCAGAACCACACTTTTAAGGTCTCTTGAGAACTGTCTAGAAGCTGCCGATAAACTTAGTAAGGCCCTCGAAAAGACTGGTGAGACCGCCGATTAATGTTGTGAGATCCTCAAGAAATCTAATGAGACCCTCGATGTTATATTGGGGAACCAACTAGAAATTAAGCATACACGGACTGAAATAACGAATATTATACAGACTCCCGACAGCAGACCAGAGGAGCGCAAGAATCAAGTCAATGATTTGAAATACGAGGAAGCAAAAAACACCCAATGGGAAAAGCAAAATGAAAAAAGAATCCAAAAATGCGAGAATAGTGTAAGGAGCCTCTGGGACAGCTTCAAGCATACCAACATCAGAATTATAGGGGTGCCAGAAGATGAGAGAGACCAAGATATTGAAAACCTATTTGAAGAAATAATGACAGAAAACTTCCCCCACCTGGTGAAAGAAATGGACTTACAGGTCCAAGAAGCGCGGAGAACCCCAAACAAAAGGAATCCAAAGAGGACCACACCAAGACACATCATAATTAAAATGCCAAGAGCAAAAGACAAAGAGAGAATCTTAAAAGCAGAAAGAGAAAGAAACCCAGTTACCTACAAGGGAATACCCATACGACTGTCAGCTGATTTCTCAACAGAAACTTTGCAGGCCAGAAGGGAGTGGCAAGAAATATTCAAAGTGATGAATACCAAGAACCTACAACCAAGATTACTTTATCCAGCAAAGCTATCATTCAGAATTGAAGGTCAGATAAAGAGCTTCACAGATAAGGAAAAGCTAAAGGAGTTCATCACCACCAAACCAGGATTATATGAAATGCTGAAAGGTATCCTTTAAGAAGAGGAAGAGGAAGAAAAAGGTAAAGATACAAATTATGAACAACAAATATGCATCTATCAACAAGTGAATCTAAGAATCAAGTGAATAAATAATCTGATGAACAGAATGAACTGGTGATTATAATAGAATCAGGAACATAGAAAGGGAATGGACTGACTATTCTTGGGGGGGAAAGGGGTGTGGTAGATTCGGGAAGAGACTGGACAAAAATCGTGCACCTATGGATGAGGACAGTGGGTGGGGAGTGAGGGCGGAGGGTGGGGTGGGAACTGAGAGGAGGGGAGTTATGGGGGGGGGGGGGAAGAGGAACAAATGTAATAATCTGAACAATAAAGATTAAAAAAAAAAAACAAATTGGAAAAGAAGAAGTAAAACTTTCCTTATTTGCAGATGACATGATATTATACTTAAAAAACCCTAAAGACTCCATCAAAAAACTGTTAGACTTAATAAATGAATTCGGCAATGTAGCAGGATACAAAATTAACGCCAAGAAATCTATGGCATTTCTATACACCAATAGTGAACTTACAGAAAGAGAGACTAAAAAAAAATCCCATTTACCATTGCACCAAAAAAATTAAGCTACCTAGGAATAAACTTAACTAAGGAGGTAAAAGACCTCTACTGAGAAAACTATAGGACGTTGAAAAAAGAGATAGAGGAAGACATAAACAGATGGAAAAACATACCGTGTTCATGGATTGGTAGAATCACCGTCATTAAAATGTCCATACTACCCAAAGCAATCTATAAATTCAATGCACTTCCCATTAAAATACCAACGGCATATTTCACAGGCCTAGAACGAACTCTACAAAAATTCATCTGGAATAAAAAAAGACCCCGAATAGCTGCAGCGATCCTGAGAAAGAACAAAGTAGGTGGGATCTCAATACCAGATATCATGCTGTATTACAAAGCCACTGTTCTCAAAACTGCCTGATACTGGCACAAGAACAGACATATAGATCAATGGAATAGAATTGAGAGCCCAGAAATCAGCCCGAACCAATATGCTCAATTAATATTTGACAAAGGAGGCAAGTACATACAATGGAGTCAAGATAGTCTCTTCAATAAATAGTGTTGGGAAAATTGGATGGATACATGCAAGAAAATGAAACTAGACCACCGACTTACCCCATACACAAAAATAAACTCAAAATGGATAAAGGACTTAAATGTACGACGAGAAACCATAAAAATACTAGAAGAATCCAAAGGCAACAAAATCTCAGACATATGCTGAAGCAATTTCTTCACCGATACAGCTCCTAGGGCATTGGAAACTAAAGAGAAAATAAACAAATGGGACTACATCAAAATAAAAACCTTCTGCACAGCAAAAGAAACCATCAACAAAACAACAAGAAAGCCAAACATATTTGCCAATGTTATATCTGATAAGGGCCTAATCTCCAAAATTTATAGGGAACTCATACAACCTAACAAAAGGAAGATAAACAATCCAATCAAAAAATGGGCAAAGGACGTAAATAGACACCTTTCAAAAGAGGACATTCAGAAAGCCAAGAGACATATGAAAACTTGCTCAAAGTCACTAATCATCCAAGAGATGCAAATCAAATCAACGAGGTACCATCTCACACCTGTCAGACTGGCTATCATCAACAAATTCACAAACGACAAGTGCTGGAGAGGATGTGGAGAAAAAGGAACACTCGTGCACTGCTGGTGATAATGCAGACTGGTGCAGCCACTATGGAAGACAGTATGGAGTTTCCTCAAAAAACTAAAAATGGAACTCCCATTTGACCCTGTGATCTCACTTCTAGGACTATATCCCAAGAAACCAGAAACACCAATCAAAAAGGATATATGCACCCATATGTTCATTGCAGCACAATTCACCATAGCTAAGATCTGGAAACAGCCTAAGTGCCCATCAGTAGATGAATGGATTAGAAAACTGGTACATCTACATGATGGAATACTATGCTGCTGTGAAAGAGAAGGAACTCTTACCATTTGCAACGGCATGGATGGAACTGGAGAGCATTATGCTAAGTGAAATAAGCCAGTCAATGAAGGAAAAACACCACATGACCTCACTCACTCATGGATAATAAAGACCGTTATAAACTTATGAACAAAAATAGATACAGAGGCAGAGCTGCCTCAAACAGACTGTCAAACTACAGTGGGAAAGCGGGGGGGGGGGGGGATTGAGGGGCGGGGTAGGGTGGGGGTAAGACATCAACCGAAGGACTTGTATGCATGCATATAAGCATAACCAATGGACATAAGACTGGGGGGTAGGTGAGGCTGGGGATTGTTAAGGGCCTGAAGAAAAGGAGACATATATAATACTCTTTGTAATTCTTTAAGCAATAAAACAATTAAAAAAAACTAAAAATGCAACTACCATATGACCCAGTGATCCCACTTCTAGGAATATCGCCTCTTCTGTTTTTTTACCATTTTGCCACTCAGACAATTGGATAGGAAGTGGAAACAAGCAAAACTACGCAGTCAACTGTAAGTTCTTAAAAAAAAGTTTGTTTTCATTTTAAAATTACAGACATTGCTTATAATAGTGAAAGATTGGAAATAATCTAAATGTACTTCCATAGGGACCAATTAATACTGGTGGAATACTATGCTTCCATAAACAAAGACTGGAACGTTCTGTATTGATACAGAACAATCTCCAACATGTAATGTGAAGTCCAAGTAGTACAGTACAGAAAAGTCATTATTGAATGCTACCATCCTATCTAATAAAAGAGAAACATGGTAGTTGGCGTACGACGATACCCTTTTCATTGGCTAATCAGGGCTATATGCAAATTAACTGCCAACTAAGATTGGCAGTTAACTGCCAACAAGATGGCGGTTAATTTGCATATGTAGGCACAATGCAGGGAGGCGAAAGGGAAAGCAGGAAGAAGCCCCCTGACACTGACAGTGATCGGAAACCCAGGGGGGAGCTAAGAGCTGGGGGGCAGGGCAAAGGCGGCCCTGGGGCCGCCTTTGCCCTGCCCCCCAGCCATGATCGGAGAATCAGGCGCCTTTTCCACCCTGGCCAGTGATAGCAGGAAGTAGGGGTGGAGCCAGCGATGGGAGCTGGGCACGGTCGAAGCTGGCAGTCCCTGGAGCTAGGGGTCCCTTGCCTGGGCCTAAAGCGGAGCCCACGATCGCGGGGCTGCTGCAGCTGTGGGTCCCCGCTGCCCAGGCCGGACGCCTCAGCCAGAGGCGTCCTGCAGGGGCAGGGGCGGAGCCCGCGCGATCGCGGCACCCCCCGCTGCTACTGCGGGTCCCCGCTGCCCGGGCCGGATGCCTAGGCCAGAGGCGTCAGGCCTGAGCAAGGTGCCAATCCTGCGATTGGAGGGTGATGGGGGTCAATGCCTGAGGGCTCCCAGTATGTGAGAGGGGGCAGGCTGGGCTGAGGGACACTCCCCCCACACACACACACCCAGTGCACGAATTTCGTGCACCGGGCCCCTAGTTTGCATATAATAAAAGGAGAAAATATATAGAGAGAGACACATATATAGTATATATATACATTATATATATATATATATATATATATACACATTATATGTAATATATATATATATATATATATATATATATATCGTTATGCCTACATATGTATAAAATATCTCCAAAAAGATAACATACACACACACACACACACACACACACACACACACAATTGTTTGCCTAAGGAGATGAGAATTTGGTATTGGGGCAAAGGTTCATTAATTTCAGCATTAATCGATGTTGAGAAACTCCTAAATTCAATGCTTATAGAAGAAAATAGGAAATTTTATTTTTCACCACTGTTTTATTGCTATAGAAATTACTGTCCTATAATCATAGTTCAAAGACCTTGAGGCACTTCCGGACCTTTCACTGTAGTGATTGAAACCAGTATGCATTTTATTTGATTCAGTCAGTCTAGTTCACTTACTAATCTTATCTCAGAAAACTGATCAACCTTTTTTTCTGAAGTATTCTTGGTCACAGGAGTACATACTATGAATGAATACAAAACTCAATGGCTATAGACTATTAAAGACTGAAAGTATAAAGCTTATTTCAGTGGAGCTCTACCAAAATACCAGTTTAGTTTAATAATCCATGGAAGTAGAAGGGTGGAACTTATTTCAAATTAGTTTAAGATTCAGTGTTCTTGTAACATGTGGAATACCAGGAGTCTCTCCAGAAAGCCAGAAACCAAATAAGACCTAGGAAATGTTTTGAAATCCAAGAGAATCTAGAAGAGCATCCTCCCTGGAATTCAAAATTTAATACATCGCCAATTGTTTTTCAGCCAAGATCTTAAATAGGATATTAAACAGCATGTAGTACTTTTTTGTCTTAATGGTTATCTTTGTAGCTAACAGCCTTCTTTTCCAGCCCACCTGCATTTTATAAGTGGTTAAGTAGAATCACTCCAAGCTGTCTGAATATTCCTTTTCTTTCTGCATCCACCAAAATCAATCAGAAGTAGGAACCTAAAACAGTCTCTGAAACAGGTAATAGTCTGTTGCCACTTACAGCATAAAATTAAGCAAAGAGAAACTTTTGTGGTTTATTTGCATATACGTGGTTCTTGTGTTTAACTTCTTTTTTAAAAAATTACATTATAATTTAAATAAAAACTACTCATCCAGCTATGTGTTATATTAAAGCCCTCTCTGCTGAGAATTATTTGTATAGTTCCACTCTATTTTAATGGGGGAAAATACACAGATGTGACAGTGGTTTTGGAAACAACTTAGGTAGCATCAAGAAACATCTGTACATTTTTCTGGCAGTCTGAGTAATGAAGTAGTGTTTTGTACAGACTTCTCTACATCTGTCTTTCCCGCCTTCTTTATTTCAGCACATCTAGATGATTAATAAACTGAATACTTTGTATATGCATTCTCACAGCCATGAGGACTGGCAGGGTTGATAATACACACATTTACCCAATGTTGTTATCATGAAAAACCTGATTGGGTGCCCTATAGCAGGGGGCTGTGGCATTTTGAGAGGATGATGCTGGGAACTGTAAGGGACTCTTGTCATCCGTCATAGCGCAGTAGCTATTTTCTCAGGTTATGGAGTCAGTAGCTGGGCAGGCATACTTTTGAGACTGGATTATGCATTTAAAGAAATAGTTTCTGCTCAGCTGCTGTGGCTCAGTGGTTTAGCGTCGACCTATGAGCCAGGTCAAGGTTCAATTCCGGGTCAGGGCACATGCCCGGGTTGTGGGTTCAATCCCCAGTGGGGGACATTTAGGAGGCAGGCAATCGATGATTCTCTCTCATCATTGATGTTTCTATCTCTCCCTCTCCCTTCTGCTCTGAAATCAATAAAAAAAATATTTTAAAAATAGTTTCTTTGCCTCAGAGAAGAGAGTATAGTCTCATCATCTTAAAAAGTAAAGCCATATTATCTTAAAAAGTAAAAAGACCATTTTAATAACTGTTTAGGTCATCGCACTATGAATTATGCTGAAAGACCTGTCATAAAGCATGTCTCTACTTCCAAATTCCAAGTTCAGCTGTACCAAAGTTGACTCTGTATGACCTTTTACATTTTCCATAGGTTGTATGTGATCACAGGAAAATGATTGCCAGGATTTTATTTAATTCAGATATAACTAAATGCAAAAAAATTACTGACACCTTTATTCTGCCTGCCCCACCCTAAGTGACCATTTTGGGGGGAAGTTATAGGATCAACAAAATGGCCTGCTGTGTTCCAAGTTAATTTTGAGAATGACATTTTATGTCTGGTATATAGTCTCTTTAGTAAAGCAGAACTATGATGGAAACACTGTGACATCCTAAGCTGTAACAAAGAGCTGTTCTTGAAGATAAATGAAACTTCATGTCTATGAAGCTAAATATTTACTTTACAGATGATTTAGTGTATCTTTGTTCCTTTCCACACTAAGCTTATTCTTTCTGTGCATCCCCTCATCTCCAGGCTACTTTTTTGTAGCCCTGTTATATCAGTGTTTTGTGATGTTACAAAAAAGCAAAGAGTGTGAGGTCAAATTTTCCATTACATACTTCAGTAGGAATGCTAGGGAACCTAGCCAAACTAAGTCTACAAAAAATAAAAATTACAGGAAAGATGATTCATTAATCAACAATCGCCCTACCAAAAAAAGTAATAATAGAATCAGTTGTATTTGGTTTGGGAGGCAGGGAATTAGTGCAGACAGCCCTAATGGATTTAAACTGTAAAATTCAGGGAAAGAATATCACATTTTTTGCCTTAATTTCTCTTAACTTTCTTCTCTCAAAATGAAAGTATATCAGATACTGACTCCAGCTACAGTTTTATTAAAGACTAGAGGACCGGTGCACAAAAATGTGTGCACTCGGGGGAAGGGGGGGTCCCTCAGCCCAGCCTGTGCCCTCTCGCAGTCTGGGACCCCTTGGGGATGACCACCTGCTGGCTTAGGCCCGCTCCCCGGGGGATTGGCCCTAGGCTGGCAATCAGACATCCCTCTGCCAGCCCGGGAGCCCTCGGGCGATGTCCACTTGCCAGTGGGGAACAGGCCTAAGCTGCAGTCGGACATCCTTAGTGCTGCTGAGGAGGCCGGAGAGGCTCCCACCACCACCGCTGTACTGGAAGCCATCAGCCTGGCTTGTGGCTGAGCAGAGCTCCCCCTGTGGGAGCGCACTGACCACCAAGGGGCAGCTCCTGCATTGAGCATCTGCCCCCTGGTGGTGAGTGTGTGTCATAGTGACCAGTCATTCCCAGCCGTTCTGCTATTAGGATCAGTTTACATATTACCCTTTTATTATATAGGATAGAGACCTGGTACATGGGTGAGGGCCGGCTGGTTTGCCCTGAAGGGTGTCCCGGATCAGGGTGGGGTTCCCCACTGGGGTGCCTGGCCAGCCTGGGTGAGAGCCTGATGGGTGTTTGCAGGCTGATCACACCCCCTTCAGGGTGGGGGTCCCCACAGACGTGCCTGGCCAGCCTGGGTGAGGGCCTGATGGCTGTTTGCAGCTGGTTACACTCCCTTCAGGGTGGGGGTTCCCACTGGGGTGCCTGGCCAGCCTGGGTGAGGGGTTGATGGCTGTTTTCAGGCTGGCCACACCCCCTTTAGAGTGGGGGGTCCAGACTGGAATGCCTGGCCAGTCTCGGTGAGGGTTGAGGGCCATTTTCAGGCTGGCCAAGCCCCTCTGCGATGGAAGCTCCCAGCCTCTCCTTTTTTTCTTTTTCTTTTCTTTTTAATTCTGGGATTTATTTACCTTCTATAATTGAAACTTTAGCTCAGAGCCGGCCGTAGCAGGCAGGAAGCTGGCTTCCTCCATCACTGGAGCAACCAAGCCTCCTGCTCGCTCCAGCTCTGTGGCTGCCAGCCACCATCTTGTTTGGGTTAATTTGCATATAGTCATTCTGATTGGCTGGTGGGAGTGGCTTAAGGCGTAGCAACGGTATGGTCAATTTGCATGTTTGTCTTTTATTGGATTAGGTAATAATGGCAGCTGAAAGATACAAATGAAAGGCACAGACTACAGCTCATGAGCTATGGGAACATGAGCTATTCCTTCATCTCTCTCTATTATGTGGTCTTTGTCCTTCCTCTTCCTTGAACATACTACACTCCTCTGTGTGCCTTTCTTGTGCCATAAATTCAGGATCTTGGTCTCTCCTTAAAATGTTGTCAGATAAATAGAAGTGCTACCTTTTTTTTTAAAGTTGTTCCTAAATATTAAAGGAACTGAAAAGGGTAAAAATTCTGACACTGGAGGAAAAAATTAGTCACCGAATTAGACAAAGCCCTCAAGTTCCTAAACAAATAGAATTATCTGATCACAGAACTAATACCATAAATTTCAGATTCAATGTGAAGCTTCATTTTTTGGTGTTCTAATGAGAAAACCAGCCAGTAATAAATACAGTTGGCAGTGTGACCAGCCAGTAATCAATGCCATGAACTGTGTTATTGAATGTTTTATTAGCCAGCCCCTATGCACCATCATGCAATAAAACGTTCGAAACAGAGACCCAGAGGGCTCCAGGATGCTTGTGCACCTTCTGACTCTCAAAGAAAGGTAGTGGTAAGGTCCTATATCATGTTATTACTAACTATATTTTATTTTAATTCTCAGAAAACTGGTACTCAATGTGTGGTATAGACACCGTTAACCACAGTGTGTAATTAGAACAATTCCAACCATGTTGAATGATACTGAATTTACTGCAGTTTTTTTTGTTTGTTTTGTTTTGTTTTGCCTTTTATGGAGAACAGGTGTTTATTTGTTTTCCTTTGCCAAGAAGTTGATTACCCAATTGTTATCATTTCATTCACACAAAGCCACAGCAGTGCCAGAAAGAAACTTTTTAAAGTTCCTAATAATAATGTTTCTTGTGAGAGGCTGGGACAGTTCAAGAAAAGAAGAGGAACAAAGCCAATGTTCCCAGACTTTGACAACTGGGGCAAATGTCACAAGTTCATATTCATCATAGAAAAATGTGGAGTCCTGCACTTTTTTAGAACACTTGACTGCATGAACAGCACCAGGGCTATAAGGACCTAATGAAGTTGGTGCTGGCCAGACCCTTCTGTGTTCCTCTCTCCTCACCTCTTTCTGAGGCTATATGACAGACCGCCCAGCAGAGAACATTTTTAGAATAGTGCAGATGGAGGCAAACATCCAGGGTCTCATATAGAGAAGAACTCCTCTGTTCTCAAAGCTCAGAGAGGCTTTTTTCAGGCTTTTCCTATAGTTCATGCTTTTTAAAAAATGTATTTTTTATTGATTTCAGAGAGAAAGGGAGAGGGAGAGAGAGAAATGTCAATGGTGAGAGAGAATCATTGATCGGCTGCCTCCTGCACGCCCCCTACTGGGAATCAAGCTCGCAACCCGGACATGTGCCCTGACTGGGAATCAAACTGTGACCTCCTGGTTTATGGGTCAATGCTTAACCACTGAGCCACACTGACCAGGCACCTATCGTTCATTCTTTACTCCCTTCTGCCTTATCTGCAATATTGCCTCCACGCACACACACACTTAGCAAGAAGAAAAGATACGTGTAGTGAGTTTTCTTCTTTTATACTGTATTTTATATTTTTAGCATCTCCATGCCTTTGCTCTTTCAGCTATATTAAAGACTTGTTTCCTTGGTTTTTAAATCTCATTTTGTTCAGCTTTATAGCAGCCCCACAATCTTCTATATCCTATCTAATAAAAGAGAAACATGGTAATTAGTCATACATCTGCTACCTTTCCCATTGGCTAATCAGGGCGATATGCAAATTAACTGCCAGCCAAGATGGCAGCCGGCAGCCAGGCAGCTTGAAACAAACATGAGGCTTGCTTGCTTCAGTGACGGAGGACTCCAACGTTCTCCGCCTGCCTTGCCAGCCTCTGAGCTTGCAGTTTGAAACATTGTTACAAATATAGAAGCCAAACAAAACCCCAGAAACCTGCTTTCAGCCAGCTGGGATCTCAGAGCTGGAGTTGAAACAGTGTTTCAATTATAGAACCCAAACAAACCAGATACCTGCTTTCAGCAGCGGAGGCTTTAGAGCTGGAGCCAAGCCTCAGAGCTAAAGCTGGCCCAGAATAAAAAAGAAAGAAAAAAGGAGCGGTTGGGAGCTTCAGTCACCTGCCAGCCTGAAAATAGCCCTCAGCCCCTCACCTAGACTGGCAAGGCACCCCAGTGGGGCCCTCCACCCTGAAGGGTGTGTGACCAGCTGCAAACAGCCATCATCCCCTCACCCAGGCTGGCCAGGCACCCCAGTGGGGACCCCCACCCTGATCCAGGACACCCTTCAGGGCAAACCAGCTGGCCCTCACCCGTTCACCAGGCCTCTATCCTATATAGTAAAAGGGTAATATGCCTCCCAGCACCGGGATCAGCGGAGCCGCAAGGCCTCCCGG
Source organism: Myotis daubentonii (assembly GCF_963259705.1). Lineage (NCBI taxonomy): Eukaryota > Metazoa > Chordata > Mammalia > Chiroptera > Vespertilionidae > Myotis > Myotis daubentonii. The sequence continues at coordinate 80,544,797 of NC_081842.1, forward strand.
CACTGGGATCAGCGTGACAGGGGGCAGCACCCAAACCCCCTGATCGCCCTGCTCTGTGCCTGATAGGAGCTCCCCAACCCCCTGATCGCCCTGCGGCTCTGTGTGTGGCAGGGGGTGGGGCCACAACCTCCCTATCCGCCCTGCTCTGTTCATGACAGGGGAAGGCGCCCCAACCCCCTGATCAGCCCTGCTCTGTGCCTGATAGGGGGGAGCTTGCCAACCCCCTGATCGCCCTGCGGCTCTGTGTATGACAGGGTGCGGTGCCCCAACCCCCTGATCAGCCCTGCTCTGTGTGTGACAGGGTGCGGCACCCCAACCCCCCCCCCCCCACCGCCACGGGCCCTGCTCTGTGTGTGACGGGGTAGAGCCATAACCTCCCCATCAGCCCTGCCCTGAGTGTGACAGTGGAGGTGCCCCAACCCCCTGATAGGCCCTGCTCCATGGGTGATAGAGGGCGGCACCCCAACTCCCCCCCCCCCCGACGGGCCCTGCTCTGTGTGTGACGGGGTAGAGCCATAACCTCCCCATCAGCCCTGCCCTGAGTGTGACAGGGTGCGGCGCCCCAACCCCCTGATCCGCCCTGCTCTGTGTGTGACAGGGGGCGGTGCCCCAACTCCCCTATTGGCCCTACTCTGAGAGTGACAGGGGAGCTCCTCAACCCCCTGATCGGCCCTGCTCTGTGCGTGACAGGAGGCAGTGCCCCAACCCCCTGATTGGCCCTGCTCTGTGCGTGACAGGGGGCGGTGCCCCAACCTCCCCATCGACCCTGCCTTGAGTGTGACAGGGAGAGGTGCCCCAACCCCCCAATCAGCCCTACTCTGAGCATGACTGAGGGTGGCATCGCAACCTCCCAATCCACCCTGCTCTGTGCATGACAGGGGGCGGCACCCCAACCCCCCAATCGGCCCTGCTCTGAGCCCGACCAGGGGCTGCACCTAGGCATTGGGCCTGCCCTCTGCCACCCGGGGGCAGGCCTAAGCCAGCAGGTCGTTATCTCCCGAGGAGTCCCAGACTGCGAGAGGGCACAGGCTGGGCTGAAGGACCCCCCCTCCCCCCCTAGTGCACAAATTTTTGTGCACCGGGCCTCTAGTATATATATAAAATGCAAATATGCAAAGTATCCCCTTGGGAGTTCGACCAGGAGACCAGGAGTTCAATCACTCACTATGACATGCGTTGACCACCAGGGGGCGGCATGGAACGAAGGAAAGCCCCGCTGGCAGCTGGAAGGCCCTGATTGCCAGCCAGGCCTAGCGACCCTACCTGTGCATGAATTTCGTGCACCAGGTCTCCACTCTCTAATAATTCCTTTCTTTCATCCATGCTCTCCTTTCTCTATTACAACTACTCATGCAGGCCAGTGTATTTTTCTTATGTCATATATGCTATGGGAGACGGTTCCTCCCCATCCCAACATACTCCCAGACCCCATTTCTTTCATGCATCTAACCTTCCTTCCATTCATCCATCTATCCATTTATTTGAGGCAGATGGACTTTGAGATTTAGGAAATTGACATCCCTAAATGTTGAATATATAAGGAACTTTTTTCTGCTTTGCAAGACTTTAAAAGAGAATATGCTTCAGAATAAGACAGATCTTAGTTCAAATACTATCTGACCTTGAGCAAGTTACTTGCCTCATTCATTTAACAAATCTTCATTGAAAATTTCTAAGAAACAGGCATTGTGCTAGGCATAATGGGTACAGTTATTTACAAGAACAGACATGGTCTTTTACTTCATGGAGTTTATACCCCAGTTGGGGAAACTAAAGAAAAACAAACTTTTATATAAATAAATATAAAGAAGAAATACACGGGAAGTCTAACTGAGTCCGAAGAGCAGAGAAGACTATTTTTGTGAAATAATATGTAAGCCGAAGATCAAAGGATAGGTAAGAGTTAGCCAATCAAAGAGGGAGTGGGAAAGCATCACCAGCCGTAGGGCAGCTTATTCCAAGACCCAAAGTCAGGAAGGAACTTTGGTACAAAAAAGTAGTGAGAGAAGATGGCCTAGACTGGAGCCCAGTGAGTGAGAGCAAAGTAGAAAGATACAGAAGTAGAGCAGCCAAGATAAGCAGGGTGCTGCATATGCTGACAAAAATTTTTGTCTTTTCTAGTAACAATGAGTAGCCATTGGATGTTTTTTTGTGGGAGAAAAGCATCATCACATTCATATTTGGATCACACAGCATATTAGAGGAGTGTAGGCTAATGCAGTTTTACAGATGAGAGATGATGGTGGCAGTCAATAGAAAAATGGATGGACTCAGTGCAGATTTAGGAGGTAGCGTTTATAGGACTATAGCTCCCTGGATTTGTGGCATTGCAGAGAAGGGAAGTGTTGCTGATGACTTTCACTTTTCTAACATGAGGTACTATTTCCTGACATGAAAATTTTTGGAGGAGAGCCTAGCCTGCGGGTGCAGTGGTGTAGGGGATAGGAGTAGATCAGGTCAGTTTTAGAAATGTTTGATCTGAGATGCTTGTGATTCATCCAAGTGGAGATGTCCTGTGGGTAATTGTAAAATCAGATTTGAAGCTCAGAAGAGGTGTCTAGTCTGGAGATATAAATTGGGTAACAGCTCATAGATTATATTTAAAGCCATGAGTATGGACAAGATCGCCTATGAAGAGAGCATGTGTCCAGACGAGGGCCCAGGGCACCTGTCCGAAGATGTCTTGTCTTATCTGTAGCATGGAAGTAATGGTCTATCTGTGCAATGAGGCTGAGAGGCGTGCATATAGCACATAGCCCAGTGTCCAGCTCCTAGTAGGCACTCAGTAGATGGTAATTGCTGTTATTATGTCTGGTAAAATCTCAGCCTCATTCTCTGAAATGAGTTGGCGCTAATTCACAGAGAGGAGAGTAGGGAAGAGTAAATGAATGCATGGAAAAATTAACATGAATCTATAGTGATATGCCTGTAAAATTTGAGTTCAAAGCATTAGCTTTTATTGTGACACTGTGTTAAAATAATGTTTTATAATTTTTATTTCCTGGGCAGCCCTCCTCTTGCAAACAAGTTCCTATAATTCTTCCCCTTAAAAATCAGGGGTCTTCATGTTTTCTAAAATGGGACTTTTGTAACAAACGACCTATGAGGCTACCATCACCTTCATCATCTTGGTGGGTTCTCATCATTGTTGCTACAGTCACTGATGAGTCTGTTAAATATCTAAATGCTCTTTTGGTAACATTATTTTTAGGAAGGCAAAGCCTTTACATTTCCAGACAGCAGCTTCTTTGTGAATGTGGGGAGACCACAGAGCTGTAACACATTGCACATGTCGACAAGGCCGTCTGGGCCTCTTGGCATTACTAATGATGAGAATGATCCCACTCGGTGGAGGCAGACCCTCCCTGCAGCTGGTGTCCTTTCTGTGCAAGGATGAGGTCATGTAGTGGGGAGGGGAAAGACGGAACTCAGGAGGATGAGAGAAGAGAAGGGGAAGAAGTTGTCACATCTGCATTCTTGATGGAAAAATAGAAGCTTATTTGCTACGTGCTTGTTTTTATATATTTATTTACTTACTTGGTTATTGTTAAGACAAGGGAATGGAAAGGCAGGGAAAAAATTGTTTTGGCAGAATTCTTTCCCAAAGCTGCAACAGCTATCAGTATTCACAGTAACAAGTTAATGAAATCTCTAGGGTACTGATAGCCCCATGAATCTAACCATTAGAATTTTTGAAACTGCTCAGAGCAGGATATTCCAGCAATTTAGATCCCAGTAACTTCTTTAAGAGTTGTATAAAAGCCTAATTCTAGATAGCGCACTCCTCCTTCTGCCTCAAATGTGTCTAAATAAGAGAAATTTAGAAATATTGTTCCTTTGGCAATATAGTTAAAAGCATCAGCTCGTTCTTCATCTACTTCTCAATGTCATCACCAAAACCAAATATAAAGTCTTTTTTTTTTTTTCTTAGTTTACCAGTAATCGTATACTGGTGAAGCCTAGGTTTATTTCTAGAGCTTGCTTACACAAAGACTGTCTGTCCCCATGGCTTGGGGTTGTTGTTGAGGGCTTTTTAAGGGGAGCAGTTAGTGAAAGAGGGGTCACTTTGACATCTCAGGGAAAGACCCTACCCTGGGCACAACCAGCTACTTACAATCAACTATTTGGCCCTATCTGCTCAGGGGAGTAGAAGTGAGTCATCTCTGACTGAAATGAGGAAAATACTAAGAATGCTCTTCAAAGGCAAGACAAGGTCTGATTAGTCTTTGCACCCTTGTGCCTCAGCCTGGCCCTGACACAAAGTGAGTGCTCAGGGAGTGGTGAGTGTGCAAGTGAGCCTGTGTGCCCATTTCGTGGCCCAGGACGACTGCTGTTAGCAAGGGCAAATGACCATGAGTAATTATGTGGAAGGAAAAAATAATATTTTCTACTAAATACTGGAGAAAGAGGCTGAATTATTTAAGTAACTATTGCCTCTGAACAGTGCTCCCTACTTGAGTTTTCAGGATACAATGTAGAGAATACTGGACTGGAGGTCAGAAATCTGACCCTTTAGCAAGCCACTGAAATTTCTTAACCTCCATTTCCTTGTAAGTAAAATGAAGATAATAATTTCTCTGCCTACCTCCTAGAGTTATTTTTAGGATTAAATCCTATTAAGGAAGTGAAGCTAATAAGAACTATAGGGGGTAGGTGTTATTATAGGGCTTCTTTTGAAAATACTATATCTTTTAATATTTTTAAAATAAAAAAAGATTTTTAATTTCTTGAAGAAAAGGTTCTTCAAAAACATATTTATTGGTGCTATTGTTAATTGTTGTTCATCTCTCTTTAAGCTTTATATATTTAAAAAATGACAATCCTCCTCTCCCTTTCTGGAAAGCATTTATGTTTAACTCCAAATATTATGTGCTTAAAAATCAAAGTATCAGGTCCTCCTTTAAAAAACCCCACCATTATTATTATTAATAACCTCTGAAACCAGCAAGGGTTATGAAGCTCCCAGCAAGGGTTATGAAGCTTCTGACTGCATATGATTAAGTGGTCACAATAAAACACTGGTATTACCATATGTAATTTCTTTCCCTGCAGTTTTTGCCTCTATCCCAGTGATTCAACTACAGGTACCTGTTAGGGAACAGTAGACTTTTGTTCCAGAAAGAGCACTGTAGATGTCAAGAACAATGCCTTGACCACTTTCTAGCTGTGGCTTTAGTGAAATCATTGAACCTTTCTTTAGGTTCAGCTTCCTTGTTTCCTAACTGAAAGAGTACCCGGTGGCCCTGCTCTCCCCAGAAGGCTTTGGGAAGAGGAAAGGCATTTGGGGTTGTCAAAATGATAGGGTGGACAAAAAATGATAGGGTAGAGGTATGCTGCTGGCATTTAATGGGCAGAAGTAAGTCCATTTTCAACAGTAAATGTAAATTTTCAACAGTGAGTAGAGCAATCTCGTGAAAGGAAGAATTGTCCCCCTGCAGTATAAATGTGCCCTCCTAAGAAACATTGTGCCAGAGCTTTCAAGAGTGAAAGGAGATACAGTGAATAATATAGGACTGTCTCAGGCAAACTGGGATATATAGACCACCTAGCCACAGTCCAAGGCCATTTTGCTTACATTGTCTTCCTACATTCTAGATCCCAAGCAATGCTGAACATTCTCTATGTGGAAGGGGACAGACAAGTCCAGACCACATACCTTCTATGGTCTATTTTACCAGGAAAACTAGCAGTAGACTTAAAGTTTCCTTACTTATTCGTCCCTCAATTCATCCCTCAATTGGGCCCACAAATGAGCCTGTCTCATTTCTCCTCTTCCCTCAGCCTCAGAGCCTTGGGCACGGCCAGCACTCAAGTGTAACAGCTGCCTGAAGCATTTGTTTGGGGTGGGTGGAGAAAGAGGAGGAAGGGAGAGGAGCCAGTTCTTCCCTGCAGCTGCAACTAACCAAAGCAAGCTGCCCACACAGCTCACTCCACTGCAGGGGCCACCCTGAAGCCGTATTTGTGGGTGCAAAATTATTATGACACATTTCACCATAGGGTGTGAGGGAAGAAACTGCCACAGGGCAATAAAGGTGCCAGATGATTCTTAACACTCCTTTTTGCATTGCATGTAGAGAGGGGAAAACAACCAAACCAGAGTCAGGAGTCCCTTCCACCCTGTGGACACCTCCGCTGAAGGAAGCAGTCCAGTCCAGGTGGGCTTGATGCTTCTCAGCTCCTGTACATGGATAATGACTAGGATGCCATAATTTCCTGTCTAGCTCCAGGTTTTTCTCCTAGTTAAATTTACTTTTAGCTTCTTAAATTGTATTTTACTCTTTAAAGAAAATCTGTTGTGCAGAATCATATAAGGCTTGACATGACAGTATAGACTAATTGCTTAAATATGGGCTTGGAAAATTGCTGAAAAGCAGTATCATTTGTGTCATGGAATGCAAGTTACCACATACACAATGGTCTATTTTCAAATCTAAATAAGTTACCTCTTAAATAAAAGAGCATAGCAAATAATTAATAATAATAATAATAATTCAGGAACACATTTGTTAGGCCAAAAACAAAGTTGATGTTTAAATTCAACTGGGAAGAACTATAGAAATTTGCCTCTGACATTGACACACAGGTCTCTTTCCTCTTTTGTTTTCTTTGACCTTCTTACCTCAGTATTTGAAGTTAAGTCTTTGAGAATATGTGGCTTCTCTGCATTAGAAAAGTATAAGCCATGGTACCAAACAGACCATTTTTTGTTTTACTTAGCTCTACTTCAAAGGAATATCACCTTTTTGAGAAACAAGCAGACCCAACAAAGATCAAGGTTAGCCATTCTTTCCTAACTTTCCCATGAAACCTTAGAATTTTCCAGAAATTACCAAAGGTAGAAGGGTTAATTTGGGGAGAGCTTTCTCTAAAAATCACATAGTGCTGGCCAGCTGGCGTGACTCAGTGTTTGAGCATCGACCTGTGAACCAGGAGGTCATGGTTTGATTCCTGGTCAGGGCACATGCCCAGGTTGCGGGCTCGATCCCCAGTGGAGGTCGTGCAGGAAGCAGCAGATCAATGATTCTCATCATTGGTATTGATGTTTCTATCTCCCTCTCCCTTCCTCTCTGAAATCAATAAAATATATATTTTTTAAATCACACAGTGTACCTGGCCGGTGTGGCTCAGTGGTTGAGCATCAACCTAAGAACCAGAAGGTCAGGGTTTTATTCCTGGTCTTGATCCCTAGTGTGGGGTGTGCAGGAGGCAGCCAATCACTGATTCCCATCATTGATGTTTCTATCTCTCTCTCACTCTCCCTTCCTCTCTGAAATCAATAAAACTATATTTAAAAAAAACAAAATCACACAGTGTTTGTTATAGGGGAGGTTAATAGTTACTGGAGTTTCATGTCTTTTTTATGTATTAATCTATTTATATCTCCTGTCCAGATAGCATGCAATATGGAATTCAGGTAATTGGAATATAAAGCCAGAGATAAGAGTGAGAAATAGAAATAAGTATTACCTGGTCCTTTATAGTGGTTAGGAGTAAATCAGAAATTTAGCTGTAAGTTTCCTAGTGGCCTCAGTGGAAAGGAACATCCTATTTTAGTTACCCAGACTTATCCTGTGGAATACATTTATTAAGGGCATCATATGGCATTGTTCAGAGGCAGTGGTTTTTTATTTGTTCATTCATTTACCAACATTTCTTGAGCACCTTTAAGTACTTATATTAACAGATAGCTTGGACAAGATCAGAGAACGGCATATCTTTATTAGATTTGTGTGAAATGCTCTATGTGGAAATGTAAAATCTCTAAAATTGATTTTAACCATATTTTAATGCTAAAATAGAATGTTGATCTGATCCAAATTCAGATTAGATCAGACATTTTTGTGGATTTTTCTTTTTTTTAGAGAAATCTCTGTGAATTCCTCCTGTTAAATTACCACCTTTGACCCTGAAAGATGCCACATCTCTATGAGACATGCTCCTTGGAGCCCAGAAGTACTTCCTTGTGGGTGAAAGTCTTTAGAACCAGAATTTGGTCCAAAGACATTTATTGTTCTCAAATGTGTTAACACTAAGAATCCATGGGTAAATTAATGGTGTGTGTGTGTGTGTGTGTGTGTGTGTGTGTGTTTGTTTATTTATTTCAATCCTCACCCAAGGACATGCTTAGAGAAAGTAAGGGAGAGAGAAAGAAATGTCGATGTGAAAGAGAAACACCCATTGGCTGCCTTCAGTACGTACCTCGAACAGAGATCGAACCCACAGCCCAGGTACATGCCGTGACTGGGAATCAAACCAGCAACCTTTTGGTGCAGTGGGACAGTGCTTCAACCAACTATGCCACTCCAGCTGGGCTCTCTCTCTATTTTTAAATGCTACGTTGCTACTTGGCCTTTTGGCTAAGATCGGGTGTATTTTTAAATAATACAAAGGCAAAATGGAAAGCACCCCTCCAACAATTATGTAAACCTATTGTTTGAGTGTATATTGTATAAGGAAAACTTCCTGCATATGGGACAAAGTTATAAATAGATTAATACTTAATCTTGTTCTTTACATACATAAAGTCAATAAAATACCTGTAGTTATTTTTTGTTTGTTTATTGTTGTTGTTGTTTCACAAAAAGGAGGCTAAGTTGGGCAAGGATAGGATGAATACAGTTTTTTAAATCTGTATTGTGTTTGTTCCCCTAAATGAAATGAAATTTATTTCAACTCTGGGATAAATGCATGTATATCACCACAGGAGTTTGAGTTCTCCTGCTCTCCATTTGGTTACCAGTCATTATTATTCCTCATTTCCATTCTCTCCAGAAACTAGATTTTCATGCTCTATTGACAGTATGGTTCCTGTGGCTTTATCTGCCCTACATATTGCTCCAATTTGGGGCATAATTGTAAGTCATTATATAATTTACCATAGCAAGTCTTCCATCCAGAAGTGGCTTGAAAAGGGCCTAGGGCTGCCATTACCACAAATTGGGTGGCTTATAACAATAGAAATTTATTCTCTCAGAATTCTGGAGGCTGGAAGGCTGAAATCAAGGAGCCAGCAGGGCTTTGCCTCCTCCAAAGGCTTTTGAGAGAATCATTCCTTGCCTTTTATAACATCTGGTGGTTGCTAGTAGTCCTTGGGGGGAGGGAAGGAGAGGTGGTAACTCTAAAATCTTTCTCTGTCTTCATACGGTTGTCTTCCTTCAATGTGTGTCTATGTCTAAATTCCATCTTCCCACAAGGATATCAATCATTGGATTAGAGCCCACCCTCATCCAATATGATTTCATCTTAACTTGTTTACATCTGCAAAGACCAAATTTCCAAATAGATTCACATTCACAAGTTCCCAGTGAACATGAATGGGTTTGGGGGTGGGGTACAAACTAGTCAACCCAGTACAGGTAGTGAGAATCTTGTTAAATTCTCTCACTTCCTTGTGCATTTAGGGGTCTATACTTGAACACTTTTATTTGTCTAATCTCTAACAAAGAAAGCATCCTTGAGCTTTCCATCCACTATATTGTTTCAGTATCGTATCTTTTACCTTGTAATCTACCCAAAGCCTCAGAAACCCTAAGTAATCAATTCTTTAGTCGCTGGAGTAGCACATGGTGAGTCTGTATGGTTTCATAAATTTCCCTTGGGGACCAGATTTTGCTCTCCAGTATTCATTGCAACTTCCTACTAGAATCAAAAGTAAATTGCATGCAAGTGTTTTCAAGCTTTGACACTGGCCCACACTTAACTCCTTCCCAAATTCTATACTTTGTTCTTTGTACATCTGGATGTTAGGCTTACTTAAACTTGTGTAATATTCTCCCCAAGGCATTAGCTGTGAAGAGCCACATTATCCCAGATTCTTTTACCACTTGAGCTTTCCTAGCATTCTAAAGTCTGGCCAAAGATCAGGTATTTGCCTGCTTTCAGGATAGCATGTAGTGTTTAAATCGGTTCTTTAACCAAAGTTTCAGTTGTACTGAGGAAGGGGTCCAGGGAAAAGATTACAAACTAGCTCGGGCCCAACATTCCTCCCAGATATATTTTCTTTGATCTACCTGATGATTTTTTTTATATAAAGATATTAAGTTAGTTACTTACACTAGAAGATTTCACAAATAAATTCAGATATCTGTCTTTTTCTGAAAACTAAGAAGATTTGGCAACCCTGGGCCCACATTTCCACAGTTGTCCCTTCAGGCAGAGCAGGGGCTCTCTCCTGCAGCATGGCCACTCTGAATTGGACCACTTCATTTGTTTATGTTACCTGTCTGACCCTTGTTGGTATTGGAGCTGTCCACCCCTGACCCAAGACTTAGGAATTCAACCTTAATTTTCTTCCTAATGTAGTTCAAAGAAACTCTATTGAACATACTGGGAAAAGGAAGACAGATCATTGGTTTACTCTTCCCTGTTTTGCTCTGTTTTTTTGGCAGATTTCCAGCAATACCTCCAAGCTCAGGATGAGATGTACACATTCAATCACAATGACTTTGGATTCCATAGCCTTCCGACCCTTCTTTCTCACCATCTCTGGTGTTACAGTTGCATTCAAATGCAAGAACTGCCTGACCAGTGTGGCTCAGTGGTTGAATGTTCACCCATGAACCAGGAGATCATGGTTCGATACCCAGTCAGGGCACATGCCCAGGTTTTGGGCTCGATCCCAATAGGGGGCATGCAGGAGGCAGCCAATCAATGATTCTCTCTCATCATTAACATTTCTCTTTCTCTCTCTCTCCCTCTCCCTTTCTCTCTGAAATCAATAAAAATATATATATATTTTTTAAATGCAAGAACTGACATTTTCAAAATAATTTCAAATTCTGTCTCATGTTTCTCTCTTAAGCTTTGATTTCATTAATCACAGCACAGGCCCTTCTAGAAATATTTGAAAGCCCTTTCATAACTGGAGTCTCTTTTGGCCCTTGTGCTTCTCTCTTTTCTGCTCCCAATCTCCCCCCTTTATCTCTTGGTCTACAGTATTTTGACTTCAGGTTTAGAATTGTCTTTCTGGAAGTCTCTTGTCTTAGACTCCCTATAGACACTGATCTTGCCCTGTAGAACATCTCTGGGCAGTCCCTAGCCTGGGTTTAGGGCAGCTGTGGGCAAACTATGGCCCGCGGGCCAGATTCGGCCCGTTTGAAATGAATAAAACTAAAAAAAAAAAAAGACCGTACCCTTTTATGTAATGATGTTTACTTTGAATTTGTATTAGTTCACACAAACACTCCATCCATGCTTTTGTTCCGGCCCTCCGGTCCAGTTTAAGAACCCATTGTGGTCCTCGAGTCAAAAAGTTTGCCCACCCCTGGTTTAGGGTCTGCCAGTTCGCCCTGTCATGGTTTCATACAATTACTTCTTGTATGCATAGTGTTTCAGTAGTTGGTTGTCACTTCAAGCCCTAACCTCAGATCCTGAATAACATGCTTCTCTAGCTTTCCTCAAAATCATCAATAACACTAAAACACCCGCTTAGCTCTTCATTATAGTCAATCCCATTGGCAAATTTGATCCATTCCGCCTAAGTATGGAAATCACATTCACTATATGATTCATGTGGCCACATGCTCTTCTTGGGAATTCTCGGACATGTTATCATGCCATGGCACTCACCATCTGATGCTAAGAGCACCCTAATTTGTCTTTCTTCAAATATCTATATATCCTGAAGATTTTATCTTTACCTTTATTTTAAAGCTTCTTAGAGTTTCTCTCTGATTATAAGAGTAGCATGTTCATGGTAATGAATGTGGGAAATACACAAAGATGCAAAGATAAAAATAAAATTACCTATAACTGCACCTCCTAGAGATAACCACTGCTGGGACATTGATATGTTTGTTTTCACATTTACATTTTAATCTCTTCCTTTCCCAGTTTTTTATTTTTGATTTATTTATTTTTTAATTAAATCTTTATTGTTCAGATTATTACATTTGTTCCTCTTTTTTCCCCCCATAACTCCCCTCCTCCCAGTTCCCGCCCCACCCTCCGCCCTCACTCCCCACCCACTGTCCTCATCCATAGGTGCACGATTTTTGTCCAGTCTCTTCCTGCATCTCCCACACCCCATTCCCCCCCAAGAATAGTCAGCCCATTCCCTTTCTATGTCCCTGATTCTATTATAATCACCAGTTCATTCTGTTCATCAGATTATTTATTCACTTGATTCTTAGATTCACTTGTTGATAGATGCATGTTTGTTGTTCATAATTTGTAACTTTACCTTTTTCTTCTTCTTTCTCTTCTTAAAGGATACCTTTCAGCATTTCATATAATACTGGTTTGGTGATGATGAACTCCTTTAGCTTTTCCTTATCTGTGAAGCTCTTTATCTGACCTTCAATTCTGAATGATAGCTTTGCTGGATAAAGTAATCTTGGTTGTAGGTTCTTGGTATTCATCACTTTGAATATTTCTTGCCATTCCCTTCTGGCCTGCAAAGTTTCTATTGAGAAATCAGCTGATAGTCGTATGGGTATTCCCTTGTAGTTAACTGAGTTTCTTTCTCTTTCTGCTTTTAAGATTCTCTCTTTGTCTTTTGCTCTTGGCATTTTAATTATGATGTGTCTTGGTGTGGTCCTCTTTGGATTCCTTTTGTTTGGGGTTTTCTGTGCTTCCTGGACCTGCAAGTCTATTTCTTTCACCAGGTGGGGGAAGTTTTCTGTCATTATTTCTTCAAATAGGTTTTCAATATCTTGCTCTCTCTCATCTTCTGACACCCCTATAATTCTGATGTTGGTACGCTTGAAGCTGTCCCAGAGGCTCCTTACACTATCTTCGTGTTTTCGGATTCTTTTTTCATTTTGCTTTTCCTGTTGGGTGTTTTTTGCTTCTTCGCATTTCAAATCTTTGACTTGATTCTTGCGCTCCTCTGGTCTGCTGTTGGGAGTCTTTATAATATTCTTTATTTCAGTCAGTGTATGCTTTATTTCTAGTTGGTTCTTTATCACAACATCAAAGGTCTCATTAGATTTCTTGAGGATCTCACTACATTTATCGGCAGTTTCTAGAAAATTATTGAAAGACCTTAAAAGTGTGGTTTTTACCTCTATATCCTCCATTTCTGTCATGTTTCTTTGTCTCCGCATTTTTTATGCTTTCTTGGTGCACCCCCTTGTGGTCTTTGTGCGCAGTCTTGTTGTAGTTAAGCCTTGATTGTTGTCGGCAATACTGGGGGTGATTTGACCTCCAGGCTAACTGGCTATGAGAATCAGCTGTCCTTTCCCAGTTTTTTAGTTCTCAAATACTCTTGAGAGAAGGGTAGTTTCTGTGGTTATCCCAAATATTTAGAAAAAAGGAGTTATGTAACTCAAGAAAATTCTAGCCTTAAACATTTGAGAATCTAATTAGTGTTGTACACTCTTGCTCATTTTATGTTAACCTAGAGGCCTGGTACATGAAAATTCATGCACTGGAGGGGTGGTCCCTCAGCCTGGCCTGCCCCCTCTCACAGTCCAGGAGCCCTCAGGGGTGGGAGGTGACCCCCCCCCCCCATCACACCTCTGCTGCTGCCACTGCCGGCAACACAAGCCTCAGTCTGGCCCTGGGAGGCGGGGGGGCTGAGGGGACTGGGGGACTCCAGAGGCAGGTGTGTGGAGCGGCCAGGCCCGCCTGGGGGTAGGCCCAGCCTTGCCATGTGCCTGCCACCCTGGAGGGGCTGAGGGGACTGGGCACCACCATCTTGTGGCTGTGGGCGCCGCCATCTTTGTGGGCGTGGCAGTCAATTAGCATATTCCCTCTTTATTAGATAGGATTATTTTACCCTTTCACAATCTGATGAATATTGGGGTTTTTCTGGCTAGCTTTGAGGAGTCCAAAGATTCCTTCACAATATTTCCAGCTGATGAACTGACAAGTCTCCAATATATCATTTCATAAATACTATTAAATTTTCTAGAGCTCACATCTATTTTTTTCACATCTACTTCTTTAAATCTTATGAGAGGATTTTTAGAAATTTTTATTTAATGTGTACAGCCCCTTCATTTTCTGATAGGATAGTTTGTATCACGGACAACCCATGGGTGCAAAGCCTTGGCTTAGTTTTAGGCATTTATTATAGTCTGAATTGTGTACTCCTCACCCCAGATTCTTATGTTAGAATCCCTCTCCTCACAATGTGATGTTATTAGGAGGTGGGTACTGTTGGAGGTCATTAGGATTAGAGGAGATCAAGAGGCAAGAGGCATGCATGAGATTAGTGTCCTTAGAAGAATCATGAGAGTTTGCTTTCTCTCTGCTCTCCACCAGGTGAGCTATGACAGGTTGGCAGTCTACAATTCAAAGGAGTGCCCTCACCAGGACTTCACTATGCTCACACCCTGATCTCAGACTTCCAATCTCTAGAACTGTGAGAAATAATTGCCTGTTGTTTATAAACCACTCAGTCTATGAAATTCTGTTATAGCAGCCTGAATTAAGACAGCATTCAAGGAAGGAGATCCTGACTGATCTGGTTGTGGACATAAGATACAGATATAAGAAGATTCAAACTTGGCCAAGTAGCATGTGGGTACTAGGTGAATGGTAGGTCATGAGTGACACTAGGGTGAACCAAGAGCTTATTGGAGCTTGAAGGAAGGAAAATACTGGGAATAAAGAGGAAAGCTATTTGGGTTCATTTTATAATAGAAAAATGTTAGGGCATCAAGAATTATTACTAGCTGAGAGTGTGGCAAGACTCTGGCTAGGAACCAAGTCTGACTCTCGGCTCTGGGATTCCTTCATAAAATTTTCAGCTGATGAACTGACAAGCCTCCAATATATCATTTCATAAGTACTATTAAATTTTCTAGAGCTCACATCTATTTTTTTTCACATCTACTTTTTAAAATTTTATGAGAGGGTTTTTAGAAATTTTTATTTAATAACCCAGAAATATCTATTTTAAACAAAAATAGTTCAATATTAAAATAAGTACATCATAGTTACTGAGTGCTTACTAGCCGGTAATGCAAAGTTAAGGAACGTTCATAATATATTCTAGTTGAGCTAAATAGAAATAACCTTCTAACATTTTGGCATCTAGGTGAGAGTTGCTTCTAGCACTTGCTGGCTTACATGCTAGGGATTAATAAGTGTGTAATATAATTAACATAGCTAATGTTGACTTTATAGGCAGCTGTAAACAAATGTCTTGTTGCTTTGCACATCCATATAACCTGGTGGCAGCTCCAGACCATTAAAAAAATGAAAAAGTTGTTTGTCCCACAACTTCCAAGTAGTGATGTGAAGGGAATTGACAGTTGGATGGTTCAGAGTGGCAGACTGTAATGGAAGCTCTGGACTCGGAGTCAGGGAATAGTGCTAGCAGAGCCAACGCTTAGGTATATAAACTTTGCCTATCATATGGTTTCTTTACTCCTCCAGTGGACTAAACTCTGAAGACTCATCTAGCTCTACTATTCTGTGACTCTGTATTCTTCAAGTGTCTTTATTTAGGAAACCAAGATGCAGTGGGATGTTGTTACTTTAAGGAAAGATGACGTGATCTCTAGTTCTGAGCTTCTTCTCCAGCCTTAGGCATGTCAGTTTCAGATACTCATTACATCATCAGGGAAAAAGGCCAATAAAAGCCCATATCTCTCAGGGTGTAGAATCTGCTTATAAATTGGAGTGGACAGAGTAGCTGTGGTTTTTCCAAACTCCGAAACATTACATGTTCTTGGGTATTACTAAAATGCATTTTGTGTTCTGCATCTTGTTAAAGTTTTGTGATGTGTCCCTGTAAAGGTCTGCTGAGCTCCAGCAAGCAGGGACCATGCCTTTGGTTATCTGTTACCAGTTAGCTCAGTTGGATAAAATCCAAGGCTGTGGGATTGGCCCCCAAATGGGAGAGTTGGCTTCATGCAGAGCATCCCCCCGCTTGCCTGACTGATTCAGAAGTGCATGCATTTGATCACAGAGGACAGAAGTGTGAGCATGGCTGGCTCAGCCTACTGGAAAAATCACTGAGAGCCCATGTTTTTCTGACAGGGGTTATTGACCTCAACCTTGTTTAGAATTACCAACTGTGAGCAAGATACCAAGACCAGTTTATGTATTTATTCCTTGAAGATCCAGATGACCTTTCACCCAACTGGCCATCTAAATTTTTCTACATTGTGAGAAATTCTGATGAAAATAGCTTGTTATTAGAGCTTGACTCTGCAAGGTGCTGTGCTAAGTAATCTGAATACATTTTTCTCACTCACACCTCAGAATAATTCCATGCAGTATGCACTATTTTTATCCTCCTTTTGTAGGTGAGAAAACTGTGGCTGCAAGAAGCTGTCTGACTTTCCTAGGGCCCCAAATTCACTGACTAGCAGAGTCAGGACTCCAGGCTAAGTTTTGTCTGACCCAGAGCCCTTACTACCCACTACACTCTAATCCCTCTCTCAGGAGACTGCACAGTTTTAGAAACTGTGGAGTGAAACTTCCTATAATCAGATGTTTATCAGTGGTTATGAGTTTTTAAGTTGTAATTTCTTGAAATGAAAATGGATTCACCTCTGCAGGCAGAGAAAACTTGACAAATAGTCAAGTGAGGCAGGTGTCTGTTCTTGGATGCGTCTATGTGTTATCCATTAGTGACCTCCTCTCTATCCCAGCAACTTGAGATGCATCTCAGTCTAAAGCTCTGCTCAGCTTTGCTTCATCAAGCTTGTCGTTCAAAGACAAACTACCATCGAGGACAAGTTGAAAAGTCTCTCCACTTCTCTGAATTCCCCAGCACCCCACCTCCAACTCAGCTTACTTTATACCCTCAAACCCAGAGGCACCAGCAGATCAGTGAGGCACATTTTTCCTGACTGTTCTGCTCAGCAGTCAACTTACAGAGGCTTTTCAATAGGAGGGGGAAGCTGCAACACCTCCAGTGTTCAGAACATTGAGTTAAGCCTTGACTTCTCTGAAGCTACAGTTTCATGATGTTTAACTTTAAGTTTAGTCATTAAGTAATGTGTTTAGTATTCTGGAAGCCTGTTCTTTCTGACCTTCTGAACTTGACTCTCATTTGAATGGAAGGAGCATCATGGAAGGCATACAGAAGTATTTGGTGCAAGTTCAGGAAAAGGTCCTTAGTAACATGCATCTCTTACAGTGTATTCATAGGTAGACATGAAACAAAGGTGGCCTTTAGGATAATTTCTCTTTTACCTAGTCAGCAATACAAAGCAAGGCATAAAGCGTGTGGTTTTCCTTTTAAAAAGGAAAGACTGGCTCACTTCACTGTTGACATAGTAAAGTATACTCAGAGTTGAAGAGCCTCATTAGATAATCTAAGTTGTTTCTCTTGTCCAGCTTCTGGGAAGTTATTTTAAAAACAAAATGCCTCTTTTAATTTTCTAAAAGAGCTTTATGCATCACTGCCATTTGAAACTATAAAAGAACAAGGTCTTCCATTTCCCATTCTTTTTGAGGCACTGAAAAACGCTGCACTCGTGTGTCCTTAGCTTCGGCCTCCTTTCATCCTCATCTCTCTGATTCATCACTTTCATCTGCTTCTTTACTTCTGGCCTTTCTTCCTTCCACTCAGGAAGTAGTTTTTCACCACCTGTTATGTAAATAGCAGTGTACTAAGCACTGAGGAAGTGAGGAGATGAAGACAAAGGCAGTGTCCTCCAGGGACTTGGAGTGTAGGTCAGAGGTTGCAAGTTTAAAGGGCTGAAGGAGACAATAAGTTCTGTGACGGAGTGGGGGCGGGGGAGAGGGGTGGTCAGGCGCAGGACTGAGGGGGTGCTGAAGTGGAGAGGACACACCACTTCTAAAGGGATCATCATTGCGCAGCTCCAGCAGATTGAAACCATCCTGGAATGCTGATCCTACATTGTCAGAGCTTTCCATGTGTCAAGAAGAGTCAGAAATCCAGAGTTTTATTATGTGCCATCTCCTGATTTTTTAAAAATGCTGGCAACTAATTCAAATTCTTCAAAAACATTGTGTGGGCCAAGCAAAACATGTACTAGTATGTGGGCTGAATTCAACCCATGGGCCTCCAATTTGGGGAGTTCTGGTCTGGTTAGTGAGGTAAATCACACATGCATGAAATCATTTAAAATGTGGCCCATATGACTAAGAGCCCTAAGAAGTGACACAGACATTTCCTGCTGGAGGAGTTCAGAGAAAGGAGAAGAAAGAGGAGAAGGAGGACTGGGGAGATGAGAGGAAGATGGCTCCAGGCACTGTGGCCTCAGCTCTGCCAGGTGCCTTGAGAGATGTGAGGAAACTGAAGGGTGTCTGTTAGGAATTTGGGAGACTCACTGCAGCCATGTGATGCATGGCCTCCAGTGCCAGGCTGAAGAGGCTGGGCTTTGTCTTCTGTGTCATGGGGAACCACTCAGTATGTGTTGATCTGCTATTTTAGAAAAAAAAGGTTGTTGGTGAGTAGAAGAGTAAAGCAGCATGCGGGGAAAATCAATCAGGAGACTCTTGCTGTAGTACTTTCTCATTTTCCACTCCACCTCCTGTTCCACCGCTCTGAGCCATACATATCCATCTAATCAGTAAGGTCTGTGTGGCTCTAAAATGAGGATGGGAAGGTGCAGAACTACATTCTCAACAGGTACACAAGTTGATCAGGAATAGCTCAGCAATAGCCACAGTCAGAAACCACACACTTTGCCCTAACATTGATTAGCAAAATTGTCTTAAGTGACTGATAGAAAGGCACATAGAAAGAGGCCCGCCCTTTTCTTTTCAACAAAGCAGAAAGGCACTGTTATTTTTTAAATTGTTTTAATGAAGAAAAGGCACAAGTTTTTAGATATTAGAATATATAGCAGCCTTCCAAATGAATCTAAAGATAAAAAATGAGTCATTGCTCAATGCAATGGTGGGCTGCCCTTGTACATTATTATTGGACAGTTAGTTACCTGGGCCCCACCTCTGGACAATCAAAGTTGGTTACTACGAGGTGGGAGCAAGCATGTGGACTTTTGCAAATCCTCACACGTGGTCAGGACCCTACACAATTTTGCTTGGAGATTGGAATTTAAATATTTGGCTGTTGTATACAATTCTTGGTTATTCCAGACCTGATTGTGCAGGGTTTTAATTTTCCAGGGTCCTTGTTTAAATTATTCTTTCTACACCCCCCCCCCATTTTATTTATTATTAGTTAGTCTACCAGAGAATGAAAAGAGAAAGAGAAAAAAGCCGGGACTTTTTAAAAACTATATTATTTTACTTCATAATAAGAGAAACAATACTAATTATAACACCAATAACAACAGCTAGCATTTCTTGAGCGTTTATTGTCAGGCATTGTTCTAAATGCTTTCTACCTATTAATTCATTTTATTCTCACCAACTCTATGAGGTACATGCTTGTATCCTCCCTATTTTGAGTTGAAAAAACTGAAGCATAGAGAGGTTATTACTTTCCTACCCAGGGTCTCACGGGTAGGAAGCCTCAAAGACAGTATTTGAACTGAACAGAACTGTCTCTGGATCCTTAACTTTTTTTTTTTTTTTTTTTGGTGGTAAAATATATATATAACAAAATCTATCATTTTAACCATGTTTAACTGTACAATTCAGTGGTATTAAATACAACCAACATCACTATTCATCTCCAGAACTTTTTTATCCTCCCAAATTGAGAGCCTTCACTTTTATTGCTCGCCCAGTAGTACCGAGAGATCTGGAAATGTCCATGTTTGTAGTGAACCTGTCTTCTGTTAACACGAAAGGTTTCATACCTTTTCTTCCTTAGCATCCATACTGTCCACTTGTCCTCTGCGCCACTGCACGGGTTACAGCCAGCCCCTCCCACAGTCATACCAGCCTCTCCAAGCTTCACAATATTTTCTCCTCCCAGAGATTTGTGTGTTGGCAGTGACCTCATCTGCCTCTCTTTTGACATTTAGTCTAAGCTGCATCCTAATACCAGTAGTCTTTAAAAGTTTCAAAACCATGTATTTTAGGATTGAGGAAATCCAGTGTTCTTCCAGGCCGAGATGTCACTGTGAAGTAGCTTTGTCCTGGTTCCTCACCATTCACCCTACCACCACTCTTACCCAAGCTGCATCCCATCTGGCTTAGGTCACCATCATAACAGGTCTCCCAGCTCTCAGCTGCTTGGATAAACTGGACATCATGAAGCCTACTGCTAGTCCTGTAACCTTGAGCAGTTTGTGCAATCTCCCTGAGCCCGCAGACCTTTTTTCCACTGGAGAGGAGCACAGAAATACATGCTTCCTTTTGACTCATGAGACCAAGATTCCAGTTCTCGGGCATTCTTAAGAGGGGATTTGAAGGTCATTGCTGCCAAAGTCAAAAGAACTTCAAGCTAGAGTAAATGTTTCTTTGGTCATTATTTTACCATTTGTCACCCTGTTTTCTTTACTGCGGAGATACCAGTGCCCTCATCTACTTTTTGGCCATTTAAAACCTTTTTACTCTGAGACTCTACATCTGTTCCACTTGTTCCCAAATAATCCCTGGTATTTCTTCTCCTTTTCTCCTGTCTTCCCATTTAAAAAAAAAAAAATTTAAGAAAAATTTAAAACTTGGCTCTGTCCTTAAAAATTTCAATCAACAATTACAGATCTGAATAGTTTATTACTATATATCTGAATAGCTGTATATAATAATTATTATTATGTATTATTATTACTACACTAGAGGCCCAGTGCATGAATTTTGTGCATGGGGGTGGGGGTCCCTCAGCCTGGCCTGCACTCTCTCACAATCCGGGACCCCTCAAGGGATATCGGACTGCCAATATAGGCCCTATACTGCAGGGATCAAGCCTGCAGTCGGACATCCCTCTCGCAATCCGGGATCACTGGCTCCTAACCACTTGCCTGCCTGCCTGCCTGATCTCCCCTAACCACCTCTGCCTCAGCCCCCGCCACCATAGCTTCATCCGGAAGGACATCCAGAAGGTCATTCGGCTGTCTGGTCTAATTAGCATATTAGCCTTTTATTATTATAGACTAGGGGCCAGGTGCACAAAATTCATGCACTGGGGCTAGGGGGTGTCCCTCAGCCCAGCCTGCCCCCCTCTCACATACTGGGAGCCCTCGGGCGTTGACCCCCATCACCCTCCAATT
Source organism: Myotis daubentonii (assembly GCF_963259705.1). Classification (NCBI taxonomy): domain Eukaryota; kingdom Metazoa; phylum Chordata; class Mammalia; order Chiroptera; family Vespertilionidae; genus Myotis; species Myotis daubentonii. Next base: position 80,565,793 of record NC_081842.1, read on the forward strand.
GCAGGATTGGCCCCTTGCCCAGGCCTGACACCTCTGGCCCAGAAATCAGGCCTGGGCAGGGGACCCCCAGACCCCTCCGATTGCTGGCTCTGCCCCTTGCCCAGGCCTGATGCCTCAGCCAGAGGCGTAGACCCCCATCACCCTCCGATCGCCTGATCGGCTCCTTGCCCAGGCCTGACGCCTCCGCCAGAGGTGTCAGGCTTGGACAGGGGACCCCCATCTCCCTCTGATCGCTTGCTCCACCCCCCGCCCAAGCCTGATGCCTCTGACCCAGGCTTCAGGCCTGGGCAAGAGGACCATCATATCCCCCCAATCCCCGGCTCCGCCCCCCACCCAGGCCTGATGCCTCGGCCAGAGGAGTTGACCCTCATCACCCTCCGATCACCAATCACCGGATCGGCCCCTTGACCAGGCCTTAGGCCTCCGGCAGAGGTGTCAGGCCTGGGCAGGGGACCCCCAGCTCCCCACGGTTGCAGGCTCCGCCCCTGCCCAGGCCTAATGCCTCTGGCCTAGGCGTCCGGCCCGGGCAGTGGGGACCCGCAGCTGCAGCAGCCCCGCAATCGTGGGCTTCGCTTTAGGCCCAGGCAAGGGACCCCTAGCTCCCGGGACTGCCAGCTTCGACCATGCCCAGCTCCCATCGCTGGCTCCACCCCTACTTCCTGCTATCACTGGCCAGGGCGGAAAAGGCACCTGATTCTCTGATCATGGCTGGGGGGCAGGGCAAAGGCGGCCCCAGGGCCGCCTTTGCCCTGCCCCCCAGCTCTTAGCTCCCCCCTGGGTTTCCGATCACTGTCAGTGGCAGGGGGCTTCTTCCTGCTTTCCCTTTTGCCTCCCTGCATTGTGCCTACATATACAAATTAACCGCCATCTTGTTGGCAGTTAACTGCCAATCTTAGTTGGCAGTTAATTTGCATATAGCCCTGATTAGCCAATGAAAAGGGTAGCGTCGTACGCCAATTACCATTTTTCTCTTTTATTAGTGTAGATTATATGAATAGCTTATTACTATAATTCAAAGAACGACAACCTTAATATTCTCTGGGTGAATTTGTGTGTGTGTGTGTGTGTGTGTGTGCGCGTGTGCATAAACTATTTTAAAAGGGTTCCATAAACAAAACTTAAAAACTCTTGAGCTTCTACCCCACCCTGAACAATTAGCAACTGTTATGCAAAGATGAATATTTTCTTGTCCAGGCTTTGATAGTCTTTAACTTAAGGATTATTCTAATTTGGGAGCTTGACTTTTTATTTTTTTTTAAAAAAAAACGGTCAATGATTCCCTCATCATTGATGTTTCTATCTCTCTTCCTCTCCCTTCCTCTCTGAAATCAATAAAAATATATTTTAGAGAAGAAAACTTGATTAGCTAGTTTTGTTTTTTTTGTTTGTTTTATAATTTGCAAGGTAACCTACATAAAATCTCACCAGAACTCTGGACTTTAGAGCACAGTGGATAACTAATTTTTAAAAGCATTTGGTTTCTTCTCTCTGTAAAGAGAGCTCCAGTTAAAGAGGTAAACTGACTTATCCTGGTTTTTTGAAGTAGGCTTCATTCCTAATCAAATGTTAAAATCTCTCACTGTCTCTGCCCCCTAGACTATTACAAATAAATACTGTCAAGCATAACCATTGCCAGTACTAAATGCTCACACCTAAGGCTGGAAAAGCTGCTTTCAGTCCTCTCAAAGCTCAACTTTCTGAACCTTCTAGAAGCAGGCAGAAGAGTGCTTGTTTTATTTTATTTTGGTTTTGTTTCACTGCTTCTGACTCAGAGATCCCAGAAGAAGAGATTTTTGGAAGTGAATTTGAGTCTGCCGTAAACCTTCCAGGGCTCTCTTTCCTTCTACAGTTGGATTTTGTGAGCATGTATTTGGGATGTGGTGAATTAGGGAGACAGAGGATGTATCAAAGTAAACATTATATAAGCTTGTACTTTGCAGTTTAATTTACTAAATAGACAAAATCTCTGAGTATTTCCTGTGTATCTTAAAGGATAAATTTGTCACCCGCTCCCCAGCCCCACTGTTTCTCTTTTTCCAACTACCTCTCCCCCACCTCCCATACACACACACACACACACACACACACTATTTTTTTTTCTCCTTAAAACCACTCATCAGATGTGGGACTGGCATGTGTGTTTGTCTGAACCATGCGGGATTGTGTGCTGTAACTTAATGGAATTTATGATATAAACCAGTTTTCATTCTTTAGCTTTTAACAAATGCAGCCCAATATTAAATACAGAGAACTTAAAAACCCTGTAGCTCTCTAGGGGACCAAAGGCCCTGGAGTGGAGGAAGGGAGACTCTGGCAGAGAGCTTGGAAAATGCATAGTCCTACTGGAACTTATGATTTTCACTTGCTGATTTTCTTTAGCCTCAGATTCATTGAGGGCATGTTGGCAAATCATGCTCATACTTAGGAACAATTTTAATAACTTCTGTGTTGCCATCTAAGACTGATTTTGCCAAACAGCTAATTGTTAAATAAATTCAGCAGTTAGGTTTTCACATAGTGAATTAATTGATAGAGAGCAAATTTGAGCAAAAAGAACCTAAATAAATAAACAAATGTATTCCTGTTGCTGCTCATATATGCTGTACATATCAACCCACCAACATATGCTATACACATACACATATGTGCATAGCACACTGTGCTAGACATTATCCTATATAATAAAGGGCTAATATGCAAATAGACCAAACAGCCGAACAAACAACCATTCGCTATGACGTGCACTGACCACCAGAGGGCGTGTGTGGAATATAGCGGACTTCGGTTGCATTGGGATAGTAGAGCAGGTGAGTGGGGGCACCAGACCAAGGCAGGGCGCTGGTTGCTGTCATCGGGGCAAGCCTCTGGTGGTTACTGAAAATTCTTTGCTTCCGCACACCGTGGTCCTGCCTGGTGCTTGCACCTGCTGCCGGCACCGGCTCCGATTGCTTGGCGCCGTCAGCAGGTGTGAGTGGCAGCTGCCGGCCCCAATCGCCCTTCAGGGCTTCTCCATCTCCCCCTGCTTCTGAGGGAAGATCGAGGCCACTCACACCTGCTGCTGGTGCCAGAGCCACTGCTCGCACCCACTGCCAGTGCCAGCCCCGCCCACACCCGCTGCCAGTGCCTGGCACCGGCCCCGATCACTTGGCAGTGTCAGTGGGTGCAAGCAGCAGCTGCTGGCCCTGATTGCCCCTGAGGGCTTCTCTACCTCCCCCTGCTCCTGAGAGGCAATCGGGGCAGCAGCTGATATTCGCACCCACTGATGGCGCCAGCCCTGCTCGCCCCACTGCTGGCACTGGCCCCAATTGCTTCGTGCCTTCAGCGGGTGCGAGCAGGGTCGGTGCCATCAGCATGTGGGAGCGGCAGCGGCGAGAGCAGGGCTGCCAGCAGACAGATGACTGGGGGCCACGGCAGGAGGGGCTGGGCAGGGGCACAGAGGATGGGCCGAGACCCACCCCTGTGCCTACCACAGCCTCGCAGCCCACAGTTCCTTTCAAGGTGCACGAATTCGTGCACTGGGCCCCTAGTGTGTAGTATAAGGAGGAACAAGACAGAGTTCTTGCTTTAGTGTGAGTCTGATAGTGTTGAAAACAAAGAGTCAAGGTGACATAAGATAGAATATGAAAAGAGATGTAATTGAGACATGTATTGAGAAATCTACTTGGTGTGATGTTTAGTGACAGCTGAAAGTGCTATTCAAAGTATAGTCTGAAAACTGGCTACATCATCAAAAGAAATGCAGATACCCAGGCTCTATCCCAGACTCACTGATTCTGAATTTCTGGGGGTGTGACCCAACGATCTGTATTTTAAAGGGTGTTTACATTTTAACAAGAATCTCCAGGTTATTCTTAAGCCTGCCAAATTTTGAGAACTAATATTCTAAACCACAGTTCCCAGGCCACTCCAGTTCTCATGATAGGTATTATCTTTCAGGTCAGAAGTGAAGAAACTAAGAGTTGAAGAGATTTAAGTAATTTTGCAAAAACTCATTCTGTTAACATTATGGCAGTCTAGATTCAATCCCAGTTCTATTGAACCATGTTATATAATTCATACTCATTCTGTCCCTTGCTGTCTCATCCTAGAAATTATTGTCCACCATGAAAACATTTTCCTAAAGATTTCTTTTATAGTTTTCTACCTTTCATGTTACTCTTGCTGCCTATCTAAAAAGGTACTCACTTGAATAATTTCACCACTGCCATAGTACTCGATGGCTGTCACTATTGTGATGCTGAGGTGCAGGTGATGCTTTTGTTTTCCTTGCCATGTCATCATCAGATGGTCAGTTGATGTCACCAAGGACTAGGTTCCTATGCCTAATCAGTCCACCAGCATGTCATTGCGTATTCAGGTTTGGGGTTAGATATGCAAATTGTTGGGTCCCGCCTGGACCTTCTAAGTCAAAGACTCTGGGTGTGGGGCCCAGTAGCCTGATTCTAATGTATACTAAAGTTTGAGAACCACTGCTGTAAGAGATATAAGGAGTTACAGACATAATCTTTTTCTCACAGATTTTATCATCTATTTTACCTTGCCTACCTGTCAGTGGCTAAATTCAAACTGGGGTTTCTGATGGCTAACTGCTGATGGGGGATATTATGATTTCTCTTTACTATGTCTGCAAAATTCCAAAATGCCTCCTACAGCTCTTTGTGGGGTGTTTTTTTCTTCCTCTTTTAATGAGAGTCAATCACTCATTTATAAAACCACTTACAGAAATTTCAGTATGTTTTAGATGGCAATTATACGTTTGACTCTCTCCAGGGGTCTCAATTGCAAAGCATTCTTATAGAACTGAATTGTTTTGTTTATGTAGGCAGTCATTTGCCATGTGGTGAGCTTGAAAACAGACTAAATAAGTGGTTTGGATGGTGATGTCATGGATAGTGGTGATTAAAGCAAGGATATGTGGAAGGCTGTGCTTTTTAAACAACCCAGGACCGGACCAACTCCTGACATCCTGGGTCACGCTTTAAAGATTTTTGTGTGGCTATATTTGTAGCCAAGTTGGTCCCTTTTTTTCCCCCCTCAGGATATTTTGTTTCCAGAGAAATCCGTTTGCCTTCTTCAGAGAGACATCTGACAATGTCTTTGCCACACAGATTTCGTGCTCACGTGTGCGTTGTATGCAGCAGAGCACGCCTGGACTGTGACTAGGTTATCTATCACAGAGCCACCAGGATTCACCGTCCGGGGGCACCCGCCACATTAAATGCAGGAGCCTTGTACTTTGGTGGCCCAGCCGACATTTTCAAATTTCACTTATGAAAAAGGGAAATTTCCAGTGCTCACAGTTGACCTAAATTAGGGGATCCCTATTCACATGGAATTATATTGACCCTTTCTCTCTCTTCTTGCCCTTTCTCAGCATCTTCACAAGTTATTTGGCCCTTTCTTGCAGCAAATAAGAGTATAGAAAGAAAATCTTGGAAAATTAGGAACTAGCCATCCTGGAGAAAGTCTTATGTATAAGCAGGGTGAAGGCTGTTAGAATGTCTGCTGAATCCCTGGGTCTAACTTGTCCTGTTCCTCCACTGGTAGACATGACTGAGAAAAGTGAGTGATTTGCACATGAAGTCTGACCTAAAGTCACTTTAGCTGAAATGCTGTTAGATCATCTGAATTTTGCAGATGTTATTCAAATAAGGCTCATGTAATGTCAACATAAGCCCTTATGGGGAGAGAGGAACACCTAAAATTCAGATTATCTATACTATCCAAGTTGGTATTGTACTGGTTTTGGTAATAAACTGATTAACGTTTAACTAGTTTAAAAACTATGTATTGCGCACTGAGTAGGTGATGAATAGTAATTTAAAATATAATCCTGTGGTCTCTACCCATGCCTTAAGCCATGTTGGCTGCTATTTCAAAGAGGCTTTATTGGCTACCTGGAGGCCTCTAGGTTTAGTATATAATACAGAAGCGCTGTATAGAAAGGTAGTATAGTAAACAGATATAATCATAGATTCCCCACACTCCACAACTCATTCGTGCTTTTGTGTCAATTCATGTTTCAAAGACTCAAGGCACCTCCGTTTCAAGCTCCTCTGCAACACAAAGTCTCACAGGGGATCGTGGAAGGAGGATAAACTCTGAGGCAGACCTGGTTCTATCCTTAATGATGAATTAGAAGTAACTCCTTCATAAAATTGTTGAAGATTACATGGAGCCTATCAAAATCCAGACGATCAGAGAAATGCATGTTTAATTGAATAAATACCATTTTTAGCATATCAGATTAACAAATTTTGTTAATGATCATACCTGGCATTGACAAAGATACAGGGAAATAGGTGCTCTTGCACACTGTTGTTGGGAGTGTAAATTACCTGTAAGGCAATTTTGCAATATTATCATAAATCCAAATGGACGGACAGACAGAGAGACAGAATTATAGTGTCTTTTGGCCCAGTAATTTTATTTTAGGGTATTTATCCCAAAGAAATCATAAGGGACATATTACCAAAATTTAGTTACCAGGACATTTTTCACACTATTATTTATAATATTGAAAAACTAGAAGTAATAACATAGGGCTATAACTTTGTTGGTATTGGATGATAAGTGATTCCCTCCCACCTACCCTGGAACCCCCATTCACTGACACTGCCACCACTATTTCACCCCAATGCAATCAGAAAGAAAACCAGGGTTAAAAATGTTCCACCAAATCTAAAACCAAGATAACCACCAGTGTTTCAGCCACTTAAAAAAACCAGTACTGGTCACTGCTTTGCCTCTTTTTTTGTTAAAATCAAGACTTACATTACCCATTATCTTCAATTTTGAAATCCCCTAAAACACAAGTTTTTTAAGTTTTATTCAAACTCCTTTGACATCAGTACCTGACCTGAATTGATACAAGTCTAGTTAGAGGCCTTGCCCATTTGGTATAAACATATCTTTTTTAATCCTCACCTGAGGATATATTTTTATTGATTTGAGAGAGAGAGAGAGGAAATGTGGGAGAGAGAGAGGGGGGGGGAGAAACATTGGTGTGAGAAATATGCCCTGATCGGGAATCAAACCTACAACCAAGTATGTGCCCTGACAGGGAATCGAACTCACAACCTTTTTGGTATAGGGGTCAATTTTCAAACCAACTGAGCCACCCGGCCTAGGGAGTATGAATGCATCTTACTGCAGGAATATTAATGTTTGACTAGTGGGTGCTGCCCAAGGACCCACTGGAAGTGTTACATAATACAAATACTATTTTACATTACTAAAATCTGAAAAATTCTGAAACACTTTTGGCCTAGGAATTTCTGATGAGTCATTTTGGGTCTTTATCTCCTTCTCAAACAAGGACAAATGAACATATCTATTCAAGGTTAAATAAACAAAGCTTAGGATATGGACTAACTTCTTAACATTCCAGGGAACCTTAGTGGTTTATGTGACAGCGAATCTTTCTTTAGCCTTTCTTTCTTTCTTTCTTTCTTTCTTTCTTTCTTTCTTTCTTTCTTTCTTTCTTTCTTTCTTTCTTTCTTTCTTCCTCTCTTCCTTCCTTCCTTCCTTCCTTCCTTCCTTCCTTCCTTCCTTTCTTTCTTTCTTTCTTTTTTTTGTTCTTTCTTCCTTTCTTTTTCTTTTTTCTTTTTCTTTTTTTTTTATCTGCCAAGAGTTTAGGTGCTTATTATGTTGGGCTGGATATTAAACATTTTTCTGAAGAGGGTTAATTATGAGAATAGAATTAACTTCATCTAGAAGGGACACTTACATTGCTCTCTTAAATATAATGAGAAAGCCATCCAGCTTTTAAAGGTTATAATTCAGATGACCTGTCTGCTGTGATGGGCATGTAGCTATTCTGCGTGTAAGGCCCATATTTTATGGTCTTGGTTTTAATGCTCCTATTTCCTGTTTGGACATTGCAAAGGAAGTACTCATCACTGGTCTGTGGGTGACTATGAGAGCAGCAAAGCAGCAGGGCCGTGTCCTTCTATATGAACTTGCCATCAAGGAAAGCACTGTTTCTCAGTGTGCTGTGTACAGTGAAAAGAGTGAAGACATTTCTCCTTTCCTTGAATTCATAGGTTATATATCAATCCAACAAAAGTCAGCTCTTTCCATTCTCACCCGGCAGGTGGTGCTGTGAAGTAGAGGGATATAACACTGCATTGAGCTGGCTGCCTTTCTGCTCCACAAACCCAGTCAGAGCCTAGCAAGTACCCACATAATTTTGCCACTTAATAATAGTCAGTCGTTGTCAAACTACAGCAGGAAGGCCGGGGAGGGTGGGAAGGCAGGAGGGGGGTGGGTAAGAGATCAACCAAAGGACTTGTATGCATGCATATAAGCATAACCAATGGACATAAGACACTGGGGGGTAGGGGAGGCCAGGGGATTGTCAAGGGCAGGGGGGGAAAAAAGGAGACATATGTAATACTTTTTGTAATACTTTAAGCAATAAAAAAAAATTAATTAAAAAAAAAGAAGGAAAGAAAGAAGGAAGAAAGGAATGAAGGGAGGGCGGTTGTCTAAATTTCCAATAAATGCATGTTCATTTTTATAAGAAAAAAAAAATAATAGTCGAAGTATCCTAAAGGTCCAGTGCCTCAGACAAGTTTCGTTAATTTAGCCTCTAGTCTTCTGTAAAGCTCTTGCTTCAAGATCAGCTGTGTCAAGTGCTCAGTGTGGCTCTAGCATTAGCAGAACCACTGGGGTCCTTTAAAAAGGTACCGTTCTCTTTCTGCACCTGGACGTTAGAATGGATCCTTTCTTATTTGTGGGGAAGGCCACTAGCACTCTCCTCTTCCAGGTGTAGGCCTTTTTATCCCTCCTGCTTGGGAATAACTACTTGAATGAATTAACTGATTTGTGGAACAGCCTTAACTGAGCCAGCCATCAGCTACTCTACACTGGGCAAGAAATTGGTTAAGAGAAAGGGAGGGAAAAGTCTGTTATATCTCCCAGATCTTTCTTTTTGGAAAGGCAGTCTCCTCTGCTCTGCTAATAGTGGTATTTTGGAGCTCTGCTATAGCAGCCAGTTGAATCAGTGTCACAGTAAAGACCAGTGGTTCCTTCAGGCTGCAGTCTCCTGGGGCACCAGACAGTTTATGCTCATAAGAACTTGCACTTCTTTTTCACAGACATTAATAGTTTCCTGGCACTGCCTTTCAGGAAATGTCGTCATGGTCTGGAGGAACCAATAAAAATACAAGTAACCTGTTTTGACAGGTCTTTTTTTCTGCCAGAAATTTCAGAATTGGGGGTGGGGTAGGCAAACCAGTCCATTTGTGAGGACATAAGGAAGAATCGTGGATTTGCCATGAGAGGGAAATGAGATATAGACATGAGATATAGAAGGCTCTAAAGCTATAAAGGAATTCCAGCTTGTTTCAGCAAACTTTTTTTAAAAATCTGATTTGGTAGGGCAATTCAAGTCTATGGTACATTAGGAGATTTATCTCATTTTTTCCTTTGCATTTCAAGCTCAATTTTTAACCCGTTTGATCCTCAAATAGAAAACGCATGCATTAAAATTAACACCATTTGATTATGGATGCACACATGGCATTGCCATAAGGTATGCAGAAAAAAGGCCATGGCTTTGGATAATTATTACCAAATGGCTAACACTAGATGCTCTCTGCTTACCTCTGTTATGGCCAGAGCATAGATCTGAACCCCATTAATGTGAGAAACATTGAATGTTGCTTTAAGACATTGAAATTAGTGTGATTTTATTTTGTGGGGCAGGAAGGGAGAGGTTTGTTGACTCCCTTGAAAGTTTTTGAAGAAAGTTGATCATCATAATACTAAAAGAATGTAAAACTGATAAGAGACATTGGAAATGATTGTGTGCTCTTTTCTAACCAGTGAATTAAAAATACATTTTCACACTAGTGCTGATTTTTGAATACTCTTCTTTTTCTTAGGACTAGAGTTTTGAATAATATTGCTTTACTCTCCTGATCAGTTTTAGCTTCAACCTAAATACATTGCAAGTATATAATTTAAAGATTAACCTTGTATCTATTTAAGAGACTGTGTGAGGTTATAATAAGATGCTGTCCCAAACCCCTCAAAGGCTGCCTATAAGATTATCAGCAATGTTGTGGTTTCCTCTGTGTGTGATTTTCCTTGTTAAACTCGCTCCTGTGTAATAATGCCTTTTTTAATTAAAAGAAACTTTTGTTTGTGTATTTGTTTTTAAAGAGAAGGTATTCTTTTTATTGGTTCGACTAGCATTTCCAGTCTCTCTTTTTATGTCAAGTCCTTATAATTGCCCCTATTTCAGACATAATCACTATCAATTCATGTTGGGAAAATTAAGGGAAAATAGATTTTATTCAGATTTGCTCTCACCCACTCCATCTTTTAATTAAGAGCCTGATTTTGGACACAACTAGCTGGATATAATGGAGAAATTTATTGGTCAAGAAGATAGTCAGAACAGGGCCCTTGACCTCCTGTTCCCTATAATAGAATTTCCTCAGCAGATATTTAGCCACTGCTAAGATTATCAGCTTTTCCCATCATGCTCTAGCCTGTGCCCCACCTGAGAAGAGTGGATATTTTTTTATGCTTTCTAAGCCTGCCCAGATTTCAAAGCATTCACTAGACCTTACTTGGAGGAAGGCATAGAGGGAGTTCAGAAAAGCCTAGGGTATAAGTTCATACTCCTGATTCCAACTAGAACCAAGCCCATCTTCAATGTGCTTGGGCCAGCATACATGGAGGCTGACCTTGGACAGATCTTTCTTGGTCTATGGTCAGGCCTTTCTCTCACCCTGCTTCAAAATTGCCCTAACCTGGCCATGACTATTCCTCCCAAAATGATCCATGACCAGCTTTCCCTCTTGACTTCAACTGTTGTCATTCACTTCTTCCTGCCCTGGTGTCTTTTCCTATTAGCTACCACTGGCTCTTGGTTTCCACCTAAAGAGAATCTCTGTGACAATTTTCAATCTGGAGGGTGATTAATGCTCTCAAAGTTCACACTCATTGGGAACCCAACTGCATTATTTCCAGGTGTGAACCAATAACTTAGCAATCGGGTACCTTTAGGGGGTCTTTGCCATACCAGCTAGTTAATCACATTGTTATAATTTGATATCTTTATCCACAGACTGAAACTGAACTATTGAGAATTTATCTGCAAAGTTTCATATGACCATTCTTCCCAGTGGCAAAGTTAATTAATTAGCACATTAGGATAAAGCATCTCTGATGGTCTTAGGACTGTCATTTTTCCAAATGAGCCAGTTGGACTCACCACTCTCTTGAGTGTTGCATGGGCCATATTTTAGGACAAAGCGCTAGGTAGTAAGCTCTGAATTGAAGGTCGACTGATCTTAGCAACTTCAAATCTTGTGTGCCAAGATCCTTCAGCTCTTATTTCCACAAACCCATTGATAATTCACTTGAGAAAGAAATGTGCCTAGCACTGATGGGAGACAATTTTCTCAATGACCCCCTGCCCTACGTGGTTCCCTGCATTTTCAGATCTAGACTCAAACTTGAACATTATTTTGAGTTCCCCTTGACTCAAGCTTGGGACCCAGATAAGACTTGTCTCTGGCTGGATTCCTGGTTTCTCCTCTACCTGTGGTCTTAATTTGTTTCTACGTTTTTCTCATGACTCTGATTTTGTCAACTCAGTGTTCTGAAAGATGCAAAAATAGGTTGCTGATCCCTGACTTATAGCAAAATGAAACAATTTTCACATCACTTAAGTACACATTTAAATACAAATAAAGTAGCTTTTGTCTGCAGCTTCCTGGAAAATATTGGAATAGGGAGGCGTGAGGGGAAACTTCTAGGCCTAGGTCAAGAAAACAAATCTTCTTTTTGACCTTTAGTCCAAAACCAAATAAGGAATTTGGGACCAGGGTGCAAGAAAGTGAATGTTGTGAGCAAATATCTGTATTTGGCACATTTTATTAGAGCTTCTCAAAAGCCAGGAAATGTTCAGTGCCAAGCACTGACCTCAAGGGATTCTGGGAAATAGTCTGCTGGTCTCCGTACTAACATAACAGCTGGTGTTCACTTTAACACTCACAGTGAAGATCAGGGCTCAAGCTGGGCAAGACCTCCCGTTTGATGCCTCTGTGGATTGTGGCACCACAAAGACTTACTAGGAGCCCTTCCTACTCATTTATTCTTCTGAAGCTTGCATCCCTTTTCTTTTGAAACTCTGGAGCTCAGCATTACCTTTCTCCCTTTGATTACCCATTGATGTTCTCGTACACAGAGGAAGTAATGCTTTTCCTGCTTCCTTTCTGGGACATTTAGCACACTGTGGTTCTACTCTCCTTTTTTAAGCCTTGCATGTGAGTCAAAGCAAGTCGTCTTCCACAATTAACTGCAGGAAAAGGTTTGTGGGAGCCTTTTTCCCCTTGCCTTTCCTCCTCCACAACTGGAAAATATGAGGCAGATCCTGTTTATATATGCTCTGACCTCAAAACGAGCTGATATGCTGTTGTCATTAAAGAAGAATCCGGAGCTGTTTATCCTGCAGAGGAGCTCTGAATCGGAAAGCCCCCCTGTGCCCTCCAGGCAGGCTGTGGAGAGACTTTGCCGCTCTCCCAAGGCTGCTTCCAAATGAAAGGTCAGCACTTCTGCTACTGAATCTGCTCCCTGCACTCTGACAGGATGGCAGTTGTACCTTTATAAGAATCAGGGGGTTTCTTCCTTAGCATTAATTACCTTGTTCTTTGAAATCTGTTTTCTAAATATATTTTTATTGATTTCAGAGAGGAAGGGAGAGGGAGAGAGAGATAGAAACATCAGTGATAAAAAAGAATCACTGATCAGCTGCAGTCTGCACGCCCCACACTGGGGATCAAGTCCACAAGCCGGGCATGTGTCCTGATCAGGAATCGAACCATGACCTCCTGGTTCATAGGTTAATTCTCAACCACTGAGCCATGCCAGCTGGGCTGTTTGTTTTTTAATCATCTCATTTTCATGTATATCAAAAAAATATTCTGCTTTATCATAATGATTTTTATTATAAAGCTATACTAACATAAGGCTATTTTAACCTGTTATCATTTTTTATAATTTACTTTATTGATCTTTTGTTTTGGTTTGACTTGGAGGCAAACTCAGATTCCCCTTACAAGATTATAAATTGTCAAACTGGAAATGGCCAAACTGAGACATTCCCTAGCCAACCCTGGGTAAGAGAGCATTTTAGTGCAACATGATTGCTTTTCAAATAGAAGACCCTTAATGAGATGGGAGAGCTATCCAGGTTGCTGCCACAGAAATAGTTAGGGAGACAAGTCACAATCTGCTTCTCACCTCTATGTCCTTCACCCCATAGGCTTATGATAACAAGACAGAGATTTCATATGTTTTAGGAAACTAAGATGTTAGGAATTACCAAAATTTATTATTTGAATTTCTCTTCCTTTTCCATGTTCTCTTTTTATAGTACCTTTATTATATGTTTTAAAATGATTGCTTTTCCTAAAGTGAAAAGCCATTATAAATCAGGGAATATAAAAGGTGATAGAATTCTAAAACAGCCACACAAATATGGGGTAAGGAAGATAAGAGGTTTGTTTAATCTTTAAAACCCTGGCTGACAGTTCTTAAGTTGTTGAAACAATACCTGTGAAGATTGAGAACTATAAGAAAAACCTTTGAGTACAGACGGTTGTGTGGTTCTGTCTTTCGCTGCTTAGAAGTAATTTAGGATTCGGAGAGTGGATCTCCACGGTGCCATCCCTGTGTGGTGGCCCAGAGGGAACATTTCCATTTACCCATCTCATGCCCATCTCTTCCAAGGTGGCAGATTCAGAGATAGGCCCAAGGGGAGGCACGGCCATTCCTAAAATCACTTCTTCCCTCTTTCAAGATGAACCTACACAGGGCCCATGGGTTTGAGCCAAACCTACTTATTAACCTCAAGATCCTTTTAGGGCTAGTTTCTCTCTTTTTTTTCTTTTAAGTGTATGTTTGATGGATGGGAGATAAGGACTAAAGGCCTTTCTGTTCAGACAGTGTTTAAACTTCATGCATTTAAATATGTTATATTAATCAAAGGCTGGTCATTTCTGACCAGAAGAGTTTTTCTTATTTCCTACCCCAGATTTTGTTCTGTATTTTCTTTCATCTCCCCTCCTTTGTTACCCAAGTATTAAAGGAAGCAGCATCTAGAATATCAATTAAATTCTCAAAAAAAAAAGAAGCATGGTATTATAATAATAAAAGCCATTTGTAGATTTGGGGAGAGTTTCATCCCAGCGTGATCGTAGCAACCTTGGACCAGGAACCAGGACTTACTAGTCCCTGACCCTGCACAGCTTCCCTCTCTGGGCCTTGTTTTACTTATCAATAGGAAGAGGCTCTTGGTCTCTGCATGCTTCCCAGACCAGTCCCCTTGGACATTAGGATCCAGGACGGCTGAGTGGCACTGAGAAAGCTTGTTTTTTAAACCGCACCCAAGGAGGTGCTTAGAGAGGGGAAGAGAGAAAGAACGAGAAACATCAATCGGTTGTCTTCCACATGCGCCCCAACCTGGGGTGAACCCACAACACAGGTATGTGCTCTGAACTGGAATTGAACTGGCAACCTTCCCGTACACAGGACAATGCTCAACCAACTGAGCCTCTCTGGCCAGCCAGAAAGCTTCATTTTGAATGAGCTCTCCAGGCAATTCTAAGATAGGTGGCCCTCAGACCTCCCTGTGAAGACACCAAACCGGATCATCTCTAAGATCCCTCCTCTAAAATTCCATGATTGTGAAACCTCTTTCAATTCCATGGTTTCGTGGCTGATGCTTCCTGTAAATTCTCCTTTTCATCTGCCATATGTGTAACTAAAAAATATATTTGTTCATTATCTTGCCTGGAAAACCCTTAAATGTAAACAATTTGATCAGAGTTAAATACCTCTTTTTGTCATTGCTTAGTGGAGTTTTTTGTTTCATTCTTTTAACCTGTCATCATATGCCTGTTTCTGTAAGAAATGTTCCCTCTAAAGGTCTCTCAGGTGCTTTTTGTCTTTCTGAAAAAGGTTTAAATCCAAAGCAGAAGTCCAGATGTCCACACTCTTGGACCAAAAACTAAGTTTTCATTACTTTATGTTTTGTTTTGTTTTAAACTACTATCAGCATTTGCTGAAGCCCTCTGATGGGCAGCTTGAGATATACTTTATGTTTTACTATTGCTGTTACATTACAAAATCCTGTCTGTTCTGTAGGTTACAATATGCATCCAGTTGCTTATGACATGCTTGTGAGGTATTATCCCCACAGTGAATGTCAATCTTCTGAGTTAGTTTTTTCTGGATGCTTGTACTTCATTGTATTCTGCCAGACTGGACTCATGGTGTACTTACTTTACTGTCTATATTTGTAATCTCCATGGATTCGTTAATGTTTGGCCTCACCTGTCTTTCCCACCATCTCTACATTTATTACTATCCAAGGAACTTATTAATGTAACATCCACTCAAGTTTCCAGATCATTAATAAGGTTGTTTCATGAGACTGTTATGCAGACTTAATGTTTTACAGCTCTGCTATTGTTTCTTATCCAACATTGTGTCCTATACAGTTACGAATACAATACAGACAAAGGGTGCTTTTTAAATTATGGTTCACACAGGAGATGCCTCTTCCCAGAAGACCCTTTGCTGTTCCACATGAGAAATCAGAACTATCATTTACTTAGGCCTTTTAGTGCAAGACTGGCCAGGGTATGCTTACATAAGCTTGTTTGCAAATTCTGGTGAGGTCTCCCAAGGTCACAGACAGCTGTGTTATGAAAGTTTTGTCCTTTTAAGGAAGAGTGGATGCTGGGATAGCTCTTATTTGGCATGTAAAGGCCTTGGGAAAACCAGACATTCACACATTGTTCATAGGTTTATAGGTTCATAGGAGCAAATGGCAACACACCATCCTGCTGAGGCTGTGCCATTATCCTTGTGAGCCCCCACACAGTGATATGTTGCATTTTTCAGGAGTAGATTTGGGAAAGAACCATAGTTGTCTCTCTCTTAGATTCTAAAAAGCGGATGTGTTGCACCTTGCTTAGTATGTTTCAGGGCAGCAACCATATTCAAAACATGAAAGCAGTTAAACAAGTAGGTGTTTAGCTGCTAGGGCCATGGCTGTATTCAGCCTTTATAAACTTTAAGAAGTTTATAGCATAAAAAACTAATACAAGTAAGTGTGTATTTAAGATAAAGAAGATTTAGGCAAATGGAGAAGGGAAAAGAATAACATTCCAGGTAGAAGAATTAAAAGATAACCTTCCTCCCAGAGAGTTAACTTGGAATGTAATTAACACAGAATGAAATAAGTTCACTAAGAATAATAAGAAATTGTTAAGATACAGATTGGGGAAACCCAATTTCAGTTATTTAAACTCTAAAATAGAATGTCAATATTATAATTGCCAGCTAAAAGATTATTAATTATACTAAAAGTATTGAGTTATTCTACTTATAACTTAGAATGGGGCTTGTTTAAAGATAATAGTACATACTGGTTTGATAATTCATCTCAGCGTTTTAGATGAACATTATATTGATAGAAATATATTTAGTCTCACTTTTCAATTGGAACAACTAAAGAAAGAGAAAATAAGTGAACTTCTCAAAGTATATAGGAGAGAAAATAACAGTTCTTATTGAAATGAAACTCCCATCAGAAATACAATTTTAATATTAACCTATTTGTATTTTAGCCAACAGTGGACTAATTTTAATTCTAAGACTAAAAACAGTGACTAATATAACATTCTAGTGTCCCGGTGCATGGATTCGTGAACATTGAAAGGAAATTAATTAGAAGAAATATTTTAATATCGCTATTCATGTCTTGCTAATGAAAAGAAAATAGGATTCTACCGAGTTTCCTATCTACCGACTCCAAGACTTCTGTGAGGATCAAATGAGATGAGGCATGGGAAAACACTTCAGAAACATTTTGTTAAACTGTAAAATGTTTGCACTGGCTATAAAGCAAGTCAGGTTCCTGGGCTGAAGAAACTCCAAGGATGCCAGCTGCTAGGGATAGGAAGCCAGGCGTTGCTACATGACGTCATTACCCGGTGCCCATAGCCACCATTTCCGGGCTGGGCTGTGGGCCGCATTTTGTGCCATGGGGTCTTGGCAGCATTGGCTGCGATTTGATGGGGTGTCACACCTGGGTGGTGGTGGGGCCTGTGTTTCACTTGAAGGAAGCCGAGTGTTGGTATGTCGGCACCAGGTCCATGGTGCCGTTTATTTTTAAATGGCCAGTGCAGGTCATGGCAGCTCTTGGGTTGAGTGCTTGCCCCCTGGTGGTCAGTGCACATCATAGCTACCAGTCAGACAGATGGACACTTAGCCTTTTATATATATAGACTAGAGTGGACTAATACTAAGAGTAGATTAGTATTAATCTACTGAAAGAGGCCCAGTGCACAAAAATTTGTGTACTCGGGGGAGGGGGTGTCCCTCAGCCCAGCCTGTGCCCTCTCGCAGTCTGGGACCCCTTGGGGATGACCACCTGCTGGCTTAGGCCTGCTCCTCGGGGGATTGGGCCTAAGCTGGCAATCAGACATCCCTCTGGCAGCCCGGCAGCCCTCGGGGGATGTCCACTTGCCAGCAGGGAGCAGGCCTAAACTGAAGTCTGACATCCTTAGCACTGCTAAAGAGGCAGGAGAGGCTCCCACCACCACAGCTGTACTGGCAGCCGTCAGCCTGGCTTGTGGCTGAGCAGAGCTCCCCATGTGAGAGCGCCCTGACCACCAGAGGGCAGCTCCTGCATTGAGCATCTGCCCCCTGGTGGTCAGTGTGTGTCATAGTGACCAGTCATTCCCAGTCTTTCTGCTGTTAGGGTCAGTTTGCATATTACCCTTTTACTATATAGGATAGAGGCCTGGTGCACAGGTGGGGGCCGGCTGGTTTGCCCTGAAGGGTGTCCTGGATCCGGGTGGGGGTCCCGCTTGGGTGCCTGGCCAGCCTGGGTGAGGGGCTGATGGCTGTTTGCAGCTGGTCACACCCCTTCAGGGTGGGGGTCCCCACTGGGGTACCTGGCCAGCCTAGATGAGGGGCTGATGGCTGTTTTCGGGCTAGCCACACCCCCTTTAGGGTGGGGGTCACCACTGGGGTGCCTGGCCAGCCTGGATGAGGGGCTGATGGCTGTTTTCAGGCTGGCCACACCCCCTTTAGGGTGGGGGTCTCCACTGGGGTTTCTGGCCAGTCTGGGTGAGGGATTGAGGGCCGTTTTCAGGCTGGCCGGCAACTGAAGCTCCTAGCCCAGGGGTGGGCAAACTTTTTGACTCGAGGGCCACAATGGGTTCTTAAACTGGACCGGAGGGCCGGAACAAAAGCATGGATGGAGTGTTTGTGTGAACTAATATAAATTCAAGGTAAACATCATTACATAAAAGGGTACGGTCTTTTTTTTTTTTCAATAGTTTTATTCATTTCAAATGGGCCGGATCCGGCCCGCGGGCCATAGTTTGCCCACGGCTGTCCTAGCCTCTCCTTTTTTTCTTTTTTTCTTCTGGGATTTATTTACCTTCTATAATTGAAACTTTGTTGCCGTCACTGGAGCTAAGAGCCGGGCTCCTGCTCGCTCCAGCTCTGTGGCCACGGCCTGCTGAAAGCAGGTATCTGGGGTTTGTTTAGCTTCTATAATTGAAACTTTGTTGCTTTCGGAGCTCAGAGCTGGGCCACGGCAGGCAGGGAACCTTGGCTTCCTCCATGACTGGAGCAAGCAAGCCTCCTGCTCGCTTCAGCTGCGTGGCTGCCGGCCGCCATCTTGGTTGGGTTAATTTGCATATCTCGCTGATTAGCCGATGGGAGGCGTAGCGAAGGTACAGTCAATTACCGTCTTTGTCTATTATTAGATAGGATAGTTGTTTTGGATCCCTATTGCTGCAAAGCACACCACTCAAAATGTAGTGGTTTAAAACAACAATTTATTATTTATTGGCTGGGCTCAGCTAAGTGGTTCTTCTCTTCCACATGGTATGGCCAAGCTCTCTTGTGGCAACATTCATCTGAGTGTTCAGCTGAGGCTGAAACATAAAAATAGCCCCTTCTCTTCCAAGGCCTGGCTCCCAGGTCTTCTCAGCATCCAGCAATCTAGAGCAGACTTCTTCACTGCAATGCCAACACCTCTTGACAGGAAAATGGCAAAGCATTTGTGACCACCTTTAATTTACTATCTAGTTGCTTAGTAAATATTTGTTGACTGATTGATTATACAAATAGTGCCTTTGAAGTTTCTTGTCCTTGGTTGCATTTAAAGTGATGTTTATGTTGTCACTTTACAAAAGAATTGTTTTATAATACATGAAAAATAAGAAAATATTTTATCCTGTCAGCAAAAAACAGATTGTTTTTATTTTTTGATAGATGTAATAAATATTAATTCTAGTTATTAAAACTATTTTTAAGGTTAAAGAATGAGAACCTTTCAAATCATTCTGATTTTCTCTTCATTGTGGGGTTGTATTATTTTATATGAGATTGTGAATTCCCAAAATATTAAATATCTATATTCACATTTCAGAACAAAAATCAATCCCATGATAAAATCCAGATTGGGGAAGTTACTGCCATTTTACAATTTCTATGGCTCATTACTCTTATTGTAACCTAAAATAAAAATCAGGTTTTCATTATTTTAAAAAAACCTCACACAAAATAAAACAGATGTTGATGTATTGTTTTTCTATTTTATTAAAATATAGTGAACTTACATATGGTGTAATGTAATCTATATCAAAGATTCCCATAGTATTTTGAGAAACAGAGTAGGAGCTTGAAGGAGATGGATCAAGCAACTCAGAATCCACCAGGTGAGAAGTTAAATGCATCACAAAATTAGTCTCGACCTTGGTTTTTCTGTCTCCTTTAACCTTTACTTCATCCTTCTGCTGAAATAAGCTATCTCAGAGGGGGAAATTATTTTTTAAATATTTGTCGTTGAAAGCATTACATATATCTTCTTGTTTTTTTTCCTTATTGACCCCCCTTGTAGCCCACTCCCAATCCAGGTCTTCACCATACTATTGTCTATATCAGGGTTGGGCAAACTTTTTGACTCAAGGGCCACAATGGGTTCTTAAACTGGACCGGAGGGCCGGAACAAAAGCATGGATGGAGTGTTTGTGTGAACTAATATAAATTCAAAGTAAACATCATTACATAAAAGGGTACGGTCTTTTTTTTTTTTTTTTTTTTTTTAGTTTTATTCATTTCAAACGGGCTGGATCTGGCCCACGGGCCGTAGTTTGCCCACGGCTGGTCTATATCCATAGGTTATGCATATATACATAGAAGTTCTTTGATTGATCTCTTCCTACCCACCCCTGCCATCCCTCTAAGATTCAACGGTCTGTTCCATGCTTCCATGTCTCTGGACCTATTTTGTTCATCAGTTTATTTTTTAAAACTATTTTTTATAACTTCAGAGTTCTAACTGAGCAGACTATGTTTCTACAAAGGGTTTTGTCAAAAATACCCAAGGAGCCCAGCTGGTGTGGCTCAGTGGTTGAGCATTGACCATGAACCAGGAAATCACGGCTTCATTCCCGGTCAGGACACATGCCTGGGTTGTGGGCTTGATCCCCAGTAGGGGTTGGGTAGGAGACAGCCGATCGATGATTCTCTTTCATCATTGATGTTTCCGTCTCTCTCTTCCTCTCCTTTTCTCTCTCTGAAATCAATAAAAACATGTTTTTAACAGCATTTTTTAAAATGCCCAAGGAACATAATAAAATGCAGATTCCTGGACATACTCCTGGACAATTCTATAGTGAGAGATGGAACCCAGCAATCTGTTAGTGCCATGGGTAATACAGACAGAGATAATTCTAACTTAAATCTTCTCCTGCCAGCCCTAGAGAGGATGAAACCAGTTAGGTTTTGAAAGATGGGTGTTTTGTCCTATTCCTCCACTGGCAAGAAGCAATTGAGGTGGCAGGAGACATATATGGGTTCAGAAATAATTAGAACTGATGTCATTTCTTGGGCAGTATCAGCTGGTTCTTTATTTGTATTGGATCTGGAAGGCTTATAAGAATAGATATGGAATGTTGTATTTTTCACCAGTCACTTATTACCTGGATAAGGCATGGACTGAATTTTCTTGCGTGGCCCTATTTTGGAATATATATGTATGCTTTCCTATCATGGTTAACAAAACAATCCATTTGAAACTGGCTCTTACCAGTATCCTAAAGTATGAGCTTAGCATACAAATTGGTTTTAGGTCTGTGTTTGCAAAAGATAGGTTCTCATATTTCTGTCATTATTCATTTGTTTATTCAGGAAATGTCTAATGAGCCTCTTTTATGAGGAAGGCATTGTTTAGGCTCTGTCAACAGCCAGTGTTATCTCCATTAGTCTTGCTGATAGTCTAGCCCTTCATTTATGCTCCCTAATTTTAGAAAAATGATTGCAAGACTTCAAACCCCTTCCATTGTCCGTAATCCTCTCTCTCCAGATGTAGCTTTACCTGAGCCGCCCAACAATCCTTTTTCTGGTCTCAACATTGTCAAGGTTCTTCAGTACAATTTATAGCCTGACATTTTTCACAATCCCTGCCTATCTTCTACGTAATCTTAATCTACACTGCTGCAATTAAAAAGACTTTATTTGTCAGCAATAAAGGTGGAGAATAGTGGATCACCTTTCACATAAAACAGGTTGCATATCACCATTTATTATTATCCAACAGATATTCTGAAGGTTAGTATAAGTCCTTAGAAACCTAATAATATATTTTTAAATTCTGGTGTCATTCTTTTGGATGGACTTGACTCTTTCCTCTCAATGCCAGCCTCTTAAAAGAGTCTGATTGTATTTGGTACCCCTGATCTTCCATGTACATTTGTGTAGAAAGATCTCTCTGGAAATAGCTTAAGAGCTAACAACTTATGAAGATTCTTTGGTTTCGAAGTGAGATCTTGTAGCTTGGCCTCTGCAGCCTGATTTGTGCATGCTTGAAGCCTAGGTGACACTATAGTTTGATTTTATTAATGTGACTGTCACAAAAAGTTCTCTAGGAAGTGAACTTTTTATAAATAGTAACATAAGAAAATAGAAGTTTACCAGGATGGTCAGGCTGGCTATGTTACTTGCACATCATGTCTCCTTGTTGTTAATATCTTCTCTCAGTTGTTTCCAAAGCAGGTTTCTCAGGCAGCAGCACTAGTGACATTTTGGGCTGGGTAGAGCTTAGTTGTGGGGGGTTGTTCTGTGCATGGTATGATGTTCAGCAGCATCCCTGTGAGTAGCACCCTCCCATTGTGACAATTAAAAATGACTCCAAATGTTCCCAAATGTCCCTCAGGGACAAAATGGCCTTAGTTTGAGAACTATCATGTTAGACTATGAGGCATGGCATAGTTAGACTTAATGCTATATGAAAAAGAACTGTGCCAATATCTTATAACTAGAGGCCTGGTGCACAAAATTCATGCATGGGGCTGTGTCCCTCATCCCAGCCTGCACCCTCTCCAATCTGGGATGTCCGAGGCCCACAGGGATCAGGCCTGAACCTGCAGTCAGACATTCCTCTCACATTCCGGGACTGCTGGCTCCTAACCGCTTGCCTGCCTGCCTGCCTGATTACCCCTAACCGCTTCTGCTTGCCAGCCTGATCGCCCCTAACCACTCCCCTGCTGGCCTGATTGACGCCTAACTGCCCTCCCCTGCTGGCCCAATTGCCCCCAACTGCCCTCCCCTGTCCGCCCGATTGCCCCCAACTGCCCTCCCCTGCCGGCCTGATCGCCCCTAACTGCCCTCCCCTGCAGGCTTGGTCACCCCCAACTGCCCGCCCCTGCCAGCCCAATCGCCCCCAACTGCCCTCCCCTGCTAGCTTGATCACCCACAACTGCCCTCCCCTGCCGGCCATCTTGTGGTGGCCATCTTGTGATGACGTCGCAAGTGACGCCACCTAGGCTTTTATTATATAGGATATTCCCTCTCCATCTTTGAAAAACTACTTCATAATGTTCCAAAGGTATCATTACACAAAGATGGCATGCTTCTAAACATTTTAAGTTCCACTGAATCTTTAGAATGGAGTTGCAAAATACAAGAGCCTTTTGATTCTTCATTGTGTTTTTTATAACAAGCCAAGAACAATATTGTACAACTAGCGAATTCTATAATTGTAGAATAAAGTATTCTGCATAGAATTCATAGAATAGAATCTATTCTGTTTAACATACTAAAACTGCACATGTAAAAAGTAAATACGAATGCCCTGGCTGTATGGCTCAGTTGGTTGGAGCATCCTCCTGTACATCAAAAGGTTGTGGGTTTGACTCCCAGTCAGGGCACTTACTAGGTTGTGGGTTCAGTCCTCAATTGGGCTGTGTACACAAGGCAACCAATCCATGTCTCTATCATATCTCTCTCTCTCTCTCTCTCTCTCTCTCTCTCTCTCTCTCTCTCTCTTTCTCCTCTCTCTCCCTCTCCCTCCCTTCCTCTCTAAAATCAATAAACATATCCTCAGGTGAGTATAAAAAAGAAAAGTAAACATTACTTAGTACTTATAACTCATAAGCAAGAATTTACAAATACAATATAGCAAAAATTTAAAGGAACTCTTCTGTACTGTTAGGGAGAAAAAATTTTACAGATGAGAAATTTCATTCATTAAACTTATAACTCAAGAGTGGTAGTTAGTTAATGGTTTTTATCATCTTCTATCAATAAGATAATATTCATTTCCAGAAATGTCTTGGAGAAGATGGCCCATAATATCTGGGTGAGGCATGAGCCAACTATGAAGGCCCTTAGCAGCATGGCATCTATATTTCTGCTCAGAAGAATGCCCCCCGGTGGTCAGTGCACCGCTCAGCCAGAAGCCAGGCTCACGGTTGGTGAGTGTAGCAGCAGTGGCAGGAGCCTCTCCTGCCGGCAGCATTAAGCCATCAGTTGGACATCCCCCAAGGGCTCCCGGACTGGGAGAGGGTGCAGGCTGGGCTGAGGGGCCTCCTGAGTGCATGAATTTTGTGCACTGGGCCTCTAGTATAGAATAAAACCATAGCAGTTTCTGTTTATAAAGCTCCCCTGAATAGACACAACCACCACAAGGTTCTTATTTCTGATACTATACTATCTTCCAGTTTTTAGTGGATGCTCCCTTTAAACAAATCTTTGAATAGCTTTACTAATTCTCTTTAAATTTTTCCATATATCTCAAAGTGAACCCAAAAATGTGAATTTATAAGCAACCTTGATCAGAATTCATATTTAGGACCAAATTAACCAGTTAGGTTGACCTGAGCTTATAAATACTTGTATACTTTTTAAGAGTGTGATATAAAACAAAACAAAACTCTTCCCTACAGGCTAGTGAAAAATACGACATCGGAGACCAACAGGATGTTTTAAAATGAACCATTCAAAAGGCTGGCATTAAACTATACATATGCATGAAAAAACAATATGGAACTTTTGGTTACCTGGAGGCCCAGACATGCAGCTAGTGAGATGGGTCTCACCATCCACTTTTCCTTGAAAACTGAGCACCTTTCTGCTGGAGTGAAGGTAGCAAAGTAGCTAGAGTCTTAATGCAAGCATTATTATTTTGTGAAAGGAAGAAATAACACAAATGATGACTTAGTGAAATGTTCTTTGTAAATCAGTTGTCAATTTCAAGATACACATTTTTTATTGTGATAGTTATGCTTGCAATCTTAATACTTTAGTTCAAAAATTACTTAGAACATCTATGACAAGAATCAGAGAAATAGAAATTTAAAAAATTTTTATTAGGTTGAAAACAGAGCTCAGTTATGACTATTTATTCTAGGACATTTAAAAATGTGACAGTGAATGTAGACCTCATATTATAAAGAAGACTAGGGGCCCGGTGCACGAAATTCATGCACTGGGTGTGTGTGTGGGGGGGGGTGTCCCTCAGCCCAGCCTGCCCCCTCTCACATACTGGGAGCCCTCAGGCATTGACCCCAGCCCAGGCCTGACGCCTCTGACAGAGGCGTCAGGCCTGGGCTGGGGGCAGAACCAGTGATGGGGGGAAATGAGGGTCCCCTGCTGGGCGGGAGAGCGGGTTGGGGGCGAGTCGCCCTGCCGGCCCGCGTGATCGGGTCCCGGGCGACCACTGGCACTCACGCCCCCAACCCGCTCTCCCGGGTTGAGGGCGTGAGTGCAGGCAGACGCCGCAGCCGCCCCGCGGGCTCGCGTCCAAGTCTGCCAGCCGGATCGGGTCCCGGGCGACCGCTGCAGCCGCCCCACAGGCCCGCGTGATCGGGTCCCGGGTGACCACCGGCACTCACGCCCTCAACTAGCTCTTGCGGGTTGAGGGCGTGAGTGCAGGCGGACGCCACAGCCGCCCCGCTGGCTCGCGTCTGGGTTTGCCGGCCGGATCGGGTCCCGGGCGACCACTGGCACTCACGCCCCCTACCCGCTCTCGTGGGTTGGCAGCGTGAGTGCGGGCGGCTGCCGCAGCCGCCTCACCGGCCCACGTCTGGGTCTACCGGCGGGATCAGGTCTCGGGCGACTGCTGGCACTCACACCCCCAACCCGCTCTCTGATGGCGCTGTACCATCCTGCCTGCAATATGCAAATTAGCCGCCATCTTTTTTGGCGGTTAACTGCCATCTTAGTTGGCAGTTAATTTGCATATCTCACTGATTAGCCAATGAAAAAGGTATCGGTCGTACGCCAATTACCATTTTTCTCTTTTATTAGTATAGGATAAGGAAGCCCTAACCAGTTTGGCTCAGTGGATAGAGCGTCAGCCTACAGATTGAAGGGCCCCAGGTTCAATTCTGGTCAAGGGCATGTACCTTGGTTGCGGGCACATTACCAATAGGGGGTGTGCAGGAGGCAGCTGATCGATGTTTCTCTGTCATCGATGTTTATAACTCTCTATCCCTCTCCCTTCCTCTCTGTAAAAAATCAATAAAATATATTTTTTTTAAAAAAAGAAGAAGATAAGGAAGCATGCTTCTGAGCAAAGAATATTTTCTTCTTAGTAAAAACCATCTGCTTTTTATAGCATCAGAGACAACAACCATCAAATCAGGCAGAAAAAAAAATCACAATGACTATGACAGTTAAAAACAATGGTTCTCATATTTTTGTTGTATATCAGAATCACCTGGAAAGCTTATTGAAATACAGGCTCTGGGATGAGCCCCAGACATACATTTCTAACAAGTTCACCAGTGTTGCTAATGCTGCTCTTCCAGGCATCGTACTTTGAGAATTGCTCATCTGAAATAACCCTTTGGAAATTAACTAGTTGGTAAAGATTTTAAAAAAAGTTGCTACAGGTTGAACCACTCCTGAGATTCAGTAAAAGTCCTTTCTTTGAACCATTTTCTAGACTACTTTGACCCTGTCAGGTACTGCTGCCAACATGTCTGACCCTGAACAATAAAAACCACACAAGTGTTTAGAATTTTCAACTACCACTAAAGAATTGTAATTTCATAAATATAGGCAGTCAAATGTATACATTCTAAATTACTAGATTAAACCTGAACTTTTCTAAACATTAAATAAAACCACAAGGGCAAGAGTTCTCCATTTGTTCTTATTTCAAAACCACAGGCAAGCTATTTCTACAGATTTTAAGATGCACAATAGGCCAGTCTCACAAAATAAACCCCAAGGGTGAATTATATCTCTTCAAACTATGTGGCATCTTAAGTCGACAAGAGCAAGTCTTTGACTATCATGCTGAGAAGCAGATTTTGTGACATTTATGGACCTCACAGAAACAGAAACATGTAGCAGTAAATTTAGGCAAGGGTATAAAAAATGGGTGTTTTGGTGTGGAGCCTATAAAGTTTTCCGACAAAAAAGTTGTTGGAGCTTGACTGTAAGTAAAAAGTGGCTACCCTGGAGGACTGTTTTCCAGGTCTGCATTCTTCTGAGCAGAAATATAGATGCCATGCTGCTAAGGGCCTTCATAGTTGGCTCATGCCTCACCCAGATATTATGGGCCATCTTCTCCAAGACATTTCTGGAAATGAATACTATCTTATTGATAGAAGATGATAAAAACCATTAACTAACTACCACTCTTGAGTTATAAGTTTAATGAATGAAATTTCTCATCTGTAATTATGGTTCTTTATAATGGTACTCTATGACCAAATCACTTTTTTTTTTTATCTTAACTTTGAGAGGATCTTACCTCCCTACATAAATAGTATAATGTAAATACCAATTTTACTAAGTGTTTGTATAGAGTAAGAAGTCATTGTTCCCTAGTAATATGGAAGAGAAGACACCCAGTGCATAACTGAGGAAGATTGGGACAGGCTTTTTAAGTAGCATGTGAAGTAGAAACAGTTGGGTTCTAATCTCCATCTTGCTACCTACTAACTAGCTGGCTAGCTGACCTAGAGCAAGTCAGCTTGTCTTTCATTTTCCATTTCCTTAACTGAAATGTAGGAATTGAATAAGATGATCTTTACATTCTTTTAGTTCTAAACAGAATTTGAGGAGAATGAAAGTCAGACACTTATTTCCCACTAGAAGCCCAGCGTGCGAAATTGCGCCATCCCGCCCGCCCGCCTGCCACCCCACTGCACTTGCAGCCCCACCCACCCGCGCCTGTCTTTGGTCGTCACAGCGTTAAGGCCACTAGGTTTTTATAATACAGATGCCCTACCCCACCCCAAAGCCATCCATTTTTTCTCATAATAGAAGTAGTGGTGCCTGTGGCCACAGAAAACCTCATTCACATTTTCTCAAAGCTCTTTACTTCACTGTTCTGTCCTGTGGTTGCCCCAGTTCAGTCCAGGGCAGTTGCTCCCTGGACTCTGGACCCCTCTGTGAGTGCCACTTCTAGTTACACAGGCGTCTGTTCCCTGGATCCATGAGCAGCTGTTTGCTATTGTTTTCTTCAAGATTCGAATTTAATTGTCCTGCTCTTCTAAGTCTTTAAGATAGTCAAGGGAACATTAGCTCACTGAAAATAATTGAAAACACCTTTTGGAAAAGTGCAGCTGGGAATGCAAGCATGACATTCAGTCATGCTGATCATGGTGTTTCAGGGAAGAGCTCATTTCTCTGCCGTGTAACATTTTCTAATAAATTTCTAGAGGAGTTCCTCCTCAGATTTTTTGAGTCATAGACATTCAGAGCAAGCGAGGCCATAGAAGTGTGTGACTTCCCAGGGTCTTCAGGAAGGTAGGTGGTAAAGCTGTTTCAGGACCGCTTCCTGGGCTCCTTCTCTGCAGGACCAGCCTGTCTTCCCAAGCCACGTGGACCGTCCTAGGTTGCAGTCGGTCATCTTTTCTGTAGCATTTTGCTTTCCTGACCCACTCTGAGCATGAGTTTCCTCAAAGGGAAGCACCGGATCTACAAAATGAGCCCACTGAATGCGAAGGGAAATTTCTCCACAGGACCTGCACAAGCTGTCTCACCCCGCACTCTGGGAGACAGTTTGCAGGTGTGCCAGTGTTCACAGGCCAGCCCCCTCTACCCCGGAATGTGGCTCTTGTCCTTCTCCCTAGAACTTGCTGCTGCATTCCAGCCCATGTAGTCCAAAGTATATTTTAAGAACACTTGAAATTAGTGTAGAGGTTAAACATTTGCAAAGCAACTTAGGCTTACAAGTAATTTTAACACAAGGTCATTTAGAAAATGTCATTCTTGTAACCCTACTCTACTTTTAAGGGCGTGTGTGTGTGTGTGTGTGTGTGCGTGTGTGTGTGCGCCCGCACTCATGTCCATGTGTGCTCTTACCCCAAAACAAAATGTTTCCATAACAGAACTTTGTGGAACTTGAGTAGAAAGACCTCTTGTTATGTAAGGGAGGAAGCACAGTGTGGGAAATTATGTAACAAAGAAGGAGCATTCAGTTTTAACGATACTAAGTAGTACAACACTTCTACCATATCCCAAGTAATAAGCATCGTAAGTTATTCTGTCACTAGAAATATAAACACATTCTGACTCAAGTGTCTGACTTAGATTTTAAAAACATACTGGCTCCTCAATTTTTCAGATAATGTTTGTATTTGAGCATCCCAAATTCCTGTTTCTGCCATCTCTGGAAGATAATAAAAATAATATTGGAAAACTAACAATTTTCTACCAAAAATCAAGCTAACCTAGTCTTGTAGACATTTTCCAGTATTTCCTTAAGACAGAATCCTTTGTTCAGTATCTCCTCACATGAATCAGAGGTACATTGTTCTGATTTCATGGCAGGTCTGAACTGAAATTCAGAAGACAAATATCGTATATATTTGGGGGCGGGCAGTTAAGAGCTCAGGTTCTGGGGCCAGATTCCTCGGGTTAGAGTCTTAATTCTGACTTTAACAGCTGTGTGTTCTAGGGCAAGTTGGTTGACCTTTCTGATCCACATTAGTGCAACGTCTGTAAAGTGGAGATGAAGATATTAATATCTACCTCATAGGGTTGTTAGGAGCAGCGGTCTTCAAAAATGTACTCCAAAAGTAATTTAGAGACACCATATCCTTCCTTGCCCATTTTAAAGTTGAAATACAAAACTTTTTGTAGGCTTTAGTTTATTTTTTTTAATAAGAGGTAGAAAGGAGTAAATATTATATAACATGAAGTAAGATGAGAATTGGTTGTGGCTGGAATAGTTGACAAGACTTGAAAAAGTAAGTTTTACTTACCTTGTTGAATAACTCAAAAGGAATTTAAAATAAATCATAAAAAAAGTTATCCACATGTTTTAGGTATGTATTTTGAGTAATTTAGCATTCCCAGAAGAAATATACAACATGTAAAAGAGTCAACATCCTTAACATTTTTCGCTCTGTTGTTAAGAACTCAGAGCATCTCAACACTGATTTTAAAATCAGTAGTATTTCTAATCATAACGTGTTGGATTTCAGGAAGTTTGTATAGCTCAAGACAATGAACTATAATAAGATTGGTCTTGGATGAGGAGTTTGCCTTTTAGTAAGGTGAAAGGGCTGATCTGAATGCAGGTGAGTTCTCAGGCAGTTAAAAAGTAGAGTACAAAAGAAAGTGAAGAGGTCTAGAGACTAATTTCCTTAAGGTACTCTTGCATGTGCACATCTTGCAAAATATTTTCATACCCAGTGCACAAATCCCAGGTTGAAGACTACTAGTTGTGATGATTAAATGAGTCAATACATGCTAAGTTCATAGAACAATTCCTGGTATCTAATAAGCAAAAGTAAGTTATTACTACTATTATTATTTTTAGGCTCCCCTTCAAGTTCCCATCTTGTTCTCAGGACTTCTATGCCTGCATTCAGCAGTTTTTAGAATTAAGTGACTAACTCAGAAAAATCGGTTACCTCAGTATTTGAATCACAGTTCCATTCTTCTCAGGAGACAAACTCATTCCAAGTGTAATTTATGGAACTTTTTGGTCAGATTCCATTTAGTTTGGCTATCCATAAATGTGCTATTCTCCTAGATGCACATAACTTTCTCTGTGAATGGATCTAACCTGCTGCTAAGGTCCCATAAATTGGGAATCTGTGATTTCATAAGTACCTTGAGAGATTAGAAATTACTCGGTCACTGAAGGAATAGAATACAGAGTAAAAAAAATTGAAATGTGAAGTTTAAAAAGGAAAGGACAACTCATTTCAGTTGGACCACTTAGATCATGAGAACTTAGGTCTATTCTTATAGCCAGTGTCTTTCTTAACTTTTTAATTACCAAAATAATGTATGTTCATTGTAAGAAAAGTTAGATAATCCAAAAGAAGAAAATAAAAGTCACTGATTCACTGCTACCCAGGGATAAAGATTGATACATATCTTCAGAATCTGTTTCTTATATAAAACCAAAATATATACTTTTGATCTTTTTAATTAAACAGTTTACTTTGAGGTGCTTGTAGTCTCATGCAATTGTAAAAAATCATATGGAGGGAACCCATGTGTCCTTTACCCAGTTTTCCCAATGGTAATATCTTGCAAAACCACAGTACAATATCACAGCCAGCATATAAATATTGATGCAGTCAAGAAACAGAACATGTCCATCACCCCAAGGATGATGACCTTTTATGGCCACAACTGTTTCCCTCACATCTCCACCATTTCATTAAACCCTATCAACCACTATTCTGTTCTCCATTTCTGTAAATGGAATCATAAAGTACTAGGGGCCCAGTGCACGAATTCATGCACCTTGAAAGGAACTGTGGTAGGCACAGGGGCAGGTCTCAACCCATCCTCCGCTCCCCTGCACAGCCCCTCCTGCCATGGCCCCCTTGTCCGCTGTTTGCAGGCAGCCCTGCTACTGCCACCACCACTCCCATGTACTTATGGCTCTGGATCCACTCACAGCTGCTGACGGGGTGGAACAATTGGGCTGGCACCAGCAGTGGGTGCAAGCAGTGGCTGCTGCCCCTATCACCTCTCAGGAGCAGGGAGAGGTGGAAGAGCCCTCAGGGGCAATCAGGGCCAGCAGCCGCCATTCACACTCACTGATGGTGCCAAGCAATTGGGACCGGCAATGGGCACCAGCAGTGGGTGCGAGTGGTGGCTCCAGCGCCGGCTGCAGGTGTGAGCGGGGCCGGCACTGGCAGTGGGTGTGAGCGACGGCTTTGGCGCCAGCAGCAGGTGCAAGTGCCGGGTGGGACCGTGGTACGTGGGAGCAAAGAATTTTCAGTAACCACCAGAGGCTCACCCCGATGACAGCGACCAGTGTCCCACCTTGGTCTGGCACCCCCACTCACTTGCTCCACCATCCTGCCACAGCCAACACCCGCCATGTTCCACACATGCCCCCTGGTGGTCAGCACATGTCATAGCGACTAGTGGTTTGGTTGTTCCACTTGTTCCACCATTTGGTTTATTTGCATATTAGCCTTTTATTATATAGGATATAACCTTTGGGATTGATTATTTTTCACTCAGAATAATTCTCTGGAAATTCATCTAAGTTGTTATGTGTATCAATAGTTTCTTCCTTTTTCCCCGAGTGATAATCTGCAATATGGGTATAATCATATCATTCACCATTAAAGAACATCTAGGTTGTTTCCAATTTGGGACCATTAAAATAAAGCTGCTATAAACATTTGTGTACAGGTTGTTGTGTGAATGTAAGTTTTCATTTCTCTGGGACAAATGCCCAGAATTGCAATTGCTGGGTCATATTTTAGTTTTATAAGAAACTGCCAAATTATTTTCCAGAGTGACTGTAGCAGTTTACATTCTTACCAGCAATGTATGAGTAATCTAGTTTCTCCAAATTCTTCACCAGCATTTGGCATTGTCACTATTTTTTAATTTTAGCCATTCTGATAAGTGTGTAGTAGTATCTCATTTTGATTTTAATTGGTATTTCCCTAATGTATAGTGATGTGGAATATCTTTTCATGTGTCTATTTACCATCTCTATAGTCCTTTGGTGGAATGTCTGTTCATGTCGTTTGCCCTTTTTCTAATTGGATTATTTGTCTTTTACTGTTAAATCTTGCAGGTTCTCTATATATTCTAAATCCAGCATATCAAACTCAAACAGGCCAAATAAACAAGGTTTAAGTTTATGTAGGCTGCAAAAATACAAAAGCTTCAATTTTCATAGAAACGTAGGTTTAATTCAATAGAGACATGCTGAATACAAAGGACTGAAATAAATGAGTAATTAACATAAAATAATAGAGCATTTTAATAAAAATTAATATTTTTCTTGAACATTAACTTACCAGACAGTAACTGCACAAATTAATAAGTGTAATGCAAATAAACCTATTTTTCTTGTTCTCTGAAAGCGAAATATTTCCTGTTGCGCACACCAAACAAGTCAGTCCAAGACTAAAGACGTGGCCATCAGCTGCTAAAATATTTGCTGCTAGTATTAGTGGAGAGAATTGGTGCACCTGCACGTAAGGCACATAAGGGAAATGAATGCAACATGATTACCGTAATCAGTCATTAGTGAATGTTGTAGTTCATTATTAATAATTATGTATAACAGGATATTGTAAAAATGAAGTTACAAAATGTTTATTAAAATGTTTCTAAAATACTGTTATATTGGTGGGCCACATGCAAGTTTGACATGCTTGTTCTAAATAGTTTCTCCCAATCTCATGACTCTCTTTTCATTCCCTTAAAAAGATGTTTCGCAGAGTAAAAGTTTGTCATTTTAATTAAATTTGTCTATTTTTCCTTTTATGGAGTGTACTTTTAGTGTCTAGTGTAGCATATCTTTATGTAGCCTTTGATCCCAAAGATTTTCTTACTTTTTTCCTAAGCATTTTATAGTTTTATATTTTATATTTAAGTCCATGATCTATTTTAGTTACTTTTTTGTGCATTTTGTAGTTCATTGTTTTTCCTCTGAATGTCCAATTGTTCCAACACCATTTGTTGAAAGGGCTTATCTTTTTTTGTTTGTTTGTTTTTTGATTGTTGAGTGGCGTTTGTGCCTTTGTCTTTTTTTAATATATATATTTTTATTGATTTTAGAGAGGAAGGGGGAGGGAAAGAGAGATAGAAACATCAATAATGAGAGAGAACCATTGATCGGCTGCCTCCTGCACACCCCGGCACTATGGATCAATCCCACAACCCAGGCATATGCTGTAACCGGGAATTTAACCATGACCTCCTGGTTCATACTGGTAGATCAACACTCAACCACTGAGCCACGCTGGCTGGGCTGTTTGCACCTTTTTAAAAACTCAGGCATATTTGCATGAGCCTATTTCTGAGTTGTCTATTCTGTTCCATTGATCTATGTGTTGATTCCTCCACCAATATACACAGTCTTTATTAGTATATATGTAAATATTGAAATTAGGTATACTGTTTTATCCTACTTTTCCTTATTTTTCAACATTGTTTTAGCTATTCTAGTTCCTTTGCCTTCCCATATACATCTTAGAATTATCTTGTCTCCATCTACCAAAAAAATTGCTATATTATTATTGGAATTAAATTAAATCTGTGTATCAATTTAGAGCAAATAGACATATTTGCTATATTGTGCTCCAATCCAGGAACATAGTATGTCTCTCCATTTATTTAAATCACTGGCGACTCATTAACATTTATAGTTTTCAACATACAAGGACTGTTTATGTTTTATTGGATTTTCATGTAAAAGTGGAATTTCAAATCCACTTTTATATGAACATGCATATCTAAACTTTTTTGAAATTGTTATTTTCCACATAATTTTTAATTGGCTCTAATAATTAGTTCTGGATTTGAATATTCTTGGTTATTCAGCTAATGTCACACAGACTTATTACTTAGTTTTAAATTTTTCCTCAACCCAGGATTGGGCCTTTATTCCAACAAAATATTCATCTAGGTTATTTGCTACCATCTAAGTTGCAGTGGCTTTATTGAATTTTTTAAATAGCTTTTTAAAATGTTTTTACTCAATAGAAGTCCTTATCAGTTAATTTTTGGTTCTTAAAATTTTATGAACAATGGCATATCTTTTTAGGAAATAATAATTTTGAGTGTTTAGCTAAGCCTGGTGATGGTACATGGTACATTGTTATTTGAAAAATCTAGTAAAATCAAAATAGCAACAAGACCATAGGTCAGTGACTACTTTGACTCTCAGCACTGGCCTCTTCTGTGCTGGTTGCAGCACAGCCAACTAAAAGCCACCTGTGTGTCCCTCAGCAGTTAGCAGAGTCACTAAGAGCAGGTAAGAAAAATAAAGCAATATTTGTGTTGGTGGTGAGATGCTTCAGTGGGAAATAATGAGATGGAATGGAACAAGCTCTATGTTTTAGAGTCAAAAACTATATTTGAGTCCCAGTTCTGCCATTTAACCAGCTCTTTGACTTTAGGCAAGTCATTGTATCTCTCAGGCTAAAGTTCCTCATCTGTAACCTGGTGATTATAATACCTACCTCATACCATTCTTAGAATTAAATAGGTTGTTGTATTAAAGTGTTCCGCATAGTACTTGACAGATAGCAAGCTCTTAGATGCTGACTATTACTGTCATTTATTTTTGTTAACATTAACTGAACTTTGGCTCCTGCTGCCAATAGATATCAATTCTTGCCGAGGAAATTTGCTTGTGGTGTGGATATTATGGTGCATATCTTTCTTCATTACTGGAGTATAAGTCCATATAACCTGAAAACTCTGTATCCATTACAATCTAACACAATAACACCTTCCTAAAGAATGTTGAATTTCACAAAAATCATTGCCATATACAGGGGTGGGAACATAATATTAAAGGAAACCAGTAGCACCTTTCCAGCCATGGCGACCTCCCCACAACAACATGCCTCTCTCTAAGGATCTCGCTCATCCCTCTCCGGAAGAGGAGGAGGGGAAACACTAGAAGTACCTGGTGCAGAGCCCCAATTCCTACTTCCTGGATGTGAGATGCCCAGTTTGCTATAAAATCACCACTGTCTTCAGCCTGCACAGCCTGCAGTTTCATGTTCGCCAACAACCCCATGTGCTCTGTCATCCTACAGGAGGAAAAGCACAGCTTGCAGAAGATGCTCCTTCAGAAGGAAGCAGCACTAAAAGGAATCAAGATGAGCAGGAAGCCATCCACATAAACACATTTTGGGTTAAAAAGCAAAAACAACAACAAAAACAGAAGCCATTAGCTATAATTCCCCCCTTTTTAATGGCTCCCTTTAATTCAGGAAATATGTTAAAGATCACAAATGCCTCATGCAGATAAGAAAGATTTTTCATTCACTCCTGAAACCAGATACTTTGCAGTTTTGGATTGTAAATCAGATTCCAGTTAAGAATTTAGGATTCAGCCATTTATGGGATGTGGCATAGACTGGTTCAGTGGGCAGTTCTTGCTTTGCCAATTGCAGAACTCAACTTTCTATATTAAAAGGGAGTTTTCAAGTTTTTGCCAGTGATCATTTTTCATTGGTAACGCAAGAGGAGTTTTGGATTGTCATTTTGTGGGCTTTATCAGAAAGCTCAAATCCAGGATTGAATTAATCAGAGGATGCAAGATTGGGTTTCTGCACTTCCTAGTTTTGAAATCTCCTTAATGTGGGCAATAAACTGAGCATTTATCATGTATGTTAGTATTTGCACTGAGGGCAATGAAATATAACGTTGCATAACTCTGTTAAGGAGATCCTGAGAGTGTAATGTACAGCCTGATGGCAGGAGACCCTCGGGAGCTCCGAGATGCATAATCCTCTCAGAAGTGCCCGTAGGTGCACGAGATGAATAAGCTATCATCTTTCCACATTTTCTTTTTCATTAAAAAAAAAAAAAAAGTATACAAGGGAAGGGAAGGGAAGAAAGAGCTGTTCTTATAGCTGGGATGGTAGGGGAAACCCCATCTGGCCTTTAGGTGATATAGTATATACAGGTGGTTCCTGTAGACTATGTAACCTTATAAGTCACTTAATTTTCCTGAGCCTCAATTTTATATTTACACAGGGGCATTCTAAAACTGTTTATACTTTCCTAAAGCAGCAGTCAGATAAGATAATACAGAGAAAAGCATATTACAAACTAAAAAAAAAAAAAAAAAAAAGTACAAATGTACCATGTTGTTCATTCCATGAGTATTTATTAAACATCCAGTGTGTACCAGACTCTATCCTAAGAATAAGGATAAAAGTCAAATAATAGGTGGTATCTAGCAGTGAGAAACTAAAATTCACCAAGAGAGACAGACTTGTGAATTTAAGTACAGTCAAGTAACAGGTGGGCAGAGGTAGAACATTCCAGGTGAAGCCATGAAACGACAGCTGAGGTAGAGTGGGCAAAGGGTTTTAGAGTAAAGAAAATCTAAAGTCTCATTATTGTAAAAATCATCCATGTTCAAGAGGATGAACAATGGAAAGGGAATTAGGAGGAGGAGAAGTTTGACCTGGTTGCCAGTCCTTATTAAGTAGATGGAATGATGAGAGGTCATAGGCAGAACTGGGGCCTGGGCAAGCATGGCATGAGCCTCGAGGCAGGAGAGGTTTTGATGTGAAAGTGGGAAGGAGTGGCCTGGAAGCAGCACTGGGGACCTGGAGACTAATGCTTCCCCAGGCTTGGAGCTTGGGCTGTGGAGCAGGAACCATGTTTTCTCGAGAGGCTGAGGTGTTGTATGTCCTGGAGGACGGGTTGGACAAGAGGAGGAAAGAAGAGCCTGTGAGCAGGGTGAGCATGTGGAGATACCAATAACAGCAATATCTCATTTATTAACCACCTGTGACGGGCCAGGCACTCTACTTGACTGTTTTATACATTTAATCCTCACAGGACCCTCCAGACTAGTTACCGAGACCTGGATTTTACAGATGAGGGCGTAAGGCACAGAGAGGCCACAGCGTGCATCGCTTTGAGTCACACAAAGTCCACATTAGACTCATTGAACCCAGTTCTGCCAGACTGCAAAGCTGTGCTTTTGCACTGTTCACATCTTGAGATTCAGAGAGCGCCATTGGAAGGATTTGGAGGGAAGTCAGAGAGGACGGGAAGAACCTGAGGGACAATGCAGAGTTGCATGGGAATGAAAATACAGTAGATTGAGTTGCATGATTGCCTGGAGGAGCCTGTGTTTTGCTACTGGGTAAGAATGCAGGCGGTGAGGACTAGAGTCACTGAAACCTCTGGTGGATTCTGGGGCCTGGTGAGGTGAGCAGCCGCCTTGCTGCAGGTTCAAGTGGAACGCTGTCATGAAGGTATCCTGGTGCCTTTTGAAGGGGATGCTCCTGGGCAGTTACAAAGAGGGTCTCTTTTTCCTGACTCTTCCATTCTGAGGAGTGGTCTGAGGAGGCTTAGCTCCCTGAGGTGCCAGGAGTCAGCCCTGTAGCCCAGGTAATGCAGGGCAGAGAAGGAAGTGGGGGTGATGCTGGCCTCTTGCTTGCATGTCGGTTGGGAGCCAATTGGAATGTGATGCAAATTGGAATTCTCATTAGACTGCAGTGAGAAGCAAGCCGGTGCCTCAGCTTCTCCTGAGCATCGTTACCAGCTGCTGTCAGAGACAGCATTATACAGAGGCTGGGGAAGGAGGAGTTTTTCCTTCCTCGTCATCGAGGCACAGCTAATGTCCTACACTCCTTTATTGAGGGGCAATTAATGCTCCAGATGAAGTGGCAGCTCCTCATTGCCCACAGAAGAGGTGGTGTATTGTCTATGGGCATAAGCCAGAACCAGAGACTTTTCTGGAAGCAAGCTTTGCTGTTTGCAGGAGCAATCCAGCTGAGCAGCTGGGTAAAAGTGGTCTTCAGTAACAGGGATCAGGTTAGAAGCAAAGAAAAGGCAGAGGGTGACCATCTGAAGAAAAGTTATGACTCACAAACTTGCTTTCAGTAAAGTGCTTCCGTTGAAATTACTGATTGCAGTGAAAATAAATATGCTCTTCAAAGGAACTCGTGTGCCATCTGGTCAGCTCCGTGACAGGAGGGATTGGGGCGGTGAGAGGATTAATCAATGTGCTTGGAAAGGGGATAATAAGGAAAGAGAAGCAGAAGTTACCTTAGAGCCCTTCCCTTTGCATAGGATGTCTGGGGAAGAAATTGGATCTATGTTGTAAATGATTTGTTTCTCCACAGATGGGAGTTCTCTTCTTCCTTTGAATCACCCCAGCACCTCTCTTGTGGCACTCTTCATATCCATACTGTTTTATAGTTTTAATGTTTTTCCTGGTTCTCCTACGGAACTGACAGTTCCTTAAGGGCAAAGATAGTGCTGGATTCCATTCTGCATCTCCCACAATGCTTTGCATTCCGTAGCTATTCAGTGTTTGACTGAAAGAACAAACCCAAGGACACTGTGGATTCTCTGAATTTGTTAGTTCTTTATTTGGCTACCAAAGGCATCACCTTGCAAAGCCAACTTTCTCCTTTTTCAGGGATCAGGGACTAAATTATATTTTAAAAGTGTTCTGTAATACTTTGGGAATATAGGAGAGATATTTTCTGTTTAGGGAATGTTGCTAAGCCCTCTCATCAAAAATAGCCTTTCCTTCCACCTTCAAGCTCTGCCAAGGCAGAGCAGATTGGCAAGGGAAGTTTAAAGGAAAAAGCAATGTAATTTCTTTTGCTCATGGCCATGCAGAGGCCAGTGGAGGAGAGAAATGTACTATATGTGGTTGAGGCTTGGGATGCAAAGTGCTGTAAAAATGAGGCCTACCAACTGACTAGGGGTTGCGTAGATCAAGAGTTTGTGAAAGACCTTCAACTTTTGTGTATTCCTGGGAACGCTGTGTTCCAAGCCAGGAGTCTTTATAAGGCAACTGGTGATTAGAAGTCACCACATAAGCAGAGTAAGGGCTCTTTAAGAGGAGCCCACTGAGACCATGGAGAAGGCAGCAGCTCAGAATGGCAGCAGTAGCTGGCTAGAAAGACAAACAGAAGCCCTGCATCCTGGGCAGAACAGCTCCATTCTGAAGGCTGTTGTTGCTCCTTTAGAGACTGTCATGTAGGTATTGGCATGGAATCAAGCCAGTGACAGGATAGGCATTTTAATTGTTTCAAAATCTACTCTAAGCATGAGCCTTCTATGTACCTAGAGATCTAGAGTCCTTAGGGGTTTGTTCCCCAAATCTTGAATTGGGCTTTTTTTCTAGAAAAGTTGGAAGCATTGATTTGGCAGGTAACAGCAATCATTCTGAGTATTGAGCTAAAGGGAAGTGTGGGCAATGAAGGGCCAACATCAGGATGTTGGCTGCTGGCATGAACTGAATTAGAAGTCCTAGAATGGACATATCCCATGGCTTTTACCAACTGCCTCCTGGAAAATTTAAACAGGAAAACCTTTGGGTTTGGCCTGACTGGCTTTACAATAAGCAGGATTGTTCAAATAGATTGTTGCATTAAAATGGATCTGTCTCTTCTACGCTAAAGAAAAAAAGTCTTTGTACCCTGAATGTTGGAGACATTATCAGGGAACTTTATGTGATATTTATGTGAAGATAAATGAGAACCATGAATACGGCCTTGCCAAGAATCCTATAGGCCTTTTCCATCAGCTGCATTAATGCACAGATTTTCAATTACTAGAAATGTCCATCTGCAACCCTTATTTGCTTGTAGGCCCAGGCACCAGATCACCAAATTGGGACTTCTAGTCATCTTCTCCGGAGAGGTTGCTCATTTCCCTGAAGTGAAGGCAACTACTGTCTGTGTATGTTTGGATTGGAGTGGGCAGGCTATAGTCCACTCTGCCCCAGCCAGTTTGGCTCAGTGGGTAGAGCATCGGCCCACAGAATGAAGGGTCGAGGTTTCAATTCCAGTCAAAGGCACCTACCTTTGTTGCAGTCTCAATTCCTGGCCCCAGTCAGGGCACATGCAGGGAGTTAACCAATCCATGTGTCTCTCTTACATCAGTGTTTCTCTCTGTGTGTCTCTCTCTAAAAAATCAATGATTTCCCATCTTACATTTAAGTCCTTTATCCATTTTGAGTTTATTTTTGTGTATGGTGGAAGTTGGTGGTCTAGTTTTATTTTTTTGCATGTATCTGTCCAATTTTCCCAACACCGTTTATTGAAGAGACTGTCTTGACTCCATTGTATGTTCTTGCCTCCTTTGTCAAATATTAAGCATTGTGGTTTGGGTCAGTTTCTGGGTTCTCTATTCCATTGGTCTATATGTCTGTTCTTATGCCAATGGCTATCATCAGCAAATCAAAAATGACAAGTGCTGGTGAGGATGTGGAGAAAAAGGAACCCTCTTGCACTGCTGGTGGGAATGCAGACTGGTGCAGCCACTGTGGAGAACAGTATGGAGTTTCCTCAAAAAACTAAAAATAGAACTCCCATTGACCCAGTGATCCCACTTCTAGGAATATATCCCAAGAAACTAGAAACAACAATCAGAAAGGATATATGCACCCCTATGTTCATAGCAGTACAATTTAAAATAGCTAAGATTTGGAAACAGCCTAAGTGCCCATCAGTAGATGAATGGATTAGAAAACTGTGGCACATCTACACAATGGAATACTATGCTGCTGTACAAAAGAAGGAATTCTTACCATTTGCAGCAGCATGGATGGACCTGGAGAGCATTATGCTAAGTGAAATAAGCCAGTCAGAGAAAGATAAATATCACATGATCTCACTCATTTATGGAATATAATGAACAACATAAACTGATGAATGAAAACAGACCCAGAGACAGAGAAGCATCGATCAGACCATCAAACCTCAGAGGGAAGGTAGGGGAGGGTGGGGGTAAGGGGGAGAGATCAACCAAAGGACTTGTATGCATGCATATAAGCCTAACCAATGGACACAGACACCAGAGGGGTGAGGGCATGAGTGGGGGGGGGGGGGAATGGGGGAATAAGGATACATATGTAAGACCTTAATCAATAAAGAAAAAAATAACTAAATAAAAAAATAAAAATCAATGAAAAAATACCCTTGGGTGAGGATTAACAAAAAAAAAAAGTATTGTTATTTTAAAGATAGCCCTCTCTGCCCAACACCGCCCCCCCCCACAATCATGCCAAGTGGCAGGGTGGGGCCACATGGCAGCTTGCTCTGGCCGAGTGTTCAGGTGGATTGGTTGGAGGCCTCTTCACTAAATGGCTCACCCTGACCTCTGCCCAAGCAAGAAACAGAAGGCCAAGATGACATAGCTGTGGTCGCACCAAGACTGTTAACTATAGCAGTTATCTCTGTTTGTTTATTTTAGAATTCTGAGCTTCTTTTTCTGTTCTTTTTCTTTTTCTTTTTCTCTTTTTCTTTTTCTTTTTTATGAGAAAGTTGAACCACATTTTGTTTGGGATACTCCAGGGAGATTTAGCAAACAAAACTGTTAGCAGTCACAACTTTGTTTAAAGGACAATGGCTTGGAGTGCAGGCCTGTCTTCTCAAGACCCAGAGGACAGTGACCAAGGCAGAGAAGAGTCCAGTGCAGAACTGGCTGACCAAGGCCTACTTTAACAAAACCTAGGAATTCAAAGTTTCGGGCGAAGGGCCTCCCATTTTGCAGAAGTGCAGACAGGGTAGCCCTGTTGCTTTAGTGATTTACACCAAATGCCCTCACCTTGTTAACTCTCCTCAAGTGGCAAAGAAATTCAGGAAAAGTGGGGATGGAAACACTGTTTTCCCTTAACATCGAGAGTGGCTGAGAACAACCCTTTTTATCGGGAGCAGGCTCACTGTCCAGCCATTGTCATCTTTGTTTCTTTCCTTCCATAGTTTTTACTTCTATAGTCACTTCTGTCTGTAACAGCCAAAACTTCACCTGTGCTGTCATTCTAATCTTCCTATTAAAATATTTGCCTTTATCTAACTTCTCATGATATGGTTTGTATTTGTAGGAAACTTTATGGATGAGTTGTTTCTTGTACTATAGTTAGCTACAGCTATTGTTCTTTTAACCTTGTTTTGGACAGGGTGTTCACAAGAACACTTAACAAGAAGTATTATTTCAGTTTCCTCTAACAGCATACAAATATTGATGCCTGTGTTCCTTTTTCTAAGCCATTTACAAAGCTGATTTAGTAGGTAATTCTCCTACTCAAGATTAAGATAGAAATAACCTGTTATTGAATTTGGCCAATAATATTGATTTGGGGGTGGCAACATTCCTTTCCAAGTTCGTGAAACACATGCAAATTGTAGGGATTTAGACTAGTAACATCCTTTTTAACACATGTTTTTGAAAACTCAGTTTATCCTCCAAAAAGACGCGCTTTTTTTAACCATTTACAGTTCCTGTCTAACAAATTCATAGCCTACAAATAAGACTAAAATGTGATTAACATGTCAGCTAATTCTGAGGCAAAAGGGAATTCTAGGAAAGCTCAGTAATCACTGAAAAAGGTAGTTAAATGGCTGTAAAATTAACCATTTTTAACTTAACACACAGCATTTCTCCTGTATCCTTTAAGCAATACTGACAAGGTATTTCCTGGAGATTAATGACAGTCCAAGTTAATGGCCTGGGGGAAGGTCATTAATCCTTACACAAAGGTAGTTTGAAAAGTAGAAATGAAAAACAACTGCTAGCTCAAGATGATGGCATCCCAGGAGACGTTTCAGAAGATTAGTTCCCTTTTCAGAAGCCCATACTTGCTACTGTTCTCACTCTCCCTTCTCCATACGACATACCTCAGACTCAGGTTTTCATCCACCTGGGATGCAATTAAGCTTTTGAAAGTGCCTTGTAATCTCTCTTTCACCAAACAACCCTTTTTATCAATGAGCTTTCTCACTTAAAACTCATCTTGGATGTCATTCATTTTACATAGCTTTTCATCATCAGACTTTTTGATTGTTTTGGAGAGAATTGTACTTGGGAGTCTAGAAATCAAGGCAGTCAGAATATACCTTCTGGGGTTTTGGTCAGAAAATATCTATGTGTGCTGTAAGATCTGCAAAAAATAGGAAATTACTATATCAGTGGTAGGCTGGGATCCATGGAACAATCAGACCAAGACACTTTAGTAAATTAGAAGAGGTTAACTCCTTAAAGGGACACACAAACA
The DNA here is from genome assembly GCF_963259705.1 of Myotis daubentonii. Classification (NCBI taxonomy): domain Eukaryota; kingdom Metazoa; phylum Chordata; class Mammalia; order Chiroptera; family Vespertilionidae; genus Myotis; species Myotis daubentonii. Next base: position 80,609,081 of record NC_081842.1, read on the forward strand.
AGTTGGTACAGTCAGGGTACCATTACAAGCAGAAGTACACCCTTCCAGACTGAAATAACCCAGAGACGTACTTGCAGGTGATGATGTCAGACTTTTAGGAAGCTCAGGTCTCCTCCAAGCCAGCGTAGGTTGCACCCATTCTGCATGTTGGCTGGCCTGGGTCTGTTCCAATGACCTTCCCCTCTGGCCAGATTTAGTAACCTCAGGATTATGCAAGATACAGCATGACCTCTGGAGCAAGAAGGACTCTTTAGAGATAGCAGGAAATGGTGGCGAAGGGTCTGTTGTCACCCTGTGAAGAACTGTCTTTAAAAACCCCACTTTGGCTCCAAGAGCAGTGGAGCCAACTAACGAATGATCTTAGTTGAAAAGGAGATCTGCCTTTGTGCATGGGCATCCTCATCCATAACTTTGCTTCCCTGGTAAGGGTTGTAGGATCCAGAAGCTCACACCCTTGCCTGTGCGCGGGCATGCTGCTCGCCTTCCTGGTGAGAATGTAAGCTTCCTGGGGAAATCCTTCAATGAGTTCAACCTCATCTGATTCCTGCATGTGGTGTCCGACTGATTGTTCCACTAATCCCAAGCTATATTCTGATTCCTGTAGTATATTCTCACATTTGGAAAATTTTAAATAACTGAGGTTATTTTGTTGCTTAAAAAAAAAAGAAGCTACATTTGGCCCTCTATAACTACATGTTCCTCATCCCCCAATTCAACCAACCACAGACAGAAAATACTCTTAAGAAAAATGTTACACTGTTGCTGATGTACTATTGTAGTTAGACCTATGATGGTTGCATCTGTGCTAAATGTGTAGAGATGGTTTTTCTTGTCATTTTGCCAAAACAATACAGTATAACAACTATTTACATAGCATTTACATTGTATTAGGCATTATAAGTCATCTAGAGATGATTTACAGTATATAGGAGGATGTGCATAGGATATATACAAATACTAACTATACCATCCTATATAATGAAAGTCTAATAATGCTAAGTGTCCAACCCATTCATTCGATCGTTCGACCAATCACTCTGATGCACTGATCACCAGGGGACAGACACTCTGACTGGTAGGTTAGCTTGCTGCTGGGGTCCAGCCATTCGGGACTGGGTGAGACAGGCTGGACACACCCTAGAGCCCTCCTGCAGTCCCTCCCCGGCCCCGATTGTACACTAGTGGAGTCCCTCAGCCTGGCCTGCGCCCTCTCACAATCCGGGAACCCTCTGGGGGATGTCAGAGAGCTGGTTTCATCCCGATCCCCACAGGCCAGGCCGAGGGACCCTGCTGGTGCACAAATCCATGTACCAGACCTCTAGTTTTATATAAGAGACTTGAGCATATGCAGATTTTGGTGTCCTCAGTGGTCCCGAACCAATCCCCTGTAGATAATGAGGTATAATTGTACTGAAAATTAGTAAGATAACTGAAGTGTCCTAAAGGAAACTCCAAGGAAAATGTTTTCTGGTCAGTGGGGCAAAGGGTAGATATGCAAAAGCCCCATTAAAATGGCAACTGGCATTTTGCCACTAGCATGTATCTGATCTAACTCTGAAAGCATTAAATACTTGTATATTTTGAAACACAGCCAAGAGATGTAAATTTGTAGCTACCAGTTCAAATTGAACTACTGTTTTAGGGCTGGCTGTAGGTACAAGTGAAAATCTTTATGTTCTTCCATAGTGTCAAAAAAAATTATTATTTATATACAGATTAGTTCCACTAGACCTGGCTGGACCTTTTGAGCTCTCTGCAACTGAAATTGCCTTGTACAAATGAACTATCCAGATGTGGATGAGAGCATAATAATAGAATTCTCGCTGAAACAACGGGACTATTTAGGTCATGATTGTAGTTTTATGATACCATCTGGGAAAATTACTAAATACATATGAATTTGGGGTAAATTAAAGTTTTTCTTGCTTCAGTAGGCATTCTGGCCTCCTTCAGCAATTTGCAGGTACTGGAATTTCCTGGTCACTTTGCTTACTTTAAGACAGTGGTTCTCAACCTTCCTAATGCCGAGACCCTTTAATACAGTTCCTCATGTTGTGGTGACCCCCAATTTCATTGTTACAAATTGAACATAATTAAAGCATAGTGATTAGTCACAAAAACAGTATGTAATTATGTATGTGTTTTCCGATGGTCTTAGGAGACCCCTGTGAAAGGGTCGTTCAACCCCCAAAGGGGTCCCAACCCACAGGTTGAGAACTGCTGCTTTAAGAGCATCTGCTTCACCATTGCTGGAGAGAGACAAGAGACTGGTGGCAAACAGCAGTGGGTAAAATGATCTCTATGTGATATGATTGGAAGAGTCTTTGTACTTAGTTAAAAATAATACAGCATAAAAAAAAAAAGAAGAGTGATGGATCTACAGCCGTCATAGTTTGAGTTGGAGCCTTTCTTTCACACATTGGGCAGGTATCTAATGCATCAGTACAGTCTTTCTGAAAGCTGACCTAACCACTTAACATCAGGATAGTAGAACCTGCTAGTTTGTGTACAAATACTGTCTTTCCAAATTAGGAAAGAACAAGTAAAACCTTGTGGAAGTGCCTTCTCTTAAAAGGAGTCATTTAATGCTTTCCCATTAACGTTCTCCCAAGGTAGTGTTATATAATTACTGCTACATGGGGGAAGTCATTTCCCATTCTGAAATAATTTACACACATTTAGGAATTTCATTGTCTCCTCAGAATCCTTTGGGCTATGAGCCCAGAAGTTTTCACTTTGTGAGTGTGGAAGTTTCATTACATGATTTAAATTTTATGGCAGGAAAGAGCAAAATAATTGGGGGGGGGGGAGAAATAGTCACTTGACTATGGCTAGAGAATCTCAGGAAAGATAGATATTTCTATCTTTAACATAGATTAAGGTAATTAATGCTTTGCTTTAAATAATCAATTTTCTGGTGTGTGTTTTTAAATGCCAAAACCACAAAATTTGGCATTTTAAATTTATACCTGTGTGTGGGTGTGTAGTGTTTAAAGTAGTGGTTCTTAGGGTCCCAAAGATAACACAGCATTCAGATATCAGGTCCCTCAGTTTCTAGATGATGTTTCTAGCCCCAGTGTTCTTGATTTGGTCCAAGGAATCCAAAGTTTTGTGTCTGTGTGTGTTCTGGGCCTTGTAGCATTTATTCATTTCTGAGAAGTACCTGTCATACCACTTTTTTTTGTTAATATATTTTTATTTATTTCAGAGAGGAAGGAAGAGGGAGAGAGAGAGAGAAATATCAATGATGAGAAACATCGATTGACTGCCTCCTGCACGCTCCCTACTGGGGATGGAGCCCACGGCCTGGGCATGTGCCCTTGACTGGAATCGAACCCAGGACCCTTCAGTCCACAGTCTGACGCTAGCCACTGAGCCAAACCAACTATGGCCATACTACTTTTTCAAGATAGAATTTTGTTAGACCCAATCTATGCCACCCTGGTGGGGGTTTTCTGTCTTAATAATAATAATAGCTCCTGATTGTTGAACACTTATGTGCCACTAAATATAACACTTTATATTTCTCATTTTATTGCTCCCAACAAGGAAAGTACAGTTATTATCTCCATTTTATGACTGAGGAATCTGAAGGCTTTGAAAGTTTAAGTAACTTGAAGATCACACAGAACTAAAATTAGAACCCATGATGCCATCCAAGGAAGCCCATGCTCTGAGACATTTTGTATTATAATAAAAACATTCATTGATTGGTTTAGTTTTAATAGGGATTTTGTCTGATATCTCTGTATTCAAACATCCCTTACTATGTTCTAGTGGTTGAGCATTGCTCCTTATCTAGATGCTACTATGTTATAATTCCAAGATCAACTCTAGATTGTAGGATCCAGAAAGTGCCTAGCATTTGTTTGTTACATAAATAAACCAATGAATAAATGTTTGCCCCTCCCAAACATGACCAGGGCCATCTTTTTTCGGGATACTCTCCCATAGTGAGTGTAGGCTGTGGTGGTGGCAACCGGGTAGTGACTCTTGCTTTTAACAGATACCATGCATGCAATAATGTCTACTAATCACTAAAATGAACTGATTTTCCCTTGTAATTATATATTTGTCAGAAGCCAGCAGTCTTTGGTCAGTTTCTCAACACGGCATTTGGGAGGCAGCTACGTGAGGTTTTTGCCCGTGGCTTTTTCCATCAGACCATGCAATTTTGACAGTGTCACAGGAGAGTGATTAGAAAGTTGAATTTCTGTAGCTTGAACATTTTTAACTATCTCTAGAAACAGAGGTGTCTTTCTCTGCAGCTAACTAGTTCTGAGACTTTGGGAAAACACACAGGCCTCAATTCTTCATCTTTAAAATAACGAGTGGGGGTGGACTATACCAGTTGTTTGTCACGGCTTCTTTTTCCTTTGTTTATTTTAGTACCCTAACATTTCTGTTTTTATTTTTTCCCACTGAAAACTTCTGCAAGCACTGCAGTACATCAACATGAAACCAGAATCTGTGAATTGAAGTTTGCAATGGAAGGCTTTTAATGTAGAGCCACATAGGTAGTGAGTCTAACATCGTTTTTGCATTTATTTTATTAAGGGATGGTTTATATGCAGTAACGTTCACCTTGTATAGTGTACAATCCTGCAAATTTGACAGTTCATACAATCATATAACCATGGTAACAATCATGACATAAAACTGGAATGAACAATTCCAGTTCCAATGCATGTGCGTCTGGTGGATCATTAGAGAATAGTTTCAGTAGACGGGGAATACCTATGTAAATGTTACAGGGATTTGCAAATGCTTAGCCTAAAACATTTTTTTAAGAATTTGTTTTATTTTGTATTGCCTTTCCTTTTTTTTTCAGCTCTATGTGGCATCAGGGAGTGGGGCGAGTTTTAGAGAATATTTTTCTCTAATTGTCAAAGTTCAAGGGGGAAATCACAATTTGATATTGTCAGATGATCCTGGATGTCCGTAATATGCTGGTATCCTTGTCCACAATATTCTAAGCATAAGTAGAATATAGGGTTACATTATGGGCCTTAGCACAAATAGTTATAGATAGTTCTAACTCTAGCCAAATGGTCTTATTTATTTTTTTATGTTTTTAACCAAAAATTGCCAAACAAAAATTATGATGGAAAATAACTGATTTTTTTTAATTAATCTCCTAAAAACTGATTTTATTTAATGAACAAGTCTCCATCTCAATAACATACTTTTCCCCCTTAATATAAAGATATTTTCGCATTGGTTGGGGTGATATATAGTAATAATGTTTTTAAATTCTGAACTACTAAGTGCACCTGCTTAGAAACTAAAACTGAAGTGGAAAGCACAAGGCTTAACCCCGCATGCTCCCTGATCAAATGCAAAGGTTCTTAAAATAGCTTCGTGTGAAGATGTTCAGAGCAGCTGAAAACCAAGATGTTGGTGTCCCTCGTCACAGCCTGGTAGTTTAATACCAGGGCTCAGAGGCAGCTGCCTCCGCCTCTTTGTTTCCAGGCCAGGAGCTGCAGCTCTAAGGAGAAGCACAGAAGCAGCCTCTGCCTTGTCCACCTCGCTATCCGCCCTGAATTCTACTTCCCTGGTGAGGGGATTGTCCCTAGACCCATCATGAAGACCTACAACATTCGTTTCCAGCCATCAGTAGGATGGAAAAGTACCTTTAAGTTTCCAAACAATTGCAGCAAACTTTAAATAAGTAGACAATAAATTCCAGGGACAATGTAAGGAAGAACTGAAGTCTTGTGTGTTTGGTCATGGCTAGTACCCGATAGTGCTAACTGTGTCTGGTATCCTACACACTGTTCCCCCAGCAGCTTAGTCACAGCCGATCGGTGTGCTCTCTCAAAATATGTCAAAAAGACCTCCTCCTCCACGAAGACTGCTCTGTGCAGCTCCGCCTATCTTGGCGTGGCTCTCAGTTGACCATGCTTTTCCATTTTTCCATGTAGAAACTTTTCCTGTGATAATCTCTCTACCCATGATGAACTGCTTTTCTCAATGCCCACTTACGCTTCCACCAGAAGCAGGACCTAGACTGGGTGGGCAGTAGCACTGATCTGATGAGACAGTGTTTTATGTTGTCGGGCTGGTGGTAGCACTCACTAACAGTTTAAAACTACACTTGCATTTACATACAGGTGAATATACTATGCTGTTTCTGTCCAAAATAAAAGAGAGAGAAAGGGAGAACGAAAAGGAGGAAGGGAGGGAGGGAGGGAGGGAGGGAGGGAGGGAGGGAGGGAGGGAGGGAGGGAGGGAGGGAGGAGAGAAAGAGGCAGTAGCTTTTATCTCTTTTAGTAACTAAACTGATTTTTCAAGAGCCAGAGGAAAGAACTGCAGGGTGAGTACCCAGAGGGAAATGGAGGCAGGAAGAGGATGTGTGTGGGGAGGCCAGAAACTCTCCCCTAGTGGCATAGTTTCCAGTGTCTGCTTCCACCTCAAGCACTAGGTAGGAGCTGTGAGTACTCATGTTGAAAACTCAGAATTTTTCTAGTCTTTCATTTGAGAAATTACTTAATGACACTGTGCATTAGAGAGAAATTAGCTGGGCTAGTCTCTTCAACAACTAAAACCTAGTTTTCCTCCTGCTGAACAGGGAATAATACCTGCCTTTCCTTTTGCGTGGGGCAACCATAGGATCAAGTGAGTGACTGATACTGAAATTCCATAAACAATGTAAAGCACTTCATAGGCATAAAATGCCATAGATGTTTTGATTGATGCCCTCATAACATCTCCTCCACCACGGTGAGAAACACATGACGGCCACTCTTTCAGATGCAGCCTCCAGTGACTGCCCAGTTCTCTCAGACAGATTAGACAGAGACATCTTGAACCTCCATCACTTTGGAATCCGGGATAGCTATGAGACTATAGTACCAACTTTGTTCCAATGTCTTCCTTAGGGACTTCCTGTCTGACCCAATTCTGAAGGAACAACCTACCAGGATGGGAGCCTTTTGTCTAATATCTGTAGTTTAGAACAGCAGAAATGTCAGCATCCTTCAAGAAGGCGCAGGAACTTGCACTACAATGTGTATTCGAACTTGACTATTTGATTACTTAGTCTGTGGCCTTGTCTCCAATTCTCACAGACACTAAATAACCTTTACAAAGTTGAGAAACATAATTGGGGGGGAGGGCATCCTTAAGTTTCCTTTCGATCAGAAATGAGGAGAGAAAACACTTATTTACATGCTAAACAATATGAGCAATACAGACGTTCAAATCACCAGTAATTGGACCCTCTGTGAAGATTCCTACACTCAGCATGTGGAAACCATATTTGCCTAATTCACTGCTGCATCCCAAAAATCCCAGCACATAGTAAGCACTCTAAAACATTTGCTGAATGAATAAACAAACGAGAAAACAAATTAAGCCCTTTACTATAAAAGTGCTTCCCCTAATTATAATGAAACAGGAAAAAAAACTAATTTTGTGCTCAGCATGAATTGCTATTAAATACTGGTGGTCAGTAGTTCAAGCAACTTAACATTTTAAAAATGTTTTAATACAACGTTTTAGAGAAACAAGGCATGTATTTCAGTAATAATGAAAATTTTGCTTTAAAACAAAGAATAATATGAACTCTGTTCTGAAGAGAGAATACAGGGCCCTTTACTTTTAGTTTCTTCCCACCCTTGGAAACTAAACTTTTTTAAAAAATTGTACTTCTTTGTTTATAACCAATACTTTCCTTTGTCCCAGAATTTTACCAATTTTTTTTGCATTGGTTATCATCAAAACCCAAACCCATATTGCTTTGGGAAATTATTTGGAAAAGTCTCAGAGTAGACCTGCCTTAATTGCCCTACATATTTGTTTGAAAAAAGTAAAAATAACCCTAAACATTATCTGCCTTCAAAAAGTTTTAGTAGCAAATAGCTCTTAAATTATTTATGCTGATTTTTAATTAAATATTATGAGAGTTTCATAATACTGTCAACTAATGGATTCTGTGGAGATATCTTTACTTGGAATATTTGTTTTTGAGGCATAGAAAATTGATACAGGCACACCTCAGAGATTGTGGTTCAGTTTCAGACCACCGCAATAAAGCAAGTATCATACTAAAGTGAGTTGTAATCTTTTTGTTGGTGGAGGGTCTTGCCTTAAATTTGTTTTAAAACACACACACACACACACACACACACACACACGACATCTGCGAAGTGCAATAAAGCAGTGCACAATAAAACAAGGTATACCTATATTTTAGAAAGTGTCATTGTAGGAAAAGCATTTTTGTTGCAGCTGGAGGAATATTGCCTTGAGAGAATTCTCTCCAGTAGTACGATATTGCATGCCCTCCCTTATACAATCCTGGTGCAAACATGGAGCATGGTGAGTGTAATTAAGCAATACAGGGTTGGACAAAAGTCGCTTTACCCATTAGTTGTTCCTAATACATGAATAAACTGTTTTACATACTCAAAAACTGTAAACCTACTTTTGCCCACCCCTGTATATGCATTGCACCTCTTGTAATCCTTCTTGAGACTTGCACAGATGCCGGGGAGGGGGGGGTGGGGGGGAGATATGTGATCAACTGTCATTATGAAGAGAAAAATCAATGATTATGTCAAGTATTGTAGCTGACATATTTATATTGTCTGTTGACGGGGGCTCCAGTATTCAAAACTCTGCAGTCACCCTAAACATTGACTAATACTCCCATTGAGCAAGTACAATGAGCAGAACTTTCTCTGGTATTATTTGGCGCAATCCAGCATCATTTCCTATTGACATTGAGTTGTGATGTGCAGTGGATATCCAATCATGTTCTTTGAGGTGATAGCTAACCACCAGCACTACCCCCCAGGACCTTCCAAAAACCCTGCCTCAAAAGTCTGCTTCTGTTCTCTGTCTCCCACTCACCAAATCTTAGCATTAAGGAAATGGGAACAAAAAATAAAGAAAATGCACTCTAGTTGCCATTTTATGTTAGTTTCTTCTGTCTTTCCATGAAAAGAGAATTCCTCCTCTCCAATCTAGCCTATCCAGTATAATTCTCCATTTTCATCACATCGTGATGGTTCTGAAATTATATATTGATCATTCACATCAGTTTATAAAATCAAGCTATTAACAAGGAAAGTTATTTGTCCAAACCATTTTTTAACTTTTTAACTATTTGTCTTACTCTTAAGAGGAGACCAATTTAAAATTTCATTTTGGTTTTCTTGCATGCCTACCATTTTGACAAAACTGTCAGCATAGTTCTATTTTGCAAGCCGCTCTTACTCATATTAGTCTAAAAATCATTATCATCATAAGCCCTTAATCATACCTGAGATTACTGCATCCCCTTGATTATACCCACAAGATCCTGCTCCTGGAGAGCAGTGTTGGCAATTCCCAGATGTTGGATTACACAGAAACATCCCCAAAGTCTGTCCTCAGAAGCGATTGAGACACTTACCTCATCACACAGGCACCTTTGCTTGATCACACCCAGCAGTCCTCTCTTATTCCCACCAAAAGCCAATAGTGGAATCCAAGGACCAGCACCAATGTTTTCTTCTTTTCTTTTTGCACACTCTCTCAGTTTTCGTTCTGGGGGCTTCAAAGCCACAGAGTATTTGCAACCAGGGGCCACTAACAGTTCTGTAAAGGAGAGGCAGTGGGGAGCCCAACACTAACTGGGCCCAAACACTAAATATAATCCTCTTCACTCGCTGGCCAGTGTCCTTCATACTCTGAAGACAGGCGACCTTGCAGAATCCCTCACCCCACGGCTTGCCAGTCTCCACGAAAGAAAGGGCCTAACTGGACTGGGCTGCAAGATGAGGTGACCCAAAAGCCAGGAGCCATCTGCCCAGAGCAGACAAGTAGTGGCAGGTATAGGCTCTGTGAGTGTGTGTGTGTGTGTGTGTTTGCATGCCCATGCCCAGCAGCTGCTCTCCAGATTAGAAGACACCACTCTTTGGCAGGCAGCTCTGAAACACCCTCTTGGGTAATTTCAAATTCATGTGCACATCTTGGCTGAGAGAAGAAACTTCCCAGTCACAACCTGGGTCCCCTTCTCTGCCCTGTCACTGCCCCAGATACACTGTGAATCACAAACAAGCAGCAGTGCCAGCATCTTAGGAACAGAGGCCCAGATGGACATGCAATTGCACCTCCTTCTGTACCCTGCAACCATGAACCGATGCAGCCTTGCTTGAGATTTTTTAAGTAACAAGGGCATGACCTCTTCTTTGACAGCCATAACCCAAAGCACTGAAGAGAGTTGCTGTTATTAACACTGTGTTGAACTTGAACTTGAATGCTTGCCTGTTCCGTTCACTGTCACATGAGATGTGAGTACCAATTGCTGAGCAAACTTGAGAGCAGCATCCAAATGTGTGGTGGTATTTATTGTTATTCCAGTGTTTGTTTTATCTTATTCGGGTGTTAAGAGAAATTGCTAAAATTTGAAGAATCTAAATTTCTCTAAGTGCCATCGCTTGGTCCAACTGGAGTAGGAGGGGCAGGAAAAAGGAACTTGCTCATTTTTTCAGCAAGCGTGGATTGAGTCACTCGTTAGGTACAGGTTCTCTGCCAGACAAACCCACCACCAACCAGCGCTCAATCTGTGAATTCTTATGTAATCTGTACAGCATTCCTTTAAATTAGTCCTGTATTGGTGACCAAATAAGAAAACCAATATATGTTGATATATGTGTGTTTATATTTTTCTGAATCAATTTATATACTTTAGTGTTACTATTCTAAAAGATAAATACAATCTTCTACATAACCACAGCATGACAATCAAATTCAGTAAGTTAACATTGATAAAATATTAATTTCTAGCCCACGATTCCCATTCCACTTTTCACCAAATGTCTCAATAATATATTTTATAGGGGGAAAATTACTTTTTTCTGTGGCCTAGGATTATATGTTACATTTAGTTGTCAAGAGTCTCCTTTAATTTTAAACAGTTCTGCAGCCTTTCCTTAAAGTCTTTTGTGACTTGACAATTTTGAATAGTAAAATGTGCCTTAATTTAGGGTTTTGTGATGTTTCCACATAATAAGACTGAGTTTGTGCATTTTTTGCAGCAATACTAAAGAAATAATGCTTCTTGGTTAATCGTATCAGGAGACTCATAAATGGTTTTGGCCCATACCAGCCCTACTTGGTTAAGGTGGCATCTGTCAGATTTCTCTCCTTTGCAATTAATAAATATTTTATGGGAAGACATTTAGATTATGTAAATATATTGCTCCTAAATAAACTGTCTACTGCAGGAAGAGCTTTCCCTTCTCCCCTATTTATTTTTGTATTTATTTATGTCAATATGCACTTGTAGATTCCTATTTCAGTCAGTAGATTATAAAACATTAATATCGTTATTTATTTTGATGCCTATATTATCTGATTTGGCCAGTGGGGGCCCCTTCAAGCTGTGTTCTTTGAACACTTTCTTGCTTTTTGGCACAAGAAAATGTTCCAAGTGCATTTTATACTTTCTCTACTGAGCCCTGGAATTAGCCACATTTTCTGGAAGACCTGAGTCCTTTATGGAAAACCTTATATGGAAATGGAGATCTGGGCATTGGGTGTGCTCACTGACCTGAAATGTTCCCATTGCTTACAGGCTCTCTCAACCAAAAGAACTGGGAAATAGACACACACACACACACACACACACACACACACACAGCCATATCTGTTTCTCTGTCTATCTCTATTACATACAGTGAAAGCACACATTGATAGCTCCAGTTACAATCTAATGCCATAGACATTCTAGCTTTTTACCTTTTCCACATTTGTAACTCCCTTCACTAACCGTGCTTTCTGTTATTCTCAAACTCTTTATTTATTTGCTCATTGCCCTGTGTGTAACCAGTCTTCCCACCCTGACAGCTCCTTTCTTGGTCCTGACAGTGTTCAGCTGCATCAGCCCTAATCCCTCTAGGAAAGGGAATGGCTTCTCTAAAGGTTCGTATTCTTGTCTACTCATGGGCAACCAAATAAAGACGGGAAATATGAAGAAAAAATATTCCTAATCCTTTAGTGGTCATTTTTTCATTGACTCTGACCTTCCTCCCCTGTGGAGGTTTTGCAATGAAAAAAAGATCACATCTTAGTGCTGTTTGGGCACTAACATTCTGTGAGTCTGTCAGTTGATGGCCTGAACATGATCCAGGAAAACCTACCCCTGTGCTTTTTGCTCAACTTTGACTAGCAGTTGTTACTACAGATGTCTGGAAGGTGTTGAAAGAGATAGATAGTACAAGTTCTTGAAAATGTGGTGATTTGTTTCTCCTTTTTTGTTTTGATGAATTTTTTAAAAATTGATAAGAGAAACACGGGGTTCTTGATAGCAGAACTGGATCACAGGACCTCAGAGACAGAGCTCTCTGTGTATGCCTCACATTTTCTTGTCCCAGGTTCCAGATCCCATCCTTCCCACTGTCCTCTCTCCACCCCGGGTGGACTACTAGTATGTTCCTCCGTGGTATTCCCAAGGCACCAGAGCTTAGCCACACCTTATCCTCAGTCGCACTTCATTGCAATTGCCACCAGCACACTCTTCTCTCCCTTGATAGCCCGGGAGTTCCTGGAGAGCAGAGTGCACCTCCCAACAGGGTGGCCCCGGCTCCAGCACACAGCCAGTGCACAATAAATATGTACTGACTGGAGAAGGTGTCACTGACCACTTAGACCACGTGGACAAAGAAAAGAAGCAACCCTAGAGGAAAGCAAACTTGCAACAGCATCTCACTGAACTGGAAGTAAAGAAATAAGGAAAACACACATTAAACCCATCAGTCATTTTTAAATTCCAGGGTTTTAAACTTTTTTTCTAACAGACATTTTACCAGCAGCAAAATTGACAGATTTAAATGTCACATATTATCTCATCCTTCATGAGTTCCCTAATGATGGGTTTAATGACCTATACATAAAAATAAAAGATCTAGATAGTCCACAAAATAGAAAGCATCTCCAAATGAAGAAATATTTTTGGGAAAACCTGGTAATTGCGGAGTGCCTCTCTCTTCCTTTGAAACCAACCTGTATGCAATGTCTTGGAATTATACATATTGTAGGGTTTCATATTTTTCTAAAGTGAGAATGGCACTAATGGTTTAACTTTGAGAGAGAGGGAGAGGAAGATGAGGAAAACATATTCTTGACCTCAGAATCTTGGTGCAAATAATTTGTACTCTTCAGTTTCCAGGGGCTATTTCTTCATATACTTCAAGAATGCCAAAATACCAGGTGACAGCTGTTTAAGCTCTAAGACATTCCTCAAGCGTCCTATTTTGATGTCATTATGTAATGCTTTTCTCTTGGCATAGCTGTCATCACTCAGTAGCTTTGTTGATGTATCACGGCATGGCTGTCTTCATTTTTGCACCTATATTACTCTTTCAAATAGGAACTGGTTCTCTGAAAACTAGAGGAAAAAAAAGGAGAAAAGGAACAATTTCAACAACATCTCAAGTTGAACCAATGTTTTCTCCTTGGCTAGAAAGTTCCTTTGTAAATAGGAAAAATATGTGAGAAGTCTATTTCTTCTCTTTAAAAACGTTAGTTCACTCTAGCCTTGTTTTCATTTCTAACTGCACATCTTATCAACAGACATGTATCAGCAGAGAATTTATTTAAATTTTTTTAGCTCTAATCTTGCTTAGTAACTGTTGTCTCTGATAGTCTGAAGGACAGATGTACACATCTGTAAGTACACAGTTTTCAGTTCACTTCGACAGATATTTACTGTGTGCCCCCAATTTACTATGTGCTATGCAAGGTTTGGTGCTATACAGATAAAGTGTTACACCGTCCTAGTCCCTCAAAAACTCTAGTAGGAGAGGCACATGTCAAAATTCTAATTTTAGTGGGCTGGTGTTATAAGGTAGTGCTAAATGTAATTTTGTCTGACTGAACCTGAGTTGCAGGTCACAGAAGCTGCACAGAGTGGGGGTGAGTTGGAAATACTTGAACTGGACACATTGGGAGAGAGGAGTAGATTCCTGCCAGGGGAGGGGTAAGGAGAAGGAAATTCTCGGCAGAGGACATGATGTAAGCACAGGGCAGGAAAGCACATGGTAGGTTCAGCGATGGCAAGCTGCTCCCGTGCCTGGAGGACAGGGTTATGGTGTCCAGCTTTGTACAAGGTAAAGTACAGTTGTTATTTGCCCCCAGAATGTTAAAACACCATAGATGCTTTGATGCTAGATGTAGTAACTGTACTCCACAGGCAGTGGGAAACCACCAGAAGCCTTTTGGCAGGAAATCATAGTTAAGGAAGTGTAGTGGGAAATCCATAGGGTTTAGAACCAGAAGGCTTTTTGTGGGACACTGGAATGTTACACCTGAAGAGAAACGTAAGGCTCATCTATTTTTACCTCTTGTTTCACTCACCAAAAGTGTGTGACCTGGCTTGAAATTTCACACCAATGGGTGCTCTGTACCCTACATAAGCCTGAGGAAGGATGCTGGGACCTCAGAGGCCAGCTGTGGGGGAGGGACAAGCAATGGGTGAAGCTGCCCCAGCATGGGGATGAGTAACATAGGTTTCAAGGAGAGGGGGGCATTTCAACCCTGCAGGGAGAAAGTGGGAGGGCAGCTGCAGGATGATTCCAGGTGAGCTGCCTAGCTGGGGCCAGATCCCAAGCAATAGCTAGGGAATGGGGATCAGGTGACATGGAATCATAAGAATCAATAAGAATTATGCAAGAAAGCTGAACCCCATCCAAATAAACTAGGTGCTGAGCAGCTGTCGTCCTAGCAATCTTTCTCCTGTTTCCTTGCACTGAGGAAACAGGAGAAAGATTGATCCAAAGGGCTGAGCAAATCAGGAGTTAGTGGAGAAAGGCTGCTGTTCATCTGGTAGACAAGTACCCAGGACTTCTCCAGGCCTCCAGAGAGCATCCCTAGGCAGGAAGGCAATTCTGGGCCTCCTTTCTTGGTATGGACGAGCAGCCTGCCAGACTTGGTCCTCACTGACCAAAGAAACAGACAGGACACAGTCCGAGGACTCAGAATCTTCCGTTAGCCACTGGATGGTATTGAGGAGGCAGGAACAGGCACCCAGGGCACTTCTGAGTTTCCAAACAACTCAGCTGTTCTGGTCATCCTAGGCCATAGCTAAATGGCAAAGGTGTTCCACTCAGACCAGTTTTACAACAGCTTCCCAGGAAAACCTTGTGCTGTCTTTATTCTTAAGTGTTCTAGTGCTTGACTTTAAAGTTCTTCTGTGATTTTTCTTAAGAAACTACATGATACATATATATGAGCAACTCTGCTTTCAACCACAAAATATCTTAAAATGAGCAAAGGCTAATTCCCCCTATTCAGAATGCATTGTGTGCCAAACCTGGTGGTTTCAACCAATCAATCTGAAAGTTTCTAATTGTAGCCATAAGTTAGGTCTCCATTCTCTCAGCTTCTCAAGTTCAGTCAGGGTGGTCCTGGTTAAAATGAAAATCCTCCAACATAAATAGAAGATTTACAGTAATATAATAGTATTTGTGATGATAGAAACATAAAATAACATAAAAAAGATGGCCCTCTTCTATTGTTTCTTATTAGTAGTATTATTATTTGCTATTTTATTCACTTCATGCATCTGTTTAGCAGTGATTTGTTGCCTGTCTGTTCTGTTGGGTCACTATCCGTGCACTCGAGATATGGCATTGCAAAAGTAGATGTTACTGGTTCCAACCATCTTAGAATTCTAAAGTCTTGGAAGAATCAAATAAAAACAAGTTAGCAAATAAGCCAGATAATTGCAGTTTGTGGTAGTACCATGGTAAAAAGTAAGAGAAAATTGTGGCAGAGAGTGAAGAGGGATGGGAGTGCCTTCTTTTGATAACAGAGGAGACCTCAGTGGTTTGAAGGAGCAAGACCAGGAGGAGCAGACCAAGTATGGGAGCAACTGCCTAAAGGCCCCAAGATGGCCGAGACCGGTTTGGCTCAGTGGATAGAGCGTCGGCCTGCGGACTGAAAGGTCCCAGGTTCGATTCCGGTCAAGGGCATGTACCTGGGTTGCGGGCACATCCCCAGTGGGAGATGTGCGGGAGGCGGCTGATCGATGTTTCTGACTCTCTATCTCTCTCTCTTTCTCTCTGTAAAAAATCAATAAAAAAATATATTTTAAAGGCCCCAAGATGAGAAAGGATCGGCATGTTCTAAGAGCCCCAGGAGGTCAGTGTGGCTGGGGTGTAGCAGGGCAAGTAGGAGAACAGAGAAAGGCTGAGGGGTAAGTGGAGACCCAGTCATGACAGAGCCTTGTGGTTTGTGGTAGGGAGTGTAGGTATTATCCTATCTAATAAAAGACAAATAGGATAATTAACCATACCTCCGATACACTTCCCATTGGCTAATCAGGGTGATATGCAAATTATCTGCCAACCAAGATGGCGGCCGGCAGCCATGCAGCTGAAATGAACAGGAGGCTTGCTTGCTCCAGTGATGGAGGAAGCCAAGGTTCCCCACCTGCCGCGGCCCAGCTCTGAGCCTGAAAGCAACAGCTCCGAAAGCAACTATGTTTCAATTATAGAAGCTAAACAAACCCCAGATACCTGCTTTCAGCAGCCGAGGCCTCAAGCTGGAGCCGAGCCTCAGAGCTGGAGCCGACTCTCAGCTCCAGTGACAGCCATAGAAGGTAAATAAATCCCAGAATAAAAAAAAAGAAAAAAAGGAGAGGTTGGGAGCTTCAGTCGCCCACCAGCCTGAAAACAGCCCTCAGCCCCTCACCCAGACTGGCCAGGCACCCCAGTGGGGACCCCCACCCTGAGGGGGTGCGACCAGATGCAAACAGCCATCAGCCCCTCACCCAGGCTGGCCAGGCACCCAAGCGGGACCCCCACCCGGATCCAGGACACCCTTCAGGGCAAACCAGCCGGCCCCCACCTGTGCACCAGGCCTCTATCCTATATAGTAAAAGGGTAATATGCAAACTGACCCTAACAGCAGAAAGACTGGGAATGACTGGTCACTATGACACACACTGACCACCAGGGGGCAGATGCTCAATGCAGGAGCTGCCCTCTGGTGGTCAGGGCGCTCTCACATGGGGAGCTCTGCTCAGCCACAAGCCAGGCTGACGGCTGCCAGTACAGCTGTGGTGGTGGGAGCCTCTCCTGCCTCTTCAGCAGTGCTAAGGATGTCAGACTTCAGTTTAGGCCTGCTCCCTGCTGGCAAGTGGACATCCCCCGAGGGCTGCCGGGCTGCCAGAGGGATGTCTGATTGCCATCTTAGGCCCAATCCCCCAGGGAGCAGGCCTAAGCCAGCAAGTGGTCATCCCCTGAGGCGTCCCAGACTGCGAGAGGGCACAGGCCGGGCTGAGGCCCCCCCCCCCCAGTGCACAAATTTTTGTGCACTGGGCCTCTAGCTCTCAGTATAAAATCAAACTGCTGTGTGTAACCTTCCAGGTTAAAATTCCTATTCACGTTTTAAAAAGATCTTTCTGGCTCTTCTGTAGTTACTGGGGGGGACCAGCCACGGCCTGAACCAGGTGCTGCCAGGTCCTGCTCTGGGGTTTTCCCGAGGGTGCTGGCCTGACAATTCTTGGACTCTAGGAAACCTGTCGTTAACTTTT
Source organism: Myotis daubentonii (assembly GCF_963259705.1). Classification (NCBI taxonomy): domain Eukaryota; kingdom Metazoa; phylum Chordata; class Mammalia; order Chiroptera; family Vespertilionidae; genus Myotis; species Myotis daubentonii. The sequence continues at coordinate 80,626,608 of NC_081842.1, forward strand.
CTCCACCTGCTTTTCCTCTAAATGCCACAGCCATTTCTTTCTTTGCTTGATGGATAATAGAAGAAAAGATGCCAGAAGCACTGACTTTCAGGTGAGCCAGTTCAGGTAGAGTGCTCCCCCGAACACCTTTTACAGGAATTTTGCATGTCATTTTCACTTTGCAAGTTGGTTATATTCATGCCAATTTCCCACTGTTCTTCACTTTGCTGCTCGTCCACAGAAAGAAAGTGTTCAGTAAATGTTGTTAAATTGACTTGACCTGGATTCCCAGTGGTGTGAGTAGAGAGGGAGACTTAGGAAGGCCCATGGGATCCTCTTCACATCCTTTCTGGGGATTGTATGTGTCAGTGGGTGACCAGGGCTTTTAAAAGAGTTAGTATTTTCTATCTGTGGTGTATGCAATTCAAGGGCGAATAAAATGACTCTCTGCTAGGATAAAAGGTGCTATGTACATGCAAAAAGTTTTTAAAGAGCATCTGGTTAGAGTTTAATGTGGCTGAAAAACATCCCTATTTTTTTCATGTTTCAATTACGTGAATATGGCTAAAGTGTGCTTTGGAGATTTTCCAAAATAAAAACACTTGAGGTGAGAGAAATTTCAGCCCCAACAATAACTTGAAAATTGGAAGTTGGAATAGCAACTGTTTTTTCAACTGTCTTAACTCTGTCACCAACACTATGATGATTTGATCACATGTGACATGTCTGGTTTCTGGCCATTAAATTGCACACTTCAGCTATAGGCATCAGTCTTTCCCTTCTTTTCTTTCACCATGTGTCAGGTTGGGGGCAGAAGTGAGAAGGATGGGAGAAAGCAAGAGCTGGGGAGCCTTTCCATTGGCCCCAGGTTACAGCTGGTGACCCTGATATTCTCCGAAGCCTCATGTGATTCAGGCCCTGCAGCAAACCAGTCATAGGGAAGCTCTCTTCTGTTCCTCACAGTCCTCACCGTCCCACTTGTTATTCATGTGCCGTTAGCTTGTGTGAACATCAAGGACATCCCAGGAGGGGAAATGCATCTCTAAATGGGAAAGGGCCACCTGGGAGCTATGTGGGAGGAGACAGCACTCCTTTGAGAGGTCATGGACACGAAGCTCTTGGTGCAGTGCCCGGCACAGAGCAGTCACTCACTGTATGGTGGCAGCAGCTGCTACTGCTGTTATTTTTATTATTGAGGAGTGGTTTATAAATTGATTAGGTTTATCTGAGTCTCATGTTGTCAGATACCAGCTTTCAGATCTACTGTTTCCACTGTTTCTCAGGCCCACCAACCCCTCAGGCATTGCTTCATGCCCTCTTTAAAAAGGGAGCTTTGGGCCCTCTTTAAGTAAGGGGTTTTTATCCTCATTTATTCCTTGTATTTTAGTCTCTTCTGGTCATGGTACTCTAGTCATTCCAACATCCCCATGTGGAAATTGGCATTTCTTCTTATTGCCACTCTGAATGTCTTTAATGGGTGGAAATAAGTCTTCAGAAGTACAGCGGTACATACCTATACCTTTCTGGCCACACGGTTCATGCCCCGCTTCTCCCTCTTTGCCCCATACAAAAGGTTGTTTTCTTACCATCTCACCTCAGGGCTTTTCATGACAGAACATAACTCAACTAATTTTTTCTCTCATCTTTTGCACTTTGCTAAAGAGCTCTGAGATCTCAATTTGCTGGAAAAGAAGGAGCATAATACATCTGATCCCTCACTTAAGGAGGCAGGAAATCATTTCAGTTAGGGGCCTGGGAGACACGTCTATTTATAAAAGAAAGGGGTTGCTATTTCTCTGACTGCCAGCTTCCTTCTTTCTGCCCCCAAACCCACCTTTGGAAGTAATGGCTGAGCATCTCTCTCAATGAAATAAATATTGTAATGGGTCAAGTAATTAGCAGGCAGAATTATGTTTAGGCTGTAACCTGACTCTAATTGCTGACCTCAGAGAATTAATTTCATATGACATAGCACCTTAGCTGGCTTCGAAGTTTCCACTCGTCTCTCCCTTCCCTCCTGATTGCTTTTTCTATTTCTGGGCTTGTCGTGTCGATGAGTCAGATGGCCCCAGACTCTTCCTGTGGATGAAAGGGGCACTCCTGACTTGGATGTATTTTCTGCATATATAAATTACAAAAAGGAAAACTCTTGTGTCCGTTCCTTGGCCTAAAAGTAAGGGAAACTGGAGGGTTGAGTGAGGAAAGTATAAAATATCCAATGTAAATAAAGGCTGGCCCTGTGGCCTGAATGCAGCAGGATGTGCAGTGGGATAAAAAGGCTTTCGCGAGTAATGCTTTTCTATATTAAAAGTAGTCATAAGGGATGTGAGATGTGTAAGGTCCTGTTAATTTTTGCCACCACGTCCTAATTGTGAAGTTAAAACAAGTTACAAAATGAGATTAAACATCTCTATGAAGGCCTATTTATTTCTTCAGCATGGTGCATAGGTTTTTGTCTTTTCCCCTTAGCAAGAGTGGAAACAGTCACAGGTCCTATCTTCCTGGGACCTGAAACTATTTCAACAGCTAATGAGTTCACTGGGGCCTTACCTGCTTTGATTTTCATAAATGGAATTTGTTACAGGAGTTCAGAAACTGTTGCACACTGACAAAACAGTGTGAAAAACCAGTATCACCTTTCTTTTTATCAGAGTTCAGCATTTTATTGAAGGGTTACAAAAAAGCTTTAGTCAAAAAGACCAACGCCCGTGTCATCAGATTCTTCTTTCTTTGCTTCCCCTTTCTCCTCCTCAGCTGGGGCAGTACCCACTGTCTAGGCAGGTCCACCAGCCCCTACACTGCAGATGAGGCTCAGATGTTGACATTGGCCACAGCCTTTGCAAACAAGCCTGGCCAGAAAGGCTCAGCATTTACACCAGCTGCTGTTATGAGGGCATTGATCTTGTCCTCTGTCACTATCACCTCATGTTTGCAGGATAAGGGCCGAGTAGATGCAGATAAGCTCTGAAGGGGGGCTATGGTATGGGCTGCTAGTGCCCAGGTAAGTGAGGGCCTCACCCCAGCAGGGCCTTAGCTTCCTTGGAATGACAAAGTGCCTTTCCCACGAGACCTGAGTCACCTTTTTATTTTTAATCCTTGCTCAAGGATATGTTTCCATACATTTTTTTCTTTTTTCTTTCTTTTTTTTTTTTTTTTTTAGAAAGAGAGAGAGAAACATTGATGTTGATTGGCTGTCTCTCACAGCGCCCTAACTAGGGATAGAGCCTCAACCCAGGCATGTGCCCCAGCTGGGAATGGAATCTGCAGCCTTCTGGTGCCAGATGACTTTCCAACCAACCAAGGGCCAGAGTCACCTTTTACAGTCTAATTCAAAGCTGTGAAGTCATCAAAGGAAGTTGCTCTGCGTCCCTACTTGTATTGGATTTATTAAGAACCTAAAATCCCCTGAGAAACTGATTGGTGTGTTGTTGTTTTAGTCTATGGCTACTCTGAAGAGTGACAAAGTGTTCTTTTCCACATTGGCTCCTAAAAACTTAGACCCAAGTTTGTACCCCATCAATTGCAAAAATATAGGGCATTATAACATCTTTATTGGAACTCTTTGATTGATTTCAGGTCTGATTCTTACATTGCTTTCACATTTGCTCCCACTTTTAATTTATACTATTTTTTATTATATTTTTGTAACCCTGTAAGCTGTTTAAATCCTTCCTAGAATAAGATGACCAATAGCTACATACTTTTTAAAACTTAGAGAATAAAGTTGAGCAGAGAGGGAGGGAAGGAACTAAGGGGCAAAAGCAGGCAGGTGGGCAAACTATGAAAGTGTCAGCAACTTACCCTCCCTAGGCCTCAGTTCCTTCATCTGTTAAATGCTGACCTTCAGAAATTTTGTGGGGCTCAAAATTATTTTTAGGCCATGAATATGAATGCATTTTATAAATTACAAAGCTCTGTGCAGCTTTATTATGATTATTTTTAAGATGTTATTAATTAAGGCAATTCTCCAATGCTAATGCTAAGCCCTTGACCTAATCCTAATCTCTGTCCAGTAGAAGGCACTTCCCTAGCAAGTGCCCGTTCTAAGAGAAGGGCCTGGGCTCTTCTGAGAGCCTTTTTAGAGGTCCCCTGCAGCAGAGAACTATAATCTCTTGACCACTACAGAAGCAGTGCCCTCTCCAAAGGGTAGCTCTGAAATCTGCAAGCCTGATGGACTTTTATACCTGAGCCAGTCCAGAGCCCAGAACATCTACATTGTCACCAAAACTGGGAAAATAGTTGGTCAGCAAATCCTCTTTACCTCAGTGTCTCAGCATCCTCCGGGATATTTGGTGAGGACATCGCACAAAATCCCCCAAAACCAGCCCCTCCTCCGCTCCATACATGTTCTCATTTAGATTTGGGGATCTCAACAGTACCCCACCTCCCACTTAGAAGTTTACAGAACTGTCATTTCATTGCTGACCCAATTTTTAAATTAGAACCTATTGGAGGAAGGGGATGGTATTCTGGGGGAATGGGAAGCATGAAGACAGCCTTTGGTGATCACTGCTTGGCCATTGTTACTAATGACCTTCTTTAAAATAGTTGTGCTGTCAAGTGAGTTGAAGCAGAAAAAAAAAGAGAGACCAAGAATCACACCCGCAGTGATCCATTCTCATTAGAGGCCCATTATTCCTGCAAGCAGATTCTGGTCAGGTAACAGCTTCCCTGCGCACCAAGCACAGGCCAGATTCCTCAGCGTGGCAGAAAGGAGGCAGCACCATTGAGTGTGAGAGTGAGAGCCCCAGTTACCCGTATAGGAATGCTTACCGGCTCCATCTGGGCCTGGGGATCAGGGCTAGTCCTGCACTTCCCAAGCCCCAATTCTGAACAATGGAGGTGATTGTGAGGATTAAATTAGGCACATAAAGTGCTTAGCCTGGGGGTGGGGGAGGGGAGAGGGTGACCTTTATCAGCTGGACCCCGCCCTCTCTAGAACTTCTCTTCCCACAGCACCTATGTGCAGCTCGCTCATTAGGACTTCCCCGGCCCTCTCACATCTGCCTTTTCACATGTTCTCCAGTGCTCTTTCCTGTCTGTGCATCAACCTCCTGCTCTTTCTTCAACATCCAGATGAGATTCACTTCTTTCTGAAAGTGTCTGATGCACCAACAGAGCATAGAGTTTTGCCCTCCTCATCCTCCTACTGCTGCATACTCTGCACATTGCATTTAATTGTTTGTCACAAGATCTATAATTGGTTGATTTCATTAAGAATCCAAAAGAAATTCCAGTTTCTCTTACAAAGAAAATGATGACATGTGGTACAGAAGTTGTTACTGTGTTTTACAACTGTAAACACCATAAGAAATCCTATGTTGTAAAAGCTAAGCCAAGACCACTAAATACATATTTCATTGAGGTACAATTTACATTTATTGAGGGTCTCAATAAATCTTAAGTATACTTTTCAATCAGTTTTGACCAAGACCTAGAACATTGCAGTCACACTTGAAAGTTCCCTAAGATTCCCTCCCAGTCAATCCCTACTCCACCCCACACACAAAAGCAACCACTGCTCTGTTTCTGAAATTCTATGTGAATGTCCCCTACTCTAGAAATTCATATAAATGGAATCATAGAATGTACTGCTTTTCTTCAGTTATGCTTTTGTGACTCATCCATGTCATCGCATTTACCAATAATCCATTCCTTTTATTACTCAGTAGTATTCCATTATATGAATACTAGAGACCTGGTGCACAAAATTCGTGCAGGGGCGGGGGGGTGTCCCTCAGCCCAGCCTGCACCCTCTCCAATCTGGGATCCCTCTCACAATCCAGGACTGCTGGCTCCCAACCACTGGTCTGCCTGACTGCCTTCCTGGATTGCCCCTAACCACTCTCCTGCTAGCCTGATCAACACCTAACTGCTCCAACGCCAGCCCGATTGTCCCTAACTGCCCTCCCCTGCCGGCCTGGTCACCCCTAACTGCCCTCCCCTTGCTGGCCTGGTTGCCCCTAACTGCTCTCCCCTACAGGCCTGGTCCCCCTTAACTGCCCTCCCCTGCAGGCCTGGCTCCCCCCCAACTGCCTTCCCCTGCAGGCCTGGTTGCCCCCAACTGCCCTCCCCTGCCGGCCATCTTTGACCACATGGGGCGGCTATCTTGTGTGTTGGAGTGATGGTCAATTTGCATATTACCACTTTATTATATAGGATATCATAGTTTATTTATCTGTACTCCTGTTGATAGGCATCTTTTACATTGTATTTTTTTTTCAAGTTATCATATCGTAAAATTAGCTTTTTTTTTTCCTTTGACATACAGGTCTATGAATTTAACAGCCATATAGATTTCTGTGGCCACCATCACATCAGGACTATGCACACAGTTTCATCACCATAGAAAACTCCCTAATGCTATCACTTTCTAATCCCACCCTACCCCCACAAAAGACCCTGACCACTTCATACTTGTTCTTCATCACTATAGCATCACATTGCATTTTAATTGCTTATATACATCTGTCGTTCTCACTTGTCAGCTTCTCAGAGTAATGACCATATCTTACTTACCTTGCTTCCTCCTGGGCTTGCTTAGCACAATACCAGGTACATAACAGGTGCTCATTAAATATTTGAAGAATGAATGAATAACTGTCCATGTGCCCACATAATAAATCCCTTCATAATTTTTAGGAGGGAAGGAGAAGTAGAAAACTAAAGGAAACCAACAGTAACTTGTTCTTTTTAAGAAAATCTTGGGTCCTTTTTTTACAGTAATAATGATTTTATGATTTGAAGAAATTCTAAAGAGTGCTGTCTGGTAATTGCCACTTGAGAGAATATGTTGAGTCACACAAAATGAGTAATCTCCTATAAAAAGAGTTCAGCAAATGTTTAATTATACTAAGAATATCATTGCTGGTTAAGTTTGAACATGGAAATTAAAAGGAAGAAGTTTAACATGATTCTTTGCCTACTACCTATTTTTAAGTATATTCCAGAACTCTAAAATTCTCTCCTGGAGTCTTTAATATATTTCCCAGGCATTCCTAGCTGTATAAGGATTCTCTACACTATACTTAGAGAAACTCAATATTCACACTGTTACTTTTGAATGAGATTTTGGTTTCCATATGTTCTCCTAAACCAGTGTCATCCTTATCTGAAATTTATTTTAATAAATCCATTATTCTTGCAAGTGATACTTGGTTCTCATAGTTAGTGTCTCCCCTAGAGCATATTCAGTTCTTTTCAGCTCCAACTTTACTTTTTTTACTCTTCAGTGTTTATTGATATTTCTTTTTTCATTAATCACAATGCTTAAATACCTCTCTCAATATCCTTTTTATCCTCTTAACTTCACCCACCAAGACATTATCTTTTACAAACTGAGCCCTTTGTCAACTCCATGTCACATTTCTTTAAGCAAATAAATTTTCTCCATATGTTTAGCATATACTCCTGAGTCCTGTAGCCTATTTCCTCTTTTAAAACAGAAATGGGGAAACAGCTGTTTCTCCATTCCTATAAAGTGTGTTCTGTTTTATAGATCATGCTGGACAGCTCTGTTTTGATGTCTGCAATATTACTTGGTCCTTGAAATTGTGAATTTCCGGGACCTGAATTTCCCTCTCACATTAAGGAAAGAAAGATTAATTCTGCTAGATGTTTCAGTGTGTTAAACAGGCCATGAGGTCTTCTCTGTCGTTTGTTTTGGTAGCTACTGAAGGGCTCACATGCCTTCTGCCTTTTAGCACAACAAAGTTTTTAACTGTTAAGATTGATATTGTGTGGTCATCTCATTCTGTGTTTCAGGAGATGTTGATTAACTGTATCTGCTAGAGTCTATGCTACTTGCAGGGCTTACAGGGATGGAAGGACACCATGCTCTCAGATAGCCTACTGTCCAGTAGTGAGGACAGATGCAATATGATGACTGGTCTAATTACATGATACATGAGCTATAACAACTACCTAGAGGAGCAGTTGGCAAACTATGGCGCATGAACTGGCTGCCTATTTTGTATGTAAAGTTTTGCTGTAATATAACCATGCCCACTCATGTACATGTTTTCACTGGGTAGTTTCAAGATTCAATGTGTAGAAATCATGTGGCCCACAAGCCTGGAGTATCAACTACTTGGTCCTCTAATGAAAAATTTGCCAACTTCTGGCTTAGAAGAAGGAACATTGAGAAAGTATATGGTCACCAGAGAATAGGGTATTGGATGACCCCTGGAGAATGCCAACATTTTAAGGGATAGATAAAAGAAGACAGTGTGGTTTGAGAACCAAATCATAGTGTGCCAGAAAACAAAGGAGGGGTGCCAAAAAGTTGATGGTTAACAACATTGTCGAATGTCCCAGAGCAATCAAGTAAGACGGTGGTTATGATGACCATTTCCTGAGAATTTACTTGTGTGGAGGATTATGCGCTAAGCAATTTACATGCATCATATCGGGACTCCATGTAACAACACTATAAGGTAGTCACTATTAATATCCCCATTTTATAGATGAGGAAATTAAGGCACAGAAAGAGCAAGTAAGTTTTCCAAAGTCACACAGCTTGTAAATGCAGAGAAAGCATTTTAATCCAGGCAGCCTGATTCTAGAGATCCGGTAATTTTAATCCTTGTGCCATATTGATTTGGCATTTAGGGAATCATTGATGGCCTTTGCAAGACTAATGTCAGTAGCATGAGGAAGGTGGAAGAAAGCTTCCAATAAGTGATAATGATGTTTACCATGGGCTATGCATTGTTCTGTTTTTACACTAACTCATTTTATCCTCTCAACTACTTCATTATATATGTAAGAAAATCACAGCACAGAAAGGTGAACTTACTTGTCCAAAGCCAAAGAGCCATTGAGTGTCAGAGGTGTAATGTGAAATTCTGTAGCAAAACAGCTTACCCTCCATACCTACATCCTTACTAACCTTCATCTATTCCTGGCCCTTCCCCAGCTTTTTCAGAGATTTTGGCCTGAATCTGGAGCTCCCTCTCTTGCTATTCCCTGCATCCTAATGTGACAGCCATTTAGGAACATAAAAAAAGAAGAATGCTCAATGTATTTTTAAAATAATATGGTGTGGTACCTATGAAGAGTCAGAGGTAGATCAATGGAACCAGACCCTAGCGTATGTATGCTTTATGTTTTGATTAAATGAAAGTACCATAACAAGTCAGTAAGGAAGGAAGCATCATTCAGGAAGATGTTAGGACAATTGATTAAATATTTGGAAAAATAATAAAGTTAGAGCTTCACTTTATATCATTCAACGAAACCTACTCCATAGCATTTAAGTTAAATGTTTTAAAAAATTAGCCTATTTAACCATTATTTGAGAATTGAATCATTAATGTGAACATTGATTGCTGTGCTGTAATGTCATTGTCCAAACTACTTCGCTCATTTGAGTCCTTGCATCTATTTGTTTTTTTAGTTTTCTCTTCTCTCCCTCCACTTTAGGATATGCACTGTCACTTTTCGTTTCCCTCAAATGTCTATCTTTCTAAACCTGTGCCCCTCTTGAAATTTACTGCTTTTAATATCAAGAGTTCCTGCTATGCCCTAGCCAGTTTTTCTTAGTGGTTAGACTGAGCATCCACTCTCAGACTGAAAGGTCAGGAGTTCGATTCAGGTACCTCGGTTGCAGACTCGATCCCTGGCCCATTCCCAGCACATGCAGGAGGCAATCAGTCGATATGTCTCTCTCACATCGATGTTTTTCTCTCTATGTGTTTCTCCCCTTCTCTTATACTCTCTCTAAAAATCAATGGAAAAATATCCTCTGGTGAGGATTAAAAAAACAACAACATGCTTACCTTTTTACAATGTAATTTCTCTTCTAGAAATATGTTCTAGTCCAGGGGTGGGCAAACTTTTTGACTCGAGGGCCACAATGGGTTCATAAACTGGACCGGAGGGCCGGAACAAAAGCATGGATGGAGTGTTTGTGTGAACTAATATAAATTCAAAGTAAACATCATTACATAAAAGGGTACGGTCTTTTTTTTCAATAGTTTTATTCATTTCAAACGTGCCGGATCCGGCCCGCGGGCTGTAGTTTGCCAACGGCTGTTCTAGTCAGAAATACACAAAATGTTACAAAGTTATCTATTACGATATATTTGCAAAGGCAAAATTTTGTCTAATTAATGATTAAAGAACAAATAAATGTAATGCAGGCAAACAACATGTTGTTATATAGCCATTGAAAATGTTTTTCAAGACTACTGGAGATGGGAAAATGCTCATGATAGAATGTTAAATGTATTTGGAATTATATTTGGTATGTAATTCCAGATATATAAAGTTGTGTAGACGTGTGTGTGCATGTGTGTGTGTATACACACTGAGACAGAAAAAGGTAGAAGTAAATGTGTCAAAATTATAATAGATCTCTTGTTATAGTGGGACCATTCTTGCATAGTAACTAGAGGCCTGGCGCATGAAATTTGTGTGCAGGTACAGTCCCTAGGCCTGGCCTGCAATTAGGGCCATCTTCCCCAGCTGCCAATAGCCAGCCCCGCCCCCTGCCACCACCACCAGCCATCGGGCGATCGGAGCCTGCTGGCTGGGGGGAGAGACCAAGAGGTCGGCTGTTCCCACCCGCTCGCTGGCCCTGCCACCCACTCCCAGTTTCCTGTTCACGATCAGGTGATTTGAACCTGGTGGCCAGGGGGAGGCACTGAGAGTTTGGTGGTTCCTGCCCACTCACCAGCCTCGCCCCCACTGCGAGTTGCCCTCTGTGTGTGGGGCAGCCGGCGGGGCGGGGGCCTTGGCCTGGTGCAACCCACATCCCCTGCCACCCACATCCCCCGCCACCCACCCCCGGTTCCCTGTTCACCATCGGGCTATGGGAGCCTGTTGGCCAGGGAAAGGAACCAAAAAGTGGTCAGTGCGCCTCATAGTGATTGGTCAAGCAGTCGTTCTGGCCTTTCCACCGTTAGGGTCCATTTGCATATTACCCTTTTATTATATAGGATACCAAATTTTTGTTTCTTTTTACTTGTCTTTATTTTCTGCAACCTTTACAATTAGTATTACCTTTATATCAGGAAAAAGTAAAAAAAAAACAATTCACGATGACTCCATCAAATTGGTAGTATAGTTTTGACAATTCAAGTCTTATTTTAGGCTCTCTTATCTATTTATCTCATTAGATTATTACATCTCAGCTTCATCTTATATCATCGTGTAGGACATCATTCCAAACACAAATCCCTCTCTGTATATTTCCCATGTAGTGGGTAATTTGTTTATAGGTTAATACCTCTAAGCCTAGTTTACCAGTAGGAAACTTTAAGGATGGAGTAATAGAGTGCCTTTTCCTAAGCTACATAAAAACGGTGGTTAAGATCTGGCCTTTTCCACTGAGAAGCTACATAAGAAAATTAAGCATTCTGAAGCAGAGCATGTGAAAATTACACCCACTTTTAACGATTCACACAATGTACATTAAGGGCATAGAGTGAGTAATGTGATAGGTACTTGGGGTCTCTGTGAAGGCTATGGGGCAGTCTTAATAGAAACTGTGCTTTTCCATTGTAACATTTCTCTTCCTTGGGATCCCACTTTATAGCAAGGTGAATGTGTAGCAGACCTCACTGCAGCCTCATAAGCTGTTTCCTTATGAAAATTTCTGTTCAGAGGACATGATGTAACTCACCATATAACAGGCCATGTTCACCTTTTATATTTACTTTTTTATTTTACTTATGCCTCTGTACTCCTGCATTCCACCTCACTCTGGAAATTTTGACTTGTCCAAGGATACAGCATTTTTAATAGAAATTGGCCTGAGCCAGGAGAGAATCATAAATCACAGCAGTATGACTTCAGTTCACAAATGGTAAAACTGTGGCACAAAGTAAGTGATTTGCCTAAGATCACAAAAGTTGGAACTATAATCTAGGCCTTCTAAGACCTCCTTCATCACTCCTCTACACTGGCACTTCCCAAAATGTGTGCACAGAGTACTGTTCTGGGAGTGCTAACAGTTGTGCTGCACAGAGCTGAGGTCAGGGGTCAGATAAGTCTGAGGATGACCTCATTTCCATTCCCACACTTGGATAGTAATGCATATTAATATATTAAAGAATCCTTGCAATAAGACAGATACTAAACAGATGGGATGTGGGAATGACAGGCATAAACCAGGACTAGCCTAGGCAAACATAATATGTTTTCTCCACAGCTAAAATACAGGACGGAGGTGGCTTGTGGGGGAGAGTTACTAACACATAACTGGGCAAATTTAGTAGGTTTGTTTGTTTGTTTGTTTCTTTGTTTGTGTTAGAGAGTATGCTCAGCACATTCAGGAGCTCTGTCCCAATTAAATGGGTGTTATTCTATATAATAAAAGGTTAATATGCAAATCAACCAAACAGCAGAATGAATGGTCACTGTGATGTGCACTGACCACCAGAGGGCAGACACTTAATGCAGGAGCTGCCCCCTGGTGGTCAGTACGCTCCCACAGGGGAGCGCCGCTCAGCCAGAAGCCAGGCTCATGGCTGCGAGCACAGCGCTGGTGGTGGGAGCCTCTCCCGCCTCTGCGGCAGCACTAAGGATATCCAACTGCTGGCTTAGGGAGCGGGCCTATGTCGTCAGTCAGACATCCCCCGAGGGCTCCCAGACTGCGAGAGGGCGCAGGCCGGGATGAGGGACAACCCACACACACACACACACACACACACACACACACAAGTGCATGAATTTCATGCACCGGGCCTCTAGTTCAAATATAAGAACATACATTATTATGTTAAACTGGGCTCTACCCACAAAGGCCCATGAATTCCAATACTCTGCTTACAGACCAGAACCATGGGAGAGCTAACTAGTTTGTTTTTAAGTTAGAGGGGCAGCATTGCATAGTGATTAAGAGTAAACTCTGAATCAAGACTGCCTAGATCCAAATCCAGGCGCTCACTCTCATTTACCCTGGGTAAGTGCTTTAGTCTCCACTTCTGTAAAACATTATCATAACAGTACCCATCTCGTAAGATTGCCATGAGAATTAAATAAGCCAGTGTATTCAGAACATGTTTCTTAAAGGTCAGCCTCCTGTGGCTCTGGGTGCTTTGTCCCCATGTAGGCTGGTGGTTCCTGAGGATGCTTGCTATGTGCATTTTTAGAAATTAATAAATGAAGCATTACTAACCCAGAACAGTCAGAATTTTGAAAAACAACCCTCAAGATTTAATTCTACTGACATGTAACTGGTGACACAAATCTTGTAGCATTTAAGCTCCCTGCAGAAAAGAGGTGAAAGATTTTTCATCAGGCATGTGTTTTTGAGATTATCTTATTGATCTTAGTATTTTACCTTCTTTCAGAGTTTCAGGAACCATAAAGCAACTCCAGTTCAGAGTTTTGCCATCTTACTTCAGAAATTCTAACTCTAAAGTTTTCTGTGGGAACTGGCAAGATATATTGTAAGCAAAGTCTGGATTTGTTGCTAGGGACATCTTCAGCTGTGAAAATAACATGATTGGAAGGTAGAACAGGCTGCAGCAGTTGCCACTGGGAATGGCAAAATTAAAGGTGAAAAGGGATTCCCCCACTCCCCATTCCAGTTCAGAATGACAACAAAACTTCTGATAGAGAGAACCAACTCATAAGAACTTATATTCAGAAGCATTTGTTTTGTCAAATCTTTTGGAGAGAGGGAGAAGGCATCTTAAGAAGCCTGAGAGATGGAAGAGGTAGATTGTGCCGTTTCTTGCTGGATATGGGGACTAGGAAAAACAAAACCTGAGAGGTATGTGCCCAGCTAATTTAAGCCTAATGAACCACCACAAGCCTGTGGAAGACTTTGAGTGGTCCAGTGTCCCCACACCTGGACCTAGGACTGCATGGCCAGAAAAGGCTGTGACACTGACGATTGAACCTACCCCAGCTTCTCGAGCAGCCTCTCAAAGCAACCAGAGCCCTGCATTAGGCACCACAGACTTGACCTTGCGTTTTTTACTCCTCCAGCCATCTATCACTGAATGCATTTGCACACTAGATCCTAGTCTTCTTTTCTCCACATTTTCCTTTCTTAGTGAAAATTGTGACTATTTGTTGGATTATAGCCTTAAGACAGCCTTGTTTCTACTTTCAGAAGGTCTTTACAGAGGAGGTGAAACTTGACCTGAATTTTGGAAGGGTGAGATTTTGATAGAAAAGCAGACATGACAAGGATAAAGGGAGAGGTGGCATTCTGAATAGTTAGAATAAGTGAGAGATACATTTACAGACAGTACGATTCTTTTCTGGTGTGGATTAATTGATTATAAGCCCTTATTCTTTGGTCATGGCATAGCTGTAGTAATTATTTTGAAAAGTGTACAGAAGCAATAAAGGATGGAACATGACCACAGTTAGTATAAGTGGAATCAGAATTGAGAGCCCCTTTCTCATTGGCTGTGCTTCTCACTGCTTGCCCCGCCCCTCCACTCCTCTACCTCTTCTCCCCTCCTCTACCTCTTCTCCCCTCCACTGTCGTATTGTTTTGCTGGCTTGGCCTTAGGACCTTCACCAAGTTCACTCTTCACAGGGTCTTGTTCTTTGGATGTGGGAACTGTGTTCTTTCTCAGTGATGCTGGTGGGAGTCCCTTAATAAGCTGAGAACATGTTTCTTAACGAGTAGTTCCCAGCCCTGCCTCTCCTGGCCAAATAAAACATTCTGACTCCTAGGGATGAGTAATTTTAGCAAAACACTTAGACTGTTGAAGTACAGCTGTGTCTCTGGCATTAGTTTTCAGTGTGTATAGTTAGATTTCTCAGCGGACAACTGACTACCTCTAGAAATAAAGAACACCCCCCCCCCATAAGTGAAATTGAATTAAATTAAATAAGAAGGATTTTTTAAAACTGGGTCACAACCTAATGATAAAAGGAGCAATTCGACCAACAGAAGGTTGTAACAGTTCTCAATTTGCATGCACCTAATATACCTAGGAGATAAAAACTGGTAGACTTAAAACATGGACAGATTCCAAATAAGAGTGGGAGATATTAATAAACATTTTAATTATTAATAGATAAAACATAAATATTCATAAAAATATAAAAGATTTTAAAAACATGCATTAGTTTTATCTATAATCATATATATGTGTATGTATATATATACATATATGTGGATATATATCTATAGCTCTACATCTAACAGAAACTATACATTCTATTCAAAAAGAACTTTGATACATTTTTAAAAATTGACTATATACTAGGTCATAGGCTGGCAAACAGAAACAGACTTATAGATATAGAGAAAAAACTAATGGTTGACAGATGGGAGGGAGTTTGGATAAAAAGGTGGAGGGATTAAGTACAAATTGGCAGTTACAAAATAGTTATGGGGGAAATATAGCCAATAATACTGTAATAATTATGTATGGTGCCGGGGGGGTACTAGACTTATCAGGGGGATCACTTTGTAAGTTATATAAATGTCTAAATAATATGCTGTACATGAAAAATTAATATAATGTCAACTCTAACTGAAATAAATCAAAATTTTAAAAAGGATATGTCATTAAGCTGTAAGAGACATCTTTTCATGCAGGGCTGTGTTAAGATTGTGGACTGTGGGTTTAGAATACCTGGGATTCAAATCCTACCCCTGCCAGTTATTTAGTTGTGTTATATTGTGCAAGTGCTACAAATTGTTTATAAAAATTAACTTTTTAAAATATATTTTTATTGATTTCAAAGAGGAAGGGAGAGGGAGGGAGAGAGATAGAAACATCAATGATGATGAGAGAGAATCATTGATCGGCTGCCTCCTGCAAGCCCCCTACTGGGGATTGAGCCCGCAACCCAGCATGTGCCCTTGACCAGAATCGAACAAGGGGCCCTTCAGTCTTCAGGCCGGCACTCTAGCCACTGAGCCAAACCGGCTAGAGCAACTTTTATTATTTTTTAAGTCAGGTTTATTGAGGAGTAATTTACATATAGTAAAATTAACCCCTTTTAGTATACAGTTCTATAAATTTTGATTAACGAGTACAATAGTACAACCACCACAACAATTCAGAGAACATTTTCATCACCCTCCAGATGTCTCCCTTCTCCACTGCTCAGTGGCTGCTGATCTGTTTTATGTCCCTATAGTTTTAAATAAACTAGAGTGCTAAATAAATGGAATCACACATTAGATAGCCTCTTGAATCAGTCTTCTTTTGCTTAGCATCAGTCTTTTTTAAAAAATGTTTTTATTGATTTTAGAGAGAGAGGAAGGGCAAAGGATAGATAGAAACATTAATGAGAGAGAAACATCCGCCAGCTGACTCCTGCATGCCCCCTACTGGGGATAGAGCCTGCAACCTGAGCATGTGCCCTGACTAGCAATCAAACCAGTAACCTCTTGGTTCCTGGATCAATGCTCAACAATTGAGCTACACTGGCTGGGCTAGCATCAATCTTTTGAAACTTACTCATGTTGTTGTGTGTTTCAGTAATTTGTTTTGTTGAGAAACCATGAGAACTAATAGAGTTTAGCAGGTTGCTCACCAGGGTAGATCTAGGTTTTTGTGAGGGAAGCTCATACAATTGGGGAGGGCAGAGAGGGAGGCTCTCTTAGGAAAGAATATAAAGTTTTTGATATAAAATTAGGTATGAGAGAAGTTATTTTAAATAAGAAAGCACAACAGTATTACTACAAACACAGGAATTCTGAAAATTTTTATTTTACTCACCTCATCAAAGAAGAAATAATAAAATATGGTTTCTTTAAAACTATGCAAAATGCACCATCTACTATATCCTATTTTGCATAGGTAAAAATGGGAACCTAATTCTCTGTTTAGTTTTACGTTTTTGATGATTGGGAGAATTCTTCCGACTGATTTCTGGCTCCATGCATCCAACCCAAGGATAGTTATAGGGATGGGTGCTACGGGCACATTTGTGTCATGACCTACAACATCCTGCCCCCTCACTTTGTATCCAAGTGTCCAGTTAGCACAGGGTGGTAGGATTATTCCTTGAAGCATTCCTACCCTAGGACAGCTCCAATAAATAATATATATATATATATATATATATATATATATATATATATATATATATATATATAGTTGTGAACCAGGTAATATCCCATTACACTTATACTAAACTAGAGGCCTGGTGCATGGATTCATGCACCAGTGGTGTCCCTTGGCCTGGCCTGCGCCCTCTCACAATCTGGGACCCCTCAGGGGATGTTGGAGGCCCGGTGCATGGATTTGGTCCAATCCCTGCAGACCAGGCCAAAGGACCCCACCAGTGCATGAATCTGTGCACCAGGCCTCTAGTATACATATAAGATATTTAGTTAATCTCTTCACACCCTCCCTCCCCACTTCCCTCTAAGATTCATCAGTTTGTTCCATGTTTCCATGCCTGTGCGTTGAGCGTCTGCCCCCTGGTGGTTAGTGCATGTCATAGCTACAGGTCGAATGGTTGCTTAGGGTGATTATATATATATATATGTGTGTGTGTGTGTGTGTGTGTGTGTGTGTGTGTGTGTGTGTGTGTGTGTATTCAACCAACTTCCTCTAACTGTATTCCCAAAATGCTCACTCCCACTCCAACACCACTCATTAGGGGATGTGTGACACAGGATAATTCTAACTGGAAATAGATAGTAGTCTAACATATTGTGGTTAAAATACCTTTCTTTTGCAGATTTTTAAAGAAAAAAGTGACTCTGCGATTTATTGCCAAGGTCCCTCCCAGAGCCTAGAAAGGGTTGATGCAAGCAAGTGGGAAGCTTAAAGAAATCGATGGGAAATTGGACTTCTGATATTTCTCATATAGAGGACGAAGACAGGGATTGGGGAAAGTTATTTTTCACAAGGCCAGTGTTGCTCAATGGCCGAGCGTCATTGACCCTTGAACTAGGAGGACACAGTTCAATTCCCAGTCAGGGCACATGCCCAAGTTCTGGTTCAATCCCCAGTCAGAGTGTGTACAGAAGGCAATCAATGATTCTCTCTCACATCAATGTTTCTCTCTTCCTCAATTTCTAAAAAGTAATAAAAACATATTTTGTAAAAGAGAAGACCTTTTTCAGCATGCTCTTCTTGCTATATATATATATATATATATATATATATATATATATATCCTATCTAATAAAAGAGAAACATGGTAATTAGCATACGACCGCTACCCTTCCCATTGGCTAATCAGGGCGATATGCAAATTAACTGCCAGCCAAGATGGCGGCCAGCAGCCAGGCAGCTTGAAACTAACATGAGGCTTGCTTGCTTCAGTGATGGAGGAAACCAATGTTCCCCGCCTGCCTTGCCAGCCTCTGAGCCTGCAATTTGAAACATTGTAACAAATATAGAAGCTAAACAAACCCCCAGAAACCTGCTTTCAGTGAGCCTGGATCTCAGAGCTGGAGTTATACATTGTTTCGATTATAGAACCCAAACAAACCAGATACCTGCTTTCAGCAGCAGAGGCCTCAGAGCTGGAGTCAGAGCTAAAGCTGGCCCAGAATAAAAAAAGATAAAAAAGAAAAAATGGAGCAGTTGGGAGCTTCAGCCCTCAGCCCCTCGCCCAGACTGGCCAGGCACCCCAGTGGGAACCCCCACCCTGAAGGGTGTGTGACCAGCTGCAAACAGCCATCATCCCCTCACCCAGGCTGGCGAGGCACCCCAGTGGGGACCCCCACCCTGATCCAGGACACCCTTCAGGGCAAACCAGCCAGCCCCACCCATGCACCAGGCCTCTATCCTACATAGTAAAAGGGTAATATGCCTCCCAGCACCGGGATCAGCGGAGCCACGAGGCCTCCTAGCACCGGGATCAGCGGAGCCGAGAGGCCTCCCGGCACCGGGATCAGTGTGACAGGGGGCAGCTCCCCAACCCTCTGATCGGCCCTGCTCTGTGTGTGACAGGGTGTGGCGCCCCAACCCCCCCCCCCCCACGGGCCCTGCCCTGAGTGTGAGAGTGGCGGTGCCCCAACTCCCCTATTGGCCCTACTCTGTGAGTGACAGGGGGGAGCTCCTCAACCCCCTGATCGGCCCTGCTCTGTGGTTGATAGAGGGCGGCGCCCCAACCCCCTGATCCGCCCTGCTCTGTGTGTGACAGGGGGGAGCTCCCCAACCCCCTGATTGGCCCTGCTCTGTGCATGACAGGGGGGAGCTCCCCAACCCCCTGATCAACCCTGCTCTGTGTGTGACAGGGTAAGGAGCCCCAAACCCCCTGATAGGCCCTGCTCTGTGCGTGACAGGGGGTGGCGCCGCAACCTCCCCATCAACCCTGCCTTGAGTGTGACAGGGGGCAGTGCCCCAACCCCCCAATCGGCCCTACCCTGAGCGTGACTGAGGGTGGCATCGCAACCTCCTGATCCACCCCGCTCTGTGCATGACAGGGGGCGGTGCCCCAACTCCCCATTCGGCCCTGCTCTGAGCCCGACCAGGGGCTACACCTAGGGATTGGGCCTGCCCTCTGCCACCCGGGAGCAGGCCTAAGCCAGCAGAGCGTTATCTCCCGAGGGGTCCCAGACTGCGAGAGGGCACAGGCCAGGCTGAGGGACCCCTCCTTCCCCCCGAGTGCACAAATTTTTGTGCACCGGGCCTCTAGTATATATATATTAAGATATTTTTCTTGATTTCAGAGAGGAAGGAAGAGGGAGAGAGATAGAAACACCAATGATGAGAGAGAATCATCGGTTAGCCGCTTCCTATACGCCCCACAATGGGGATCGAGCCCACAACCCGGCCTGCGCCCTGACCTGGAATCAAACTGTGACCTCCTGGTTCATAGGTCCACACTCAGCCAGTGAACCACACCAGCTGGGCCTTGCTATATATTTTAAAATAACAGTGTACTTGATAAGAATTAAACAAATTCCATCTGGTGATATCTTTTTCTTTATTCTTCTTTTTTCTTTTTTTCTTTTTTAAGTAGACTCAGGGATTTGGGGGTGAGGTGACACGTTCGTGGTGGCTCCAGTTCATGGGCTCAATTAACCACTAGGACTGAGTGGCACAGGTCTGGCGTAACTTCCTCAAATGCCAGCAACTAGAGGAATCCTGGTGCTGGGCCCATGGTTTGCGTCTCCATGCTTTTCTTTCAGTATTCTCTTAATGGAAATCACAGAACTAGCATCCTTATTTCAGAAGAGCACTTTTCTCTTTTGGAACCAAAAAATATTAGGCTAAAGACACTAATATATTCAACCCATAGTGATATGATATGAGGTCATTTTATATATTAAAAGGTTTCAAATGAAATAGTTTTTGTAACAAGAAATAACTCATAGTTAGAGCATTTGATTAACAAAGTATTTTAAATATTTCTCTTGGGGTTTTGTTGTGTAAGAGTCACATCCCTTTTAAAGTATGCTATTTTCAGCTGGATTGCTTTTATACAGATTGTGTACACTTCCATTTTCAGGCTCTGGGCAATGGAGGGATACAGAATTCAGACATTTTTAAAAAATAAAATAGCATAGCTTGATTTTTTAAAATGTATGGTTTTGATCCTCACAGTTATTTATTTGTTTCATCCTTTTTACCTTAAAGTGATCTTAAAGCTAATAAAAGGGTAGAAGATTTAAGGAAGGGGTTTAATGTTTTACACAAAGAATACGTATTCTATAATAGAAATGTAAATAAAGCAATAGAAAGGAGCACTTTTTACTTATAATCAACACTGGGTCAAGTACTTGAGGTACTCATGGGTACCCTCAAACTGTTTACAGTTGAAATGGAGAGAAAGCCTAGCAATTATGCAATATGTGCACACACTGTGAGGAAGATTAAAATTTTTGCTGATTTATAAGGTACAGTAAGTGTACAAGTCCTAGCAAAGGCTTACCTGAAGGATTTCAGATGAAGATGGTTGTAGGGTATTAAAAGAAAGAGGACAGTATGAAAAGAAGCCGGTGTAAGAAATTTCACAGGACTGAAGGTGGCCTTCTCTGGGGAAGGCTATTCTCCAGGTAGGGTTGCCAGATTTAGCAAGTAAAAATACAAAGCACCATGTAAATTTGAATTTTAGATAAACAGTTAATAATTTAGCTATTCCCCATGCAATATTTGGGACTTACCTATACTAAAAAATTATTCAGTGTTTATATGAAGTTCAAATTTAACAGAGCCTCCTGTGTTTTAGTGCACCCTAGCCCTCAGGCCTTTTTTTAACTCCATTGTGGCCTCCCTGGGTTGACCGCCATTCTGAACCCAGGTGCCCTCCAGGCACTGAGTCAGAACTGCAGTGACAGGGATGCCTCCACAGCAGGATGGTGCTCCAGTCTGGTCCACAGCCAGCCACACAGCTTTTCCAGCATAATAATTTTGGGCTTCCTGGAGAATAGAGAATTTCCTTTAAAGACTTCTTTTTTTTTTAAAGTTTTTATTTTGAAATCAGTGTAGAATCATATGCAGCTGTTAAAAACAATACAAAGAGATCAACCGAAGGACTTGTATGCATGCATGTTAGCATAACCAATGGACACAAGACACTGGGGGGGGGGGGCGGCGGCTGAGGGCAAGTGAGGAGGAGGGGGGGCGTGTAGGGAAGGCGGTGGGGGGAGGTCAATGGGGAAAAAAAAGGAGACACATGTACTACTATTTGTAATACCTTAAACAATAAAATAAAAAAAGTTTTAAAAAAAACTTGGGGGGAAAACGACCAAGCATATTTGGAAAAGTACCAAAAATAATTTATAGAAATGGAAAATGTAATTACTAAAATTAAACCTTTAATGAATGGTTAAAAGTCAGATTATATGAAATTGAGTAAATAATTACTGGATGAGATGATAAAACCAAGAACATTACCCAAAATGTGACCCAGTGAGACAAAATAATAAGAAGAAAAATATGAAAAAGAGATTAAAATACATAGAAGGTATATGGAAAGGTCTAACATAGATGATCAGAGTTCCAGAAAGAAACAATAGAAAGAAAAGAAATAATATTCAATTATTTAATGACAGAACATTTTTCAGAACTGTGGAAATATACTTATATAGTATAAGTATAAATTAGGATAGAAGTTGTGATTTTTTGTATACATTTTGCTATAACCTAATAAAGTGAAATGTGATTTTGCCTTACAACTTAAAAAAAAATACAAAGAAATCATATGTCCCCTTTCTTAGATTCCCTCAGTGATAACAAAACTATAGATCAAAATCAAAACAAGGATATTGACATGATACAGAACGTATCAGGTTACAGAACATTTCCATCCCAACAAGAATCCTTGTTGCTCTTTTGTAGCCACACCCACTTCCCTTCCAACCCCATCCTGTCAACGCTTTGTAACCTCTATTCTGTTGTCCATTTCTATAATTTTGTCATTTCAGTAATGTTATATATAAATGAAATCTTACGATATGTAACCTTTTGGGATGGGCTTTTTTTCCTCATCAGAATTCTCTGGAGATTAATTTCTGCACCTATCAATAGTTCATTTCATTTTATTGCTGATTAGTATTCCATAGTATGGATATACCGGTTTGCTTAACCATTCACCCACTGAAGGTCATCTTGGTTATTTCCAATTTGGGGGCTATAAACAAAGCTGCTGTAAACATTATAAATAAAGCTGCTGTAAACATTTATATACAGTTGGTTGTATAAACATGTTTTTTTATTTCTCTGGGATAAATGTCCAGGAGTACAATTGCTGTATTATCTAGTAGTTACAGGTTTAGTTTTTATGAAAAACTGCTAAACTATTTTCCATTTGTGGAATGGAAGTGTCTGTACCATTTTACATTCCCAGTGCAATACATAAGCTATCAGTCTCTCCGCATCCTCACTCACCACCATTTGGTATTGGTGCTATTTTTTAAATGTTAGCTATTATAGGTTTATCGTAGTAATATCTCATAGTTTTAATTTTCATTTCCCTAGTGTTATGATGTGGAACATTTTAATGTACTTATTTGCCATATTGTATTCACTTCAGTGAAATATCTTTTCATGTCTTTTGATATTTCCTAATTTAATTGTCTGGGTTTTTAGTGTTGAATTTTGAGAATTTTTTAATGCTGTCTAGACACTAGTCTGTCCTTTGTTAGATATATGGTTTGTAACTATTTTTCCCACTCTAAATCTTGTTTTTTCAAGGTCCTTGCAAAGCAAAAGTTTTCAGTTTGGATAAAGTCTAACATTAATTATTTATTTTATTGATTGTACTCTTGGTATCAAAATTAAGAACTCTGCCTAATTCAGATTTTTTTCTAAACTATAAAGGTTTTATACATTTTTCCCCATTTGTTGAAAGGACCTTTCCTTCATTAAATTGCTTTTGTACATTTGTCAAAAATCAGTAGGGCATATTTGTATGGGTCTCTTTATGGGTCTGTATTCTATTTCTATAGCTATGTAAGTCTTGAAATTGCGTAAACTAATTTCTCTCACTTGATTATTCTTTTTCAAAATTATTTTCACTATTCTAGTTCCTTTGCCATTCCACATAAATCTGTAATAATAAAAGCATAATATGCTAATTAGACTGGACAGCTGAACGACCTTCCGGACGTCCTTCTAGACAACCTTCCAGACGAAGCCAGGGCTGCAATGGCCAAGGCAAACGGCTGTGAGGGCTGAGCCCCTTGCACGAATTTTGTGCATCAGGCCTCTAGTTTTATAATAATTGTATATATCTAGAGGAAATCTTGCTGGGATTTTATTAGAAATTATATTAAACCTGTATATCATTTTGAGGAGAACTTGTATCTTTACTATGATTCATCGTCCAATTTATGAACACAGTATATCTCTCCATTTATTTAGGTTTTCTTTGGTTAAGTTCATCTGTTTTGTAGTCTTCAGCATGCAAGCAAAAATAGTTACATGTTTTGTTAAATTTACACCTAAGTATTTTGGGAGTTTTTCAGCAATTGTAAATGGCACTGTATTTTTAAAAAATATATCTTTATTGATTTCAGGGAGGAAAAGAGAGGGAGAGAGAGATAGGGACATCAGTGATGAAAGAGAATCATTGATCAGCTGCCTTCTGCACGATTGGGGATTGAGCCTTCAACCTGGGCATATGGTATCCCCTGACTAGGAATCGAACTGTGACCTCCTGGTTCATAGGTTGACGCTCTACTACTGAGCCACCTCAGCCAGGTGGCACTGTATTTTTATTTTTTTGGTTCACATGCTCATTTCTAATATATAGAAATAAAATTGATTTTTGCATGTTTATCTTTTATTCTGCAACTTTGCTAACTCTCTTATTAGTTCTAGCAGGGGATTTTTGTTGTTTTTAAGATTCCTGGAGATTTTCTATGAAAACAGTATGTTATTTGTAAATAGGAATAGCTTGATTTCTTCCTTTCTGATGTTTACATCTTTTATTTCACTTTGTCTTATTGCACTGATTAAAAGTTCCTGCACTGTGTGGAATAATATTGTTCAGAGTAGCTATCTTGTTCCCACACAGGGGAAAGCATTCAGTCTTGCATTATAAAGTATGTTTGTTATAGGGTTTTTTTACATGCTATTTATCAATTTCAATTCTCTTAAGTTTGTTGTTTTATTTCCTACAATATGATCTATATTGGTATATGTTCCATAACTCTTGAAAAGAATATGTATCCTACTCTTGAGTGGAGTGTTATACAAAAATGTTGATCAGATCCTGTTGGTTACTGTTGTCACTCAGTTTTTCTATATATCCTTGCTGATTTTCTGTCTAGTCATTCTCTCAATTTCTGGGAGGACTGTTGAAGTTTGCAACTTAATCATAAGTTTGTTTATTCTTTCATTTCTATAAGTTTTTTGTTTGTTTTTTGCTTCTCATATTTTGTAGCTCTGTTGTTTGGTGCATACGCATTTAAGATTGCTATATCATCTTGGCAAATTCACCCTTTGTCATTATATAATGTCCTCTTTCTCTGGTCATTTTATTTACTTTGAAGTCTACTTTTTTTTTAAGTCTAGTTTACCAAATATTAATATATCTAGTCCTGCTTTCTTTTGATCAATATTTGCATTGTTATATTTTTTTCCTTCATTTTGCTTTCAACTTGTCTATATTGTTATATTTGAGGTAAGTTTCTTGTAATCAGTATATAGTTAGTTCATCTCTTTTAATCCGTTCTGTCAATCTCTGCCTTTAAATTGGTGTGGTTATTAGACCATTTACATCATTATAATTATAGATATGTTGGGGTTTAAATCTACCATATTATTTTATTCATTTTTTTCTGTTTGTTTGCTGTGTTTTGTTTCTCTATTTTCTCTTTCCTAATTTCCTGTGAGTTACTTGAACATATTTACAATTTTATTTTATTTATTCTTTCTGTTTTTGAGTGTATCTTTCTAAAGCTTTTTTAGTGGTTGCTAAAACTATTAGTGTGGATGTTATCTTGTTACCATTGGCCAGTATGAGAAGTCCTGACTTTACTAGGACTCTGATAATATCCTAGTGGGGAGTGAGAGGTGCATTTCATTACTGCCAGGAGGAGGTGGAAGTCCAGGCTCACCATGTGGTCTCCATTAATACTCCAGCAGTGGTGGTGGTAATGAGAGGAGGGAACACGGGTTTGTTACCACTCTTCAGGGATGTAAATCCCTTCGGGGGTCCATTCCCACTTGGTAGGCAGTGGAGGAGGAGTTAGAGAGTCTCATTACAGCCTTGCAAGGGTGAAAACCTAGGCTCCGCACTCAGCCTTCACTGGAGGGGACGAGGCCAGTTTTGTGTGGTGCTGGCTGGAGTCTAAAAGTTTCCAGTCTTACTAGGCTGCCCCTTTTTCTGGTTATTTTGTTGAATAGAGAAGATACTTATTGGGGCCTTTTTCATCTGGTCCTAAACTGGCAATTTCAGGTTGATGCTTCTTAAGATCCAAGTCTGAGATAATGAGGCAAAAAGAAAACCCAAGGAGCTCACCTTTATGTTATTCATTGGGCGCCAGAATCCCTCGCCAGTCTGCCTTCTTCTCTCTACCTTTCAGAGACTTCTTACGTTTGTTTCATATATAAGGCTCTGGATTTTTAGCTGTACTTAGCAGGAGGAATAAGGAAAAATATGATTACTAATACTTTCTCCCCAAAGGGAAAACTTCTATAAATACTTTTAATACCAATTTAATCACTCATTGAAAATTCCCTGTTAATTCACTATCTGCCCACTGCTCACTCACATCCATTTGCAGCTTTTTCACATTGTGGGTCCCTCAAACCTGATTGATTACCATGTGTGAATTTTTTTTTGAAAATTTTATTTTGTTTTTAATTTTTTGGGTAGAATTCTTTTTCATGCTACACAGTTGAAAGTATGTGTATAAATCAGGGTTCTCCAGAAAAAACAGAACCAATACACACACACACACACACACATCCTATCTAATAAAAGAGAAACATGGTAATTGGTGTACGACCGCTACCCTTCCCATTGGCTAATCAGGGCGATATGCAAATTAACTGTCAGCCAAGATGGCGGCCGGCAGCCAGGCAGCTTGAAACTAACATGAGGCTTGCTTGCTTCAGTGACGGAGGACTCCAACGTTCCCCACCTGACTTGCCGGCCTCTCAGCTGCAACTCTAAGCAGCTATGTTGCAAATATAGAAGCTAAACAAAACCCCAGAAACCTGCTTTACTCAGCCAGGCTTCAGCCAGCTGGACTGCAACATTGTATCAAATACAGACGGTAAACAAAGGCCAGAAACCTGTTTTCAGCAGCCGAGGCCTCAGAGCTAAAGCTGGCCCAGAATGAAAAAAAGAAAAAGAAAAAAAGGAGCGGTTGGGAGCTTCAGTCACCCGTCAGCCTGAAAACGGTCCTCAGCCCCTCAGCCAGACTGGCCAGGCACCCCAGTGGGGACTCCCACCCTAAAGGGGGTGTGACCAGCTGCAAACAGCCATCATCCCCTCACCCAGGCTGGCCAGGCACCCTAGCGGGACCCCCACTCTAATCCAGGACACCCTTCAGGGCAAACCAGCCACCTCCCACCCGTGCACCAGGCCTCTATTCTATATAGTAAAAGGGTAATATGCCTCCCGGCACCAGGATCAGTGTGACAGGGGGCAGCGCCCCAACCCCCTGATCTGCCCTGCTCTGTGCGTGACAGGGAGCGGTGCCCCAACTCCCCTATTGGCCCTACTCTGTGCGTGACAGCGGGGAGCTCCTCAACCCCCTGATGGGCCCTGCTCTGTGCGTGACAGGGGGTGGCGCCGCAACTTCCCTATCGACCCTGCCTTGAGTGTGACAGGGGGCGGCGCCCCAACCCCCCAATCGGCCCTGCTCTGAGCCCGACCAGGGGCTGCACCTAGGGATTGGGCCTGCCCTCTGCCACCCGGGAGCAGGCCTAAGCCAGCAGGTCGTTATCTCCCGAGGGGTCCCAGACTGCAAGAGGGCACAGGCCGGGCTGAGGGACCCCCTCTCCCTCCCGAGTGCTCAAATTTTTGTGCACCGGGCCTCTAGTATATCTATATATATAGATAGATATAGATATAAAGTAAGGTTTTGGCTCATGCAATTATGGAGGCTGACAAGTCTCAGTATCTGCAAGATGAACTGGCAAGCTGGAGACCAGGAGAGCCTATGGTTTAGTTCCAGTCTAGGATCTGACATGCTCCAGATGCAGGAAGAGCCCATGTTCTGTTCAAGTCCAAAGGCAGATAATATTCTCTTACTCAGAGATGGGCTAGCCTATTCCAGTCCTTCATCTGGTTGGATATCTGAGACCACCCACATTAGGGAGGGCAATCTGTTTTATTCAGTATACCCAATCAAATATTACTTGATTGAGAAACACCCTCATAGAAATACCCAGAATAATGTTTAACCAAATACGTATTCACATTGTGGCTCAATCAAGTTGACACAAAATTAATCATTATGGTATGCAAACTTTAAATGCTTGTACTACCAGATGGGTTAATTTGGACCTAAATCTGAATTCCGACCAAGGTTTGCTCATAAATTCATATTTTGAGCTGACTGAGATATATAGGGAAACTCAAAGGGAATGAGAAAAACCTTTCAAAGTTTCCAAATGTCTCTATAAAGCAACTGCTATAATCTGGAAGGCTGTATGGCATTAAGGAAGGTAAGAAACTTAGGGTTGCCATGCTTCTTCAAGAGAACTTTATAAACAGGAAAAGCGTTAAAACTTTTATTTTTCCTGATACTTAGAGTAAGAATTTATCTTTTCCATTATTGAAATATTTTAAAAATTCAAAATAAGAATTTCTCATAACCTATAATCTCCTCTAAGTAGCATTAGCTTTTTTAAATCTAAACATGAGGAAAGTAATATCTGTAAAAATCACTCTGAGTGTGTGTTCCATCATTAAACATCCTCTAATGTTAGACATCTGGATAATCTTCAGTGTTGCAGCTTTATAAATAAGACTGCCATCTTGGTGCTGAAATCTCCAGCTTCATTTTGGGTCATTTCCTTAACTGCATCTTCCTAGAGGTGGAATTGCTAAATCAAGGGATAGATCCTTCTAGAAAGGTCATATACCAAGATTGTACTAGCAGTGATAGCAATTGGGGGGAGGGTCTGAGGCTTTTCTGATTTTTAAACTTTATATTTTTCAGAAGCATCAGATGGTGAAGGAGGGGGAGACGTAGAAATGATGCACCAGGAGACAGCTCCAGTTCCTGTCCTGTCGAAGAAAACCAAACAGGTGACAGTCACTATGGGAAAGTCACAGCTGTTGGATTCTGCAGTCATTCTCCTCTACCCTGTACAGTGTTCCCTGTGCCCTAGCAGCAGCTGTTGGCCAGATTTCAGGGAAGCTTTTACCTTCTCTGCTTGGAAAGAGCCATGCTTCATTAATTATCAACAAGCAAGGCCTATTTTTCCCCCTAATATTTTTTTATATATAAATGTATTTTACAATAATGGTAATGTAGATTTCTGTGTTACATTTTCCAGTCTTTTGTTTTAGGTAAATTTCCTAAAAGGAGACAGATTTCATTAAGATATTCAAGCTTACCCCCCACCAACACATGATTGCAGCACCATGCTATGCTGCCAGCAGGCTCCAGGGCCAGATGTTACCCAGCATTATGGTCTGTTGTATGAATTCTTATCACAGTGTTTGCTGCCTTCAGAGTAGACATTTGATAAACTCAGTGGACATTTGATAAACTTTGTTTCCTGGGCCTATGACCTTTTGTTTCTTTTTGTAATCTTCACACTGTCAACTCACATCCATTTGCAGCTTTTTCATATTATGTGTCCCTCAAACCTGATTGATTATCATGTGTGTTGTTGTTTTTTGAAAATTTTATTTTGTTTTTAATTTTTTTAAATTACAGCTGACATATAATATCATATTTGGGGTGTACAGCCCCATTTTAACATTTATATAGCTTATAAAGTGATCACCCCAATAAATCTATTATCCATCTGATATCATATATAGTTATTAGAATATTAATATTTCCTATGCTGTACTTTACATCCCATGACTATTCTGTAACTACCAATTTGTACTACTTTTTTTTTTTAATCCTCATCCAAGGAGCGAGGATGGTTTTCAACTGATTTTTTAGAGCGTGGAAGGGAAGAGAGAGGAGAGAGAAACATCGATATGACAGAGACACTTGGATTGGTTGCCTCCCACACCCACCCCAATCAGGAGTAGGGTTTGAGACCTGCAACTCAGGTATGTGGCCTTCACCGGGAATCAAACCCAAGACTTCCGTGAGAAGTCCAACACTCTAATCACTGAGCAACACCAGCCAGGGCCATACTTCTTAATCCCTTCACCTTTTCCACCCAGTCCCCCAGCATCCTCCTCATCTGGCAACCATAAAATATTTTCTGTATCTATGAGTCTGTTTCTGTTCTGCTTGTTCATTTATTTTGTTTTTCGGATTCTACATGTAAGGGAAGGTCATATGGCATTTGTGTTTCTCTGTCTGACTTAATTTCACTCAGCACAATACGCTCTACCATGCATGTTGTTGCAGATGGCAAAATTTCATTCCACTCTTTTTTTTTTAATCCATTCTTTTTTATGGCTGAATCATTCCATTGTATATATGTACCACTTCTTTTCTTTTAATTGAATTTATTGGGGTGACATTGCTTCACAAAGTCATACAGGTTTCAAGGGTACAACTCAATAAAACATCATCTGCACACTGCATCATGCCCCCTTTGCCCCACAGAAAGCCCCTTTCCATCCCCATTCTTCCCGCTTTGCCCACCTCTTCCTATCCATACTCCCTTTCCCTCTGGTTATCACTACTTTTTGTGTTATATATACATTTGGGGGAGAGGAGGGCTTAATCCCTTCACCTTCTTTCATCCAATACTCTTAACATTCCTCTCCTCTGACAGCTGCTAGTCTGTTCCATGTATCCATGCCTCTGTTTCTATTTTGTCAGTTTAATTATTTTTCATTAGATTCCACTTATAAGTGAGATCATATGGTATTTGTCTTTCTCTGACTGGCTTATTTCACTTAGCATTATAATCTCCAGGTCCATCCATGCTGTCACAAAGGTAACATTTTCTTTTTTCTTTTTTTATGGCCAAGTAGAATTCCATTGTACAAATGCACCACAGCTTTTTTCTCCATTCATCTACTGAGGGGCACTTGGGGTCTTTCCAGATCTTGGCTCTTGTAAACAATGCTGCTGCAAACATAGGGGTGCATATATTCTTTCTGATTGGTATTTTGGGATTAATAGTATATATTCCCAGAAGTGGAATCCCTGGGTCAAAAGGCAGATTCATTTTTAATTTTTTGAGGAAACTCCATACTGTTTTCCAGAATGGCTGCACCAGTCTGCATGCCCAAAAACAGTACATGAGGGTTCTCTTTTCTCCACTTCATTGCCAGCATTTGTTGGTTGATTTATCGATGATAGCCACTTTGACAGGCGTGAGGTGATACCTCAGTGTGTGTGTGTGTGTGTGTTTAATCTTTATTGTGAAAGTATTATACATGTCCCCCCCCCCTCATTGACCCCTTCTAGCCCACCCCACCTCCCTGCCCCAGGCCATTGTATTTATGCACCCCTTCTTTTTTATCCAGTCATCTATTGGTGGACAGTTAGGTTGCTTCCATATCCTGGCTATTGTAAATAATGAATAATGCTGCAATAAATATATGGATGTATATATCTTTTCAATTTAGTATTTTGGGTTTCTTTGGATAACTCTACCTAGAAGTAGAGTTGCTAGGTCCTTATTTGTCTCTTGTTATAACCTTTGGTTTAAAGTCTATTTTGTCTGGTATTAGTATTGCTACCTTAGCTTTGTTTGTTTGTTTCCATTTTCATGAAATATCTTTTTCCTGGTCCGGGGGTTCTGGTGTGGGGCTAGGACCCCTGGCTTCTCTGGGGGACCTCTGCAACTAAAATATTTTTAACCGCCTCACATAGGTGTAGGACCAGCCTGTTGGCATCTCTGCCTCTCCTACCAGTCTCAGTGGCTTCTTCTTTATATCCTTAGTTCCATAGGACTTCCGTTCAGCTAGATTTCAAGGGGTTCTGAATTATGGTTGTTCTGTAGTTTGGTTGCAGTTTTGATGTGGTTGTGGGAGGATTTTAGTACCACATTTACCTATGCCTCCCTTGACTGGAAACTCCCTATGTCTGATTTTTAAAGGACTATCTAGTGTCAGTCCATATTTATCATCAACACTAATAAAAGAGAAAAATGGTAATTGGCGTACGGCGATACCCTTTTCATTGGCTAATCAGGGCTATATGCAAATTAACTGCCAACTAAGATTGGCAGTTAACTGCCAACAAGATGGCGGTTAACTGCCAACAAGATGGCGGTTAATTTGCATATGTAGGCACAATGCAGGGAGGCGAAAGGGAAAGCAGGAAGAAGCCCCCTGCCACTGACAGTGATCAGAAACCCAGGGGGGAGCTAAGAGCTGGGGGGCAGGGCAAAGGCAGCCCTGGGGCCGCCTTTGCCCTGCCCCCCAGCCATGATCGGAGAATCAGGCGCCTTTGCTGCCCTGGCCAGTGATAACAGGAAGTAGGGGTGGAGCCAGCGATGGGAGCTGGGCACGGTCGAAGCTGGCAGTCCCAGGAGCTAGGGGTCCCTTGCCTGGGCCTAAAGCGGAGCCCACAGTCGTGGGGCCGCTGCAGCTGCGGGTCCCCGCTGCCCGGGCCGGATGCCTCAGCCAGAGGCGTCAGGCCTGGGCAAGGGGCCAATCATACGATTGGAGGGTGATGGGGGTCAACGCCTGAGGGTCTCCCAGTATGTGAGAGGGGGCAGGCTGGGCTGAGGGACACTCCCCCACACACACACCCAGTGCACGAATTTCGTGCACCGGGCCCCTAGTCTTTGTAATAATGGGTTGTAGTCTTATTGTAAGTGGCCCTAAAGTCTTTCCAATGGAGGGTCACTCTACCCAAATTTTGTGACCAGTTTGTGGAGCTTATTGGCATAGTGACTACCTATAAACTGCGAGACCTTAAACAAGTTAAACTCTCTGGGCATCTGTCTCCTTATTGGTAAAATGATGATAGTAATTGTGTTTTCCTCAAAAAGTTGCAATGGGTACTAAATGACTAATACTTGTAAAGCACTTTCAATAATGGTTGACAAAAAGAGTAAACACTGAAGTGTTAATTATAGTGAAATACATACTTCAAATCTCTTTTATTTTGTTCATTATTCTTACTCTGTGGAAAGAGGAAGGCAGAAAGATATCTTATATATAGTCATCTTGGTTTTCTCCTCAGCCATTAAATATTTTGCTCAAAGGCCCTATATCAGTTCTAGTTTTAACCATCCTTTCAAAGGCCTATAGGTTAACAGCCTTAGCTTTCAATTTATTTCACCAAGGTGTGGTTTGATTTTACCTTAACTTATTACACTGACCACACCATAGTCATGCCTTCTTTGACCTACCTGCAGAACTCGGTTCTTAATAGCTTCTTCATAGCCAATTGGCTTCCTTTTTCCTTACTTTCTGCCTTGATATTTTTCTTGCTTGCTGCTCATATTTTCTCATCATTGAAAGTAATTTGCATTAATAAACTTGCCCAAGCCTGCATTTTTCCTGTCTTTTCCTTGGTGGGGCCATCTGCATTGCTAAATTTCCTGTTTTTAGTGCCTTGGCTCTTCTTTTCCCACAACCATCATGTTAGAGAAAGGACAGGGAACCATAGGAAGAAGAGGGGGAAATGGGAGAGGAGAAAGTTAAATACATTCTTCATTTCTGTGAGCATTCACCTCTTTCCACGACCCAGGTTTCAACAACAACAAAGGCCTTTTATTGAGCATGTAACACAGGCAGTGCGCAAGGCACTGTGACTCACACAATCCTCACAGCTGCCCTTTGAAATACAAGGTATCCCATTTGACAAATTACCTGAGACTCAGAGAGATGGGTTCTGGGGGTCATGGCCACTTGGGTGGGGTGAGCAGGTGCTGAAGATCTATTTCCACTTCTCTTTTCACCTGTGTTTCCTCTTTCAGCTTGGAAACACTGTATTCACCACGTCTTCATGTGCTTTGTTGATCACATGCCATTGCTGTTTTTTGCTAAGAAAAAAAATTATGATTTTATGGCCCATTTTATCCATCTCCCTCCTACTTTAATTTCTTTTACTATCAAATTGCTTTACAGAATTCAAGTCCTAGGTAGACAAATGCCCTAAGCCCTTCCTCCAAGCCTCTTATTTCCCTGTCCACAGAATTTACACGGGACTCTCCTGGGCCCCACTGCCTTTTGAGTGTTATCCGTCTAGCTCCCTGGTCTCCCCCACCAGGCTGCACACCTGGAGGACAGAGTTTATCTCCACACACCTGGTATAGAATCATGCCCCTAATTGCCACTCATTATTTGTGAAATGAAGGATTGGGTGAATATAGCAGTATTCCAGTTTTTCTTACCACTCTTTCCATCTCAACCCTTTGGGTCCCAGAGTGTAAGTCATCAGCTCCCTGACCCTGCTGCCTGCTGAAGTCTTTTGGACCCTGGATGTCCAGTGTCCCTCCTCTAATCCCCTCCTTGAAGGTTTCCCCATCTGAACAGAGCTGGACTCTCTCTTCCCCCACCCCACCTGACTGCCCTCTGGATCCTCTGTGGGCTCCCTAACCTCTCTCCAGCTGCTCTTCTCCCCCTGACTCATCATCACACCAAGGATGACCTTCTTGTCAGGCAGACTGTCCTTTCTTGAATCTTCCTCTGGTTGTTTATGCACAAAGAGCTTGAGTCTCCAAACTAGTTAATAAGCTCCTTGGGGACCAGGGCTTTTTGTGTTCGCTACAGTACCTAGCACAGTGCTAGGCAATTGACTCATTTGGTAGATATGACTGGATATTTATCCTCTAATAGTAATTATATTTTTTCCTGAATAAAAAAAGAAATTATTTTTATGCTTTATATAAATTTTTAATTTTTTTTTAATATATTTTTATTGATTTTTTACAGAGAGGAAGGGAGAGAGATAGAGAGTTAGAAACATCGATGAGAGAGAAACATCGATCAGCTGCCTCCTGCACACCCCCTACTGGGGATGTGCCCGCAACCCAGGTACATGCCCTTGACCGGAATTGAACCTGGGACCCTTCAGTCCGCAGGCCGACGCTCTATCCACTGAGCCAAACCGGTTTCGGCAAATTTTTAATTTTTAAAATTAGCTTAGTCACTTCGCTGTTCTTTATGGTTTTTGTTTTGTTTTGTTTTTAAATATATTTTTTATTTATTTCAGAGAGGGAGAGAGAGATAGAAACATTAATGATGAGAGAGAATCATTGATCATTGATCAACTGCCTCCTGCACTCCCCCTACTGGGGATTGAGCCTGTAACCCAGTCATATGCCCTGACCAGGAATCAAAGGTCAATAGCTGGTTAATAGGTCGACAGCTCAACCACTTTGGTTCATAGGTCGATAGCTCAACCACTGAGCTACACCTGGCCAGGCTGTTCTTTATGTTTTTAGGATTTTTTATGCTTGCATAAGGAACTGCCTGGCATTATGCTGTCAGCTATAATGTATACTTAGGCTTTCGTTTCACCAGGTGAGAGTGTCTGTCAAGTTAGGTAGTGTTCCCTGCTGCGCCACAGCTAGCCTCACTTCTATTACTGAGTCCAAGCCTCTCGTCTGTACAGTATTTCAAGCCCCAGATTTATAACTTTGTAAAACTTTTTTACCCATGCAACTACATCATCTCTAGAAACCATTTCACATCTAATCATCCTTGGCCTCCTTAATAATGTAAGTATAAAGATTTGCCAACAGTTCTTTTTTCCCCCAGATATTGCTTCCAAAGTAAATGATGAATTCCCCTACTCCTAGAGATTGCATCACCCTCTTCCCTCCTCAACCTCAGTGATTTCAGAGCCAGCCCTGGTGACTTTGTAATTATGGTTCCCTTAAGGAATATAATCTCTTCGGAGGGATTTCGTGACTTTTCATTGATGCCTCCATGATGTCAGTAGGCTTTCAGTGGTTCCATGATCCATCCTCTCCCCATCAGAGGCCACACCGGAGTTCTTTTTCTTAAGCCAGCTTTTGCTTACCTCCTTGGTTCATAAAGGAATCTTCAGCAAGAGTACTTATCCCTTTCCCTCCTTACTCACCTTTCTCTACTATTGTATTTTCTTACTCTTTTCTTATTTCAGCATTGATCATTTCCTATCTCTCCCACTCTTTATCTTTAAGATTACTCTTGATGATTTTAAGTGAAAAGACTATGTCCTCTTCACTCTCCTATTTACCTTCTACCTTGCCATGATAGTGTCTCAATTCTCTTTATATTCATCTAGTGTGGTATAACAAATTGACCCAAAAGTTAGTAGCTTAAAACATAAAAATTCTTTTTTTTCTTTATTTATTAAGGTATTACATATGTGTCCTTTCCCCCCCCCCATTACCCCACACACACACCCTCGCTCGTGCCCTCACTCCCCTAGTGTCTGTGTCCATTGATTATGCTTACTTGCATGCATACAAGTCCTTTGATTGATCTCTCCCCCTTTCCCTACCCTCCCCAGCCCTCCCTCTGAGGTTTGATGGTCTGATCGATGCTTCTCTGTCTCTGGATCCATAAAAATTCTTTACCTCATAGTTCCTGTTCTCTCACAGGCATGACTTAGTTCGGTCCCTCTGGCTCTACACATCTCACCAAATGCAGTCAAGTTGTGGGCAGGGGTTTGGGGGCTCAACCCCCTTGTTGGCAGGCCTCGATCCCTCACTGTGTGAGCCTCCCACTGGGTTGCCTCACAACATTGTCACTGGCACAACCACAGATCATTTCCAGATAAACTCTTTCCTGCCTTGGCTCCCTGCCAAGGCAATTGAGGAGCAATACCCCTTAAGCTTCCTCAAACAGGTTTGAGAAAATCTGTGAGGCAAATCTTTCAATTCTTTATAGAGCTCTTATGTGACTAAATGGTACTCTGGGGTCTGAGGTCTTAACAAATGGATTTGCAGCCATACCCTGGACTTCTTTCATAGTCCCTCTTTCCACCACACTCCCTCCTTTTCATTTTACTCTAAGTCACAAGAAATCAGGTGACACCTTCAACAATATATGGATCTTCTTTACTATTTAACCCATGGCATTTGATACATGTTCTACTTTTCATGCAACTGAAGATAACAGTATTGCTAAACTTACTATCACTACATAACAAAGATTCTTTCTCCTTCAGTATTCAGTGAGACTTTCCTCACTTTCTACAAATCCTTACCCTCAGTGTCCTCAGAGTTCAAAATTTTATGAATAATGTGTTGGGACACACTGTCTGTCCATCAATCATCTTATTTTTGTCACATTTCAAAGTAATTTGAAAAGTCGGTACACTCCCCCAGACACTTCATCATGCATATCATTAACAAAAGTCCAACATTTAAAGATTCTTTCTGTCTTTTCAAGATAAAGTTAGCACACAATAAAATGCACAAATGTCAAATTTACCATTCAATAACTAGTAAAATAGTCAAATTCATGTAATACCTTTACACAGACCCCTACAGGATAAAGAACGTTACCATCACTCTATTCCCTTTCATGCCACCTCCCAGTCGATCACCGTTCCACACTCTGTGACCCAGAGGCTGTTCTGACGTTCTCCCCCTCAATTAGTTTTGCCTATTCTAGAATTTTCTGAACATGAACATACAGTGTATGTTCTTTGTTCAAGGCCTCTTTTATTCAGCACAGTGTTATTTAGATTCATCATGTTGATGTGTAGTGGCTCTCTTTTTTTGTATTGCTGAGTACATTATTCTGCCAGGGCTGCCATAACAAAATAACAATCTGGGTGGCTTTTTTTTAATTGAACTTATTGGGTGACATTGATTAATAAAATAATATAGGTTCAGAATTATGGAAAACTATGGATTTTCCTCAAAAAAATAAATATGGATCTGCCATTTGACCCAGTGATCCCACTTCTAGGGATAGATCCTAAGAAACCCAAAGCACCAATCAGAAAAATGTATACACCCCTATGTTTATAGCAGCACAATTTGCAGTAGCTAAGATCTGGAAACAGCCCAAGTGTCCATCAGTAGATGAGTAGATATAAAAGCTGTGGTACATTTATATCATGGAATACTGTGCAGCAGTAAAAAAGAAGACTCTCTTACCCTTTGAGACAGCATGGAGGGACCTAGAGAATATCATGCTAAATGAAATAAGTCAATCAGAGAAAGACAAGTATCACATGATTGCACTCATATGTGAAATCTAAGTAACAAAATAAACTAATGAAAAGAGTGGATCCAGAGACTCAAAGCAGGGAACAGAGTGCAAAATATCAGAGGGAAGGCAGGGGAGGGTGGGAGGTAATCAACCAAAGACCTTGTATGCATATGTGCATAACACATGGACACAGACAATGGGGTGCTGAAGACCTGGGCTAGGGGTTGGGGGACAGGGGCAGGCTGGAAGGAGTCAATTGGGTGAAAGGGGGACATAAGTAATACTTTTAACAATAAAGAATATTTTTTTTAAAAGAAAACAAAAATAGATAAATAAAGTTAACCCCCCCAAAAAAATTATATAGATTCAGATATACAATTCTATAATACATCATCTGTATTTTGTACTGTGTTCACCACTCCACATCAAGTCTCCTTCCATCACCATTATCCTCCCTTTTCCTCTTCTACCTCACCCTCACCCCACTTTCTCTCTTGCTACCACCATACTGTTATCTGTTTCTATGAGGTATTTTTTGTTGTTGCTGCTTAATCCCTTTACCTTTTCACCCAGTCCCTCAACCCCTCTTCCCTCTGACAGCTGTCAGTCTGTTCTCTGTATCTATGAGACTGTTTCTGTTTAATGGTTAGTTAATTTTGTTCATTAGACTTCACATATAAGTAAAATCTTATGGTATTTGTCTTTCTCCCACTGGCTTATTTCACTTAGCACAATATTCTCCAGGTCCATCCATGATGTCGCAAAAGGTAAAATTTTCTTCCTTTTTACTACTGAGTAGTATAAATTCCATTGTATAAATTTACAATAGCTGTTTTATCCACTCACCTGATGGGCACTTGGGCTGTTTCCAAATCTTGGCTATTGTAAACAACACTACAATGAACATATTGGGGTGTATATATTCTTTCAAATTGGTGTTTTGGGTTTCTTCTGATACATTCCCAGAAGTGGAATCACTATGTCATAATGCAGTTCCATTTTTAATTTTTAAGGAAACCCCATAGTGTTTTCCACAGTGGCTGTACCAGTCTGCATTCCCACCAACAGGGCACAGGGGTTCCCTTTCCTCCACATCCTTGCCAGCACTTGTTGTTTGTTGATTTATTGATGATAGCCATTCTGAAGGTGAGAGGTGACACATCATTATGGTTTTAATTTGCATTTCTCTGATGATTAGTGATGTTGAGCATCTTTTCATATGTCTATTGGCCATTTGTATGTCCTCTTTGGATAAGTCAGACTGGGTGGCTTAAACAACAGAAATTTTATTTCTCATAGTTATGGAGGCTAGAGGTCCAAGATCAAGGTGTTGGCAGGTTTGGTTTCTCCTAAGGTGTCTCTCCTTGCCTTGCTGTGTCATTACATGGTCTTGCTTCTTGCTGTGTTCTCACATGGTCTTTCCTCTGTGAGCACATCCCTGGTTTCTCTTCCTCCTCATACAAAGACACAGTTTTATTGGATTAGGACCTCATGCTTATGACCTCATTTAATTACCTCTTTAAAGGCTATCTACAAATACAGTCATATAGGGATGTTAGGACTTTAACATGAATTGGGAGTGGGGCACAATTCAGTCTGCCTCACAAATTTTCTGACTAATATTCAATTATATGAATACTAGAAGCTCAGTGCACAAAATTCCTGCACAGGTAGGGTCCCTAGCAGCTGCCGGCTACCAGTCGGGACCTCCCTTCCCCCGGCTGCTGGCCAGGGCTTCCCTTCACACCCACCTTGGCCTGGCGCTGCCCACTCACCTGCTCCACCATTCCACTGTGGTCCCGCTCTTGTCAGGGCCCATCAGGGCCAGCAGCGCCTCCACTGCCACCACTGCCAGTGCCATGTTGCTGCCACCCACCATGTTCCATGGACCACCCCTTGGCGGTCCGTGCACGTCTACCTCCTGCCCATAGGGACAATTTGCATATTAGCCTTTTATTATATAGGATACCATAGTTTGTTTATCCATTCCTCTCTGATGGATACTTGGGGCTATTTTTTATTTGGGGCTATTATGAATAAATCTGTCATGAACATTCATATACAAGTCTTTTTGTGAACATGTATTTTTATTTCTCTTGAGTAAATACCAGGAATGGAATTGCTGAGTTATGTTTAGGTTTATAAAAACTGCTTTTCCCCAAAATGATTGTAACATATTTGCATTCCCACCATCCCATATATGAGACTTTTAGTTGCTTTATATCAGCATTTGGGTTTATTAATCTTTTAATTTTTAATATATTTTAATGGTGTGTATTGAATAACTTCTGACTAAACCCAAAAGAAACTAAAAGCCACTTCTAAATTGTTTTTCTTTTTATAATGAACATTCTCATTTTTGTTATAAAATGGCAATTAAAATTTTTTTAACAAAGTACAGTGAGTCCTTGACTTACGAGTTTAATTTGTTCCGTGATGGAGCTCGTAACTCAAATTACTCGTATGTCAAATCAAAAAGTGAACTAGTGAGACACGTGATGCTGGGCTGATGTGTGGCGTTCACTGTGACGTTCGTTGCGCCAACTAGCGGTGGGGTATCTGAAGCTGGCTCGTAACCCGAATTTTAGCTTGCAACTCAAAGCAAAAAATCGGCCGAGAGACGGCTCGTATCTCAAAAAACTCATTAGTCAGGACACTCGTAAGTCAAGGCCCCACTGTAATATTCAAACGCTATTAAAATTTTGAATGAAAAAACAGCAATCCCTTTTCCTACTATTACCCTAACTTTTCCTCAGAAGCAGTCATCCTCAACTTTTAGTTGTTTTTCTTATTTGCTACCTTACAGTTTTTACTGCTGTTTCTTGATTTATCCATTTCTGACATGATATGTTAACTTCTCAAGGTAGCATATGAGAACATAACTCTCCCTTTTCTCCTCTAATCCACCTCCAATTGCCACATCCCCTGCCAACACAATATCATATTGTGGATAAAATGGGTGTCATTCTTTCATTATTATGACCATGGAAATACTGTTCAATCCTGAGAAAAAGAGAAGCTGTAATCATTCCTCCTTTCTTATACAAGTCTTTATTTTCATGACATCAATAAAATTACTGCACATCTCCCTTTGTCTAGCTTGCTGTGTTCGTATTTTTATTTATTTTATTTTATTTTTTTTATTAAATCTTTATTGTTCAGATTATTACATTTGTTCCTCTTTTTTCCCCCCATAACTCCCCTCCACCCAGTTCCCACCCCACCCTCCGCCCTCACTCCCCACCCACTGTCCTCATCCATAGGTGCATGATTTTTGTCCAGTCTCTCCCCGCATCCCCCTCACCCCTTTCCCCCCCAAGAATAGCCAGTCCACTCCCTTTCTATGCCCCTGATTCTGTTATATTCACCAGTTCATTCTGTTCATCAGATTATTTATTTACTGGATTTTCAAATTCACTTGTTGATAGATGTGTATTTGTTGTTCATAATTTGTATCTTTACCTTTTTTTTCTTCTTCCTCTTCTTAAAGGATACCTTTCAGCATTTCATATAATACTTGTTTGGTGGTGATGAACTCCTTTAGCTTTTTCTTATCTGTGAAGCTCTTCATCTGACCTTCAGTTCTGAATGATAGCTTTGCTGGATAAAGTCATCTTGGTTGTAGGTTCTTGGCATTCATCACTTTGAATAGTTCTTGCCACTCCCTTCTGGCCTGCATAGTTTCTGTTGAGAAATCAGCTGACAGTCGTATGGGTACTCCCTTGTAGGTAACTGAGTTTCTTTCTCTTGCTGCTTTTAAGATTCTCTCTTTGTCTTTTGCTCTCAGCATTTTAATTATGATGTGTCTTGGTGTAGTCCTCTTTGGATTCCTTTTGTTTGGGGTTCTCTGCGCTTCCTGGACCTGTAAGTCTATTTCTTTCACCAGGTAGGGGAAGTTTTCTGTCATTATTTCTTCAAATAGGTTTTCAATATCTTGCTTTCTCTCTTCTTCTGGCACCCCTATAATTCGGATGTTGATACGCTTGAGGCCGTCCCAGAGGCTCCTTACACTATCTTCGTATTTTTGGATTTTTTTTTTTTCATTTTGCTTTTCTGCTTGGGTGTTTTTTGCTTCTTCGTATTTCAAATTGTTTACTTGATTCTTGCAATCCTCTAGTCTGCTATTGGGAGTCTGTATAATATTCTTTATTTCAGTCAGTGTATGCTTAATTTCTAGTTGGTCCTTTATCACAACCTTGAGGGTCTTATTAGATTTCGTGTAGATCTCAATAAGTTTATCGGCAGTTTCTAGAAAATTCTTGAAAAACCTAAAAAGTGTGGTTTTGAACTCTATATCCAGTAGATTGCTTTCCTCCATTTCTGTCATTTGTGACCTGTTTCTTTGTCTCCGCATTTTTTATGCTTCCCTGTGTTGATAAAGTGGTTTTCTGTGCTGAGTGTCCTCTAGGGCCCATTGGTTCAGCCTCCCCAATTACCTGAGGAGGACATGCTTGGTGCACCCCCTTGTGGGCTTTGTGCACAGTCTTGTTGTAGTTAAGCCTTGATTGTTGTAGGTATCACTGGGAGGAATTGGCCTCCAGGCCAATTGGCTGTGAGAATCAGCTGTGTCTGCAGTGGGAGAACTTCTGTGCTGGAGACACACCTCTGGGGCAAGACTTGCTTCAATGGGGCTTTGGTGCTCACTGAGTCTGCCCCCTGAGTGTGTCCTTTATGGTTCATGGAGCTGCAAACTGGATGGTCCTACTGTGACCTCTGGGTTTCCTGGCTCCTGGATCTCTACGGAGGTGCTAATCTAGCCTTTGCCTGAGGCTATCCAGCAAAAGCCTCCCTGCAGGGCTTGGGCGGGGCAGGTCCCTTGGGATCAACAGGGCGGGGCTAGCAGTTATGGCTGCTCTCAGTCCTACCCTCAGAGGCTCTGCTTCTCAATGTCCCAGTAATCGCTGCAAGCCCCTCGGAGAGAAAGCTGCCCTCGAGTTCCGACCGATGCCAGACAGTCCCGCTTCTCCCATATGAGTCTGGGTCCCTAGAGACTCACCCGGAACTGGAGCTCAGAGCCTGAGACTCCCTCCCGATTGAAAACGACAACCGTGCCCTCAGCCAGCCCTCTCCGCATGCACCTCCGCACCTTAGTATTTTACTTCCGCACTGCACCTCCTCTGAGTCTCGGTATGCATTTCTCTTTCCTTCTAGTTGTAGGATTTCCCCTCAGCCAGCCTTCCTGTGGTTCTGCATGATGTCCGTTCTGTCTTTTAGTTGTATTTTTGAAGTGGTTGTTCGAGGCAGCAAACTCCGGTGTTTACCTATGCCGCCATCTTGGTTTCTCTGTGTTCGTATTTTTAATTATTTTTATACATTCCAACATCTTTTCCACATGCTCATGAATAATATTTTTCATATGTTCAAACAGATCAGTTATTGTTCTTTTCTGCAGACCTCCATGCTCCTATTCCACTCTGAATTGGCTATTCCCTAGGCCTGTTGAACAATTGAGACTTTTCTTTACTGCCCCTTCAACACTTTTCTGGATTATTCTCCCTCTTTGCTGAATTCCATATCTTCCTTGGTCGTGGTTTATTAAACCTTTATTTTCCTGGGGTACACCTTCAATATCTGTAGGTAGAAAGTAAATTTATTAAGACCTAAATTTACTCTTTATTGATAGTTTGGATGGGTATAAAAATCTAGTTTTTAAATATGTTTTCCTCATAATTTTGAAGGCACTGTTCCAATGAGTTCTAGCATCCAGTAATGCTATTCAAGATTTGAAGCCATTCTTTTTTCTGGCCCTTTATTTTGAATGTTATTGTTTTTCACTTTGAAATTTTTTAGAATCTTTTTGTTGTCCATAATTTTCTCCAATTTCACAGTGATGCTATATGGGGTGACTATTTTCCTTATTTGTTGTACTCTGTACCTAATGGGATTTCAATGTTGAGTTTCATGTCCTAGAAAGTTTCCTTCAGTTCTGGGCAGTTTTTCATCACTCCATCTTCATATTTTATATGACCCCTTTTTCTGCAATTCCTTTTACTGGAATGTTGAATCTCTTGACCTGATTCTCTAATTTTCTTACCACTTTTAAATTCTTTCTGGGAGATTTATCTTTAAGCCTTTCTCCTTCATTCTTATTTCAACTCTTTAATTTGTTTTAATGTTCAAATGTT
The DNA here is from genome assembly GCF_963259705.1 of Myotis daubentonii. Taxonomy (NCBI): domain Eukaryota; kingdom Metazoa; phylum Chordata; class Mammalia; order Chiroptera; family Vespertilionidae; genus Myotis; species Myotis daubentonii. Next base: position 80,670,218 of record NC_081842.1, read on the forward strand.
TTCTGATTATATTTTTATGGCATCTTTTTTTTATTAATTGTAATTATTTTCAAGAAATATACCTCTTTCCTCAGGATCCTCTTTTTGTCGTTATTTGCTCTTATGTTGGAGACGGTACTTAGTTGTCTGATGAACTTTAGCTGTCTATTCATAGTAAAGAGAGATACATTAAACAGTTGCTAGGAAATTTTTCTACATAGTAAGGCTTGTTGATTAGTGGACTTCATGGTAGGGGTAGGATGACAAACTAGATTTTTAATATGGTACCCCCAAATGTCACTTTTTGTGGCATTTCTCTTAGGCCATTTCATTTTTCCAGAGAAGAATTTAGTGGTTTCCTGCTGGTAATATATAAGCCTGGCTTGAAACATCCTGAAAGAGGGACAGGAAAAGGAAATGAGCCTCCACCTCTGTCCTGTCTCCCCTGTGTCAGACTTCTTGGTCCTCTGGTCCTCTCCAGATAATAAACCTCCAGTCTGTTGCCAGGGAAAGCAGATGAGAGGAGGCAGTAATAAGAGGGTTGCTTGCCTGCCTGGGCAGGAGATACAGCTCAATGGAGGGTGTGAGGGAGGCTAATCTTTCTAAACATAAACTTTCAAACAATCTCTTTCTTTTAAACCCTTCATTCTCTATAGTACCTTCTACCTCCACCTACTAAACCTTTTCAGAGGCCAACAGGTCCAACAGACTCACTTGTTATTAGCTTCCACCTCTCCAGAAACCCAGGTGCTAGCTTTCTTTCTCTGCTAAATCACTTCCATGCAGTTTTAATCACTTTCTATTTTACAAAAAGTTGTTGAAATCTCTCCACTACTGTTAACCTCTCTCATTGGTTCTTATAGGTTTGTACCTTTTCACTTTTCTTTATTTTCAGTATATTGGCATTTTGCCATTGTTTTGCTATGTTTAACCAGAAGAATTATTATTAAAGAATGTAAGTTTTGCACTTTAAAGAATTGATTATACGCACCCAATTACTTCACTTAAAAGCTTTAACTCTTTCATATATTTTTGGGAAGTGTGATTCTTCTAAATACATATTTATACTACATCTTTTGCTACATATTTAAAATCATTATATTTCTTATAAAGTCATATAATGGTGTTACTTATCAACTATCAAAGACATATATACTGTTCGAATTGGTTTCCAGAAGTGGTTAGTTTAGCCTGGCCTAAGTCTTCCACATCTTCTTACCTAGTCTGAGGGTAAGCGTCAGCATTCATAAGACAGCTAAGTTTAGGAATTTTCAATACTAGGGATTCGTATTTCCTCATAAAGCCATCTCACCACTCTGGAAATTGACCCAATAAACTTGGCTTCTTTGTTTGTACCCTACCTGAACCAGCTAAGGTGACTGCTCCCAGAAAACAAATATACTGCATCTTCTTTAGAATGATCTAAGAATTTGAACCTAACATGTAAAACTGATTCTGTATCTTGACTAAAGCAATTCATAAAACATGTTTCTTTTTTCCAATGCATGATTCAGACTTACATTTTTTTTCCAGAGTCTATATGCTTATAACTGAGCTCATTTCCAGATTTGTGTCATGTTGAGCTGATTGGCTTTGTAAACCTAGCATAAAAATACAACCCAGCACATTGAATGTATTCTTAAAGAGCACCCTCATTTGCTAAATAAGAAAATGGAACAGGTTTCTACATCTGCTTCCCCAAAACCTTGATACTGGTGACAAGATACTGCAGAATGCCTTAAGGGATCTGCTAATCATATCTGGGCCTTTGCCTTAGGAGCTTGAGCTGAATCTTGGCCTGGTGTGTAATTGGACTCTTATGACCATCTGGCAGCTTCTGTGACACATTAGTGGCCTTGGCCCAGTTTCTAATTGGCATGTATCTGCATCCACAAAACAGCTTAACTTTCTAAATAAGAGAGGTCATAATATCTTTTTTATTCTTTAGCTATGATGCAATTGTTCTTCGTAGGTTTTTTGTTTTAACTGAGAAGAAGCTAAAATTTCAAGATTCCATGTTACTTTAATCTTGAGCCCTTCGTATCTACTTCTCTACTAACTGAAACAGTGTCTAGAAACTGCTGGTCCTGGCTCCGTGTCTTGAAGAAATTATGTAGCATTATATCTTTCTCTCTCTCTCTCTCTGGCTTCAGGCCATAGGCATTCTTAATCTGCAGACTGTCTGTAAACTGTAATAGAAAGCTTCATCTGTAATCATTTTAAACAGAGCCAGTGGAGACAAGATTGCTTTAGTTAGTAGCTTACTAGTTTAAATTGAGTACGCTCTAGTTGGAATGGAAACTTAATCAAGGAAAAACTCCGAGTAAGTTTTCACTTACATTTTATATCTTACTTGGTAACTTTTTTGAAAATGTTGCATAAAAGACCCAGCACAGGAAACATTTTATATTTGTGCTTATGATTAATAAATATGGAATCTGAGGCATTCTATTTTATAAATCAAAGACATAGTCCAAATTTCCTGTTTTTCTACATTTAAAAAAAAAGGCAGGGTAAAAATAGCACTAAACTCTATAGGGTATTCAGGGGTCAAGGCAACAGGCAAAATCAGTTACTCAAGATGCCTGATGCCAAGACTTCTCAGTCCATCAACAGAAACATTCATTTAGTAGTCACTATAGATAGGTGAGATGTTTGTTCCAGGTTTTATAAAAATATAAGTAAATATATCCTATTTCAGAATTTCTACGCCTATTGAGAAAAGGAGGGTGTAACAAAATAGTAAAGTAATTAACTAGTGACTTGGAAACACAGGTTCACCCATTGCTAGTTCATGGAAAACACAAGTCTCACCCGTCAGACATTCTTATTACATCTAAATTTTCATCACATCTATTTCTGCCTGTATTTTACAAACCTGGCTACTGTCTTTAATCTTTAAGATCCTGCACCACCTCCCCAAGCACACATGTGCACTCACATATTCTGACCTTTGCTCAAAGATTTTCCAGTCTGCCTAATAGCCTACAGTGGGTATTCCTGCATCTGTCTATTAGTGGAATATTACCAAGATGCTCTGAAGAATATATTTATGGCTGTAGGTTCTTTGGGATTGGTACCATTAGTTGATGCTTCATCATGCTAAGAGGAAAGTTTTCTCATTTGTATTTCTTATAGCCTACGGAATGTTTCTTGGTACAACCAAAGGAAACAAAGGAAGATGCCACCAAGACCAGGAAGAGGAGAAAGGTAATATTAATTCCTTACAATGGTGTGGCCCTACATGGGTTACATCACCTTTTTGTATAGTGTGCTTTGATGAGGCAATTATTATCATCACATCTTTAGAGATGCAGAAATTGTAAGATTCAGTGGGGTTTGGTGACTTCCTTAGGTCACTTGTAATAAGTGTTTCTGTTGGAGCTAAAAATAAATCCTCCTGATTCCTATTTCAGTTTTGTGAAACACTAAACATCTTTCTTACCCACCCTGTGTTTTCACTGTGGTTAGAAGTCAGACATGGGTTTCTAATTCTAGAAGGGGCCCAGAGCTCTCCTGCCCTATGGCCCCTCCAGCTCTGTTCAATGAAAGAAGTTTACCAATCTTTTTTTCTTACCCATCTCAATTTTTAAAACCTTTTATCGTAGAGAATTAATGAAAAGAAAATAAACAGATGAAGGTAGCAGTATAGGGCATTTCTACCTCTCATTTGGAGCCATAATTTAAAGCAAAAGGCACCCCTTCCATTTTAATACTTGCCTTGTGAGCATATGGAAGACTCTTGCTCCTATACAAACTTTCTTATGGCTCAGACTTGGAGAAAGTGTGGTCAGCTTTGACCTTCCACCACAGTTGTGAAAACAGGAGTGTAATTCTCTCCCTGCCAAGAAGGGTCTTGCTGAAGTCAACAGAGGAAATATGATTGGGATTAGAGGAGAGAAGATGGACTCAAACCAATTACTTAACAGCAAGCTTTTAGAAAACTGTAGTGTGTGTGTGCATATGTTTTCTTTGCTTGCAAATGGCCAAATAGGAAGACAGGAGATGCCAAATTGGCTGAGGTCTGGCAAGTCCTTAAAGAAGTAACGTTAACTTCTCTTTGATAGTTTGTGTACTAATGGCCTTCAGAAGTGTTAAGTTCTTGGGGGCTCAAGGTCAGAACTCTGGCTAGGTAGTTTAGCCTTGGCTGAGGTCATGCTAAAATGTGCCCACCGATGACATATTTTTAAAGTTAATTCACTTGACAGAACTTTGACCATTCTCAGCAGTGGTATAGAAATGAGGACATTGTGGAAGGAGGGGAAAAACCTGGGGGCTGGGAGGTTGTGAGGAACAGCTCTTTCTAGATCTTTGGTGAAACATTAGAAGGAAATGAGAAGGGAAGTTTATGATGAAAATTAAAGGAACAATTGTGTGTTCCTAGTACATTGCAGGCATTCGGTAAATGCTACACAAATAGGTCCAAATCAAAATAGGTGTTGTACAGTATTTCCTGTTCGGCTTTCCATAGGACCACTTCAAGACTGCATCTCTCAGGACTTGAGAATTGAGGGTCTAAAAGTCCCCCTTTGCAGTGAGTCCTATGCTCACATTACTCCTGTAGCTTTTACTTAATCCCCAAAATCCAAACTGAGAGTCAGTGCCTGAAAAACCAGGTTAGGCAAGAAATTATCAAAATTCTGTCCTCCCAAGTTTAAGGAGAGCTTCCACAGAAACAAGATTTCTTGACTCTTAACAGAAAATTATATCCCCTTATAGAGACTGCTGTAAAAATGTCACTTCTCCTAGATGTCTTTGTAACTAGGAGTTACAAGGAATCTTTTATCCGTGGTTCTGAACTTTTTGGCCCTTTAAATACAGTTCCACATGTTGTGACCCAACCATAAAATTATTTTCGTTGCTACTTCATAACTGTAATGTTGCTACTGTTATGAATCGTAATGTAAATATCTGATATGCAGGATGGTCTTAGGCGACCCCTGTGAAAGGGTTGTTCGACCACCAAAGGGGTCGTGACCCACAGGTTGAGAACCGCTGTTTTAGATCCTCCATTCATTTTTCAAAGCAGCAGTGCCCAAGAAATTCTATTATGTTTTCTCAAGTATGTTTATTAGTACTCACATTCATACTTGGCTATCATCAAAGCCTATGTGCAGTTTAAATGCCAGAGGAATCAACCCATCATAAGCCAAATGCCATTCTAAAGTCTTTCCTCCTTTTTTTATTTTTCTTTCTTCTCGTCTTAGAAGAAAATTACTGACATTCTTGCAAAATCAGAGCCAAAACCTGGGACACCTGAAGACCTGCAGAAACTGATGAAGGACTATTACAGCAGCAGTCGCTCAGTGATTGAATTAGAAGAACTGAAGCTACCAGGTACAGCCAGGCTTCTTTGGTTTTTTTCCTTTTTTTTTTTTACATTTCTTACTATTCTGAGGTTAGTCATTCAGAAGGATCCATTGTTAATTGCTAGCAATTTTCCTGATGAGGAGGAGCAAAACGCATTCATCTTTATATTATGGCAAGGTGTCTCAGCCAGACATTAATATATTTTCCTCACACTAATGCTCCTTTCCTCAACCTCGTAATTTTAATTTGTGGATGATTTCTTTATTAAGATGCTACATGGTATTCTAATAGTAAGATTTTAATTGTATTTTTTTTTCAAAAGGCTAGTTGTTGAGTATGCTTTTTAAAAAAATTTTTTTATTGATTTCAGAGAGGAAAGGAAAGGGAGAGAGAGAGATAAAAACATAAATGAGAGACAATCATTGAATGACTGCCTCCTGCATGCCCCCTACTGGCTATTGAGCCCACAACCTTGGCATGTGCCCTGACTGGGAATCAAACCGTGACCTCCTGTTCATAGGTCTATGGCTCAAGCACTGAGCCACACCAGCTGGGTGCTTTTCTTTTTATTTTTTTCTGACCAGATTCTTCAAAGAGTAACAATCCCTAAGGAAGATAGAAGTTAAATAAAGAGAAACCACACAATTAAAAGTATAGACATGAAACACTAATTTATTCATCCTTTATAGACAAGAATGTTAGCTTTAATAAGCAGCTTAGTTTTATTGTTGCTCTTATCATGGATTTCTAATTATGGTTTTGTTTTTAGGATAGTCGTTGGGTCCTGGCCCAAACTTTTTCAAGCCAACTACCTAAAGATAGGGATAAAATTGTGCATTGTTAGCAAGGCTGACACATCATCACCCAGGTGACTCTTCACCCTACTATTGTTTGAAATCTACTCTTAGAGAATTTATAATTAAGTTAAAATATATTGCAAATTTTTTAAAACAACCTATTTTCATTAATTTTAAATTTATGATACATCCTGTAACTCCTGGGCAGAGATTGAAGAAAAGAGATGTTGTCATAAACTCAAAACGCAAACAGTTTGGGTGCCATGCCTGAGGTGAGCTATTTATAGACCACAAGGGCTATCTAATGCTGCTTTTGGAAAAAGTCAAGAGTTGTTTGACTTCCTTTTTCCATTACAACTGCATGCTTTCTAGAGGCTTGAGAAGCTGAAAAACAGACTGTTCCCTGAATTTTTATAATTCCTCTGTGATAAGCTTTTTTTATAAAATGCACATTGGGTTGGAGACCTGAGTGCCCTGTGCGTTTCTTTTCCAAAAGGGGTGTCCTTTAGGGAATGGAAGGAGTGCATGTCCACATAGCGAGACCTGGAGTTCTGACTTACTGGGCCCCCGGCTCCAACAGCAGTTAGCAGCACTCTTCTCAGCACAGCAGTTCCTCTGGAGGAGAGCTGGGTCCTGGCTGCCCTTTCTCAGGAAGCAAGTGTTATAACAAAGCCTCTTTTCAAGGTCTAACTGGAAGTGTGGTTTTACTGTGGCTCAGTGGTCATTTTTCCTTTCTCTTTTTTTGTTAGAGTATACCTTCAACTTTGGAAGGACTAGTGAGATAATGGGACCATTGCTACCCTGTAACTTCACAGAACATCAAAAACCTTAATTTGCTAGAACAGTAGAGAGTCCAAGGTCAGAAGAAGCCTTTAAGGAGTCATTTGAGTTCTGTAGTGAGTTTACATTATATTACTGTTGTATTAGAGTTCAGTAATATAGGTAAGCAAGAATATGTGGGCATGTGTTGGTTTAGGGAGGAAGAAAAAAAATGTAAATATGTTAAAAATACTATTATGGGCAAAAAGAGCAGGTTTTCATTTTCAGTTAAGAAATTAGGCCATTCTGATTCCCAGTGATTGAAGACATCATAGGAAGGGTTTAGAGAAAAGGCCCGTCACTACACTGATGAGACCAAGGACAGAGAGGAAGTGTGTGCTAGGTGAGAGGAGGGACATGCCATGGGTTGTTTGGTGCAGGCTCAGGAAGGGATGTAAACATAAAGTGGCTGTAAATAATCAAATATTTTCCTATTTAGTTTGCCAAGTGTGTAACTTGGTTTTGATTTGAGGTTGTTTGTGTCTGTAGGGCAGGAACATGTCTTTTCAATTAACATGGTGTGCTGTACATTGTTAATGTCAGACACATGGGCACTTAATTAGTTTCGAGGCAGGAGTCCCTTGGAGCTAACCCTGCTGTCCTCCTGAGAGCTGCAGTGTGGTTTAGATCAGCGCTAAAGCCTGAAGGCTAGCTGCAACTTAAAAAGCAAATTCCCAGGCTCACCCCAGGGAATTCTGACTCACTATGAGAAAGTAAGTCCATCCCAGGAATCTGTATCTTCTGCAAAGCTCTCCAGGTGAGCCTGATCATATCCAGGCTTGGAAATTAGTTTGAAAGACCATCGAAGGTTCTATAACAGCACAGGAGGCAACATCTTTGAAGTTCATTATTCACATAATGTGTTATGATTCCGGGTCACAATATAAATGTCATTTAATTTAGTAGTAGTTTGCTCC